>NC_137875.1:37364553-37369553 GCF_963924005.1 Protomyctophum bolini
ATTAATTGCATTGTTAATTGTTTAATCAGCTTAGCAAATTATTAAATATTTGGGCAAAGCTTTTGTTGTGGCCTGCGACGGATGGTCCCCACACTCAAATCACATTAGCCCAATGAATTATCTCTGATTGGAGAGGGGGGGGGGGGGTATTTGTGATGTACAGTATCACTCAGATATACAGTACAGCAGTGTCACAATATCAGAGTTTTTTTTAGCATAAGGCATTACAGAAACCTGTGAAATGTCAACTCAACCTGAACAGCGCTATAGGGACTTTGCCATACTAATATGTCTAGACACTAGACAGTGACCATGCAATCACACAAGCACCGTGGGTCGCGACTCGCGACCCACGGGGTTAGTTAACCCGTGAAATGGCAGAAAATCTGGTCTGGACTGGTACAAATGGCCTATGAGTTGAATCATATATAATCCAAGGAATCCAGGGAAACATATTTAGATTGTACGACCTATGATTTATGAGTAACTAGTCCTTACCCGTTCTGAATATATGAACAGCAAATATATATATATATAATATATATATATATATATATATATATATAGAATATTAGTGGTCCATGACATGAAAATGATGTTTGACAGTCAGCAATAGTGTTGCTTATTGTAGATTCATTTTCGGATTTTCATAGACCTGGTTGCTTGTTTCCCTCGCAGTCAATGTGGCAACCCTGGTCAGTGCCGTGTTGACAATGTAGCTTAGCAGTTATCACAGAACAGCTAGGAGGAGCAGCCTTCTGGCGGCGCCGCTACATGTTTAAAAGTGTTTTGCGCAATTTATGTCCCCGAATGTATGGATATGGACTTATGGCTCCATCGCTGCCTCTTTCTTTAGTAGAAGTAGAAATGTAACGTGTTGCAGAGTGTTTCCCGTCCGCGCGCACGCGCACGCACACACACACACACACACACACACACACACACCGCCTCCTGGCCTGAGGGGGTTGGAGTGATGTAAAAACAATATTTTAACAGTGAAATACATGGGTAAAATGGGTAAAAAGTAGGCTAGGTTAATTCTGGGAGCGTGCAGATTTTGTTTTGCATGGAGAGATGTTCGCCAATAGTGTGGCTCGGTCGAAGATAGACGACAACGGCTGTGCTGTGTATTAGGAGACACACACACACACACGCGGCGCCAAATTGTATAAAAAATGTTTTTTAATGACAGATGTAGTCCCAAAAAACTAGCTAGCCTATAGCCACCGAGTTTGCTAGCGCTCTGGGAAAACAGAGCAGCTGAATTATTTGTTTTGATTAGGTGTGGAGTGGTGCTCGTTTGATCCACGGCTAGAAGGCTGTTTCAACCAATCAGATGGCTTCCTCGAAACGACCTGTGGCATAATGAAGCATTTTTCCACTGACGCAGGTATAAGACATTTTGCAAGGTGAGAGAGAGAGAGAGAGAGAGAGAGAGGGAGGAGAGAACGAGAAGGCCTCTCGTCATCCTCTCTTTCGCCCTCGCCATCTCTCCCCCGCTTTTCCATTTCTCTTCGTCCTGCTTGTCAATTACGTCCGCCATGTTCTCTTTTTCCCCCTCCCTTCCCCACTTCTCCCTCCCTTCTCTATACCCCAGGCAACCCCCCCCCTCTCTTTTCACATGCAGAACGTTCCCTATGAAAGTGTGGCCTCTGTACTCTAAGCGTGCCCCCTCTGTTTGGATGAATAGACGTCTCAACACTATCTCTATCCAGGCCTTTTTCTTGTCCTTGTTCTTCCTCTGTGTGTTTGCTCCGGCTCAGTCACAGCAGGGGGGGGTATTATCACTGAGCCAAATGGGAGAAGTTGCCTTTGCATTTCTTTCTTTTTCTTTTTTTCCCCTCCGTGTGATTAAGGGAGGGACGGAGGGAGAAACAGATCAGAGCAATGCATTCAAGTCACGCATAATAAGCATTAAAGCATTACATGATATTAATCCTGTCGTACCATTAATGTGCATCAGGGCCGTGTGTGTGTGTGTGGGGGGGGGGGTTCAAGCTAGGCCTAATTATGTAGAGAAGAGTGCTTTCGACACACACACACACACACACACACACACACACACACACACACACACACACACACACACACACACACACACACACACACACACACACACACACACACACGGCATAAGTACGCACACAGACACACAGAGGCAAATACACATAACTTACGTTGGGTCGCAGCAGTCTTCTTATAGCTTCAACCAGGCTAGCTCTGTACTGGTCGAGAAACAAACTGAGAGAGAGAGAGACAGAGAGAGAGAGAGAGAGAGAGAGGGAGAGAGAGAGAGAGAGAGAGAGAGAGAGGGAGATAAACAGAAAAACGGGTGAGAGAGAGAGAGAGACGGCCCGATTAGAATGCATTCATGTGATAGCGGCTCTAGATAAAGCAGCAGGCTATTTATTTTCTTTTGTTTACAAATAAATCCACCGACAAACGCGGGGAAAGGGGGCGAAAAACAATTTGCATGAGTAAGATTCCCCTCCTCTTTTCATGTGCAACTTCTTCATATGTATTCACCCTGGCCTGCTTTCAAGCTGCCACGCGGTGAGGAATGCAAAAAACATCAAAGTCCCAAATACACAGATACCATCGTCGGCCACAGCAAAGACGCACACGCGTCACGCACATAGTATTTTTTATTTTTTATATATAGACACTTCAAAGTGACAGGAAAGCTCCTCAAGTTTCGGGGGAATTAAATCTGTATAGTATAGGCCTTGAAGTTGTTTCGTAAACAATGCCAGCTGAAAATAATACAATCACACATCGATCGATCGATTCATATAAAAAGGACTAATTAACGTGTAGCCTGGAATCCAGACTGATCGCTCCGTTCCGTCATGTTTCTTTTTTCTCACTTAGCTTCTCGTAAAAAAATCCAGCCGTCGTAATCCTCATCCCGTATTTTCGTGTCCTATCGTAAAACCCATCCCTTGGGGGGGATTACAAGACACCAACAACATCAATAAACAATATCACTATCACTTCTTGGAAAACTGCACAATTAAAAATGTAAATATTTGGTTAACAACACGCACAAACACAAATAAATGTCACAACACATACAGTATAATGCTATCTTTGTTCGTTTGATCCCAGCCTTTCTCTAAACATTTTGCAATATGCTGAATCTCTTATTTAAGTGGAGTATCACTAATCACTTGCGAATACAGCAGGTGTGTGTTTGTGGTAAATGGAGGCATAGTCAAGGGTTGCTTGCACCAGGCCGGTCCAATCAGGACAGCCAGGTGGCCTCTTACAAATAAACACTAAGCTCTACAAAGCTCACAACTTAAAGGATATTTTTGGTGAATGTTCCCCACAGAATAGGCATGCTGGGGTTCAAGTGGTTATTAGCTGTAACTCTGTGACCTGCATTGTATTCAGGCTGGTGTTTCTGATGCTAATTTGAAGAAAAGGGAGATTTTTTACATAACATAAATGTCTGAGTTTTGGGGGGGGGGGGGGGGGGGCATTTTGTGCAGTATTAATTTTCATGATGGAATCGTTTTGATGAGGAATACAGATTTGATGCTCATAAATGTAAGGTCATATGCAAGGGCAGAGTTAGTTTAGTTTTGTGCATTTATGTGTGTTTGAGTGCTTATTGGGGACTCAAACCCAATATTGGGTTTGAGTCCCTGGCAGGCAGGGGGATATGGGTTTGAGTCCCTGGCAGGCAGGGGGATATTGGGTTTGAGTCCCTGGCAGGCAGGGGGATATGGGTTTGAGTCCCTGGCAGGCAGGGGGATATCCCCCTGCCTGCCAGGGACTCAAACCCAATATCTCCCTGCCTGTCAGGGACTCAAACCAGCACAAAAGGTGAAAACAACATTCCCAAAGATATGGAATGCTTAACTTTCTGACAACATTGAGGTGGAGATACATGAACACGACTTACAAATATGTAAGTCGCCCCAAACGCAACCCAGCTCCAATAACCTCCAGTTACCTTGTTTATTTACAAATTCAGGCATAATGTAAAATTATAAGGAAAATAACAAGCAGGGAGAAACAAGAATCCCTGCATATGGGCTTATTCACTGTATTATAATGTCTTCGCAACAATTACATAATAAAAAACGTAATGAAAATAAACTTCTTCCCCGCTTACTTTACATCTTTAGAAATCTCCCAGTAGAAGTGGACGATAAACAATTCAGAGAATGGGACAAATGGATTTCTACGTTCATTTGGCAAGGGAAGAAACCAAGAATTAAATATAGCACCCTACAACTGAGAAAGGACAAAGGGGGCATGGCTCTTCCCTGTTTAAGAAATTACTATTATGCAGCCCAGATAACTCCTCTGTTATACTGGAGTAACAGGGGGTATAAAGCGAGATGGAAGGAGTTGGAGCTTGGTCTAGTTGCTGACTTCCCTCTGCAGGCTGCAATAGGGGACAGGGGTTTGGCGGACCGATTAGAGAGGATCAATAACCCATGGATAAACCATACGTTAAATGTGTGGCAAAAGGTTGTGAGGTCATGTGGTTTAAAAAAAATGTTGAAACTTTTCAGATGGTGTGCCTTCGACACAGACTTTGTCCCAAATAGAGGCGACATTAGATTTAAGTCATGGATAGAGAAAGGAATCACAACTTACATGTCATTTATGCAAAGAACTGAAATTGATAGTTTCAGATCAATACAAGTCAAACATGATCTGGAACAGGCTGACTTTTACAGATACCTCCAGGTGCGGCACTATATCAATCAAGAATGCAAATTCAAAGAGTTTTCTGCAGTTGAATCAGAATTCTTTTTCATATTAAAGTCAGCTCTCACAGTGGAGCCAAGTAAATCCATCTCTGAGTTATATGGCGCCATTTCAGATGCTAAGAATGAAAGCACGTTGTACATCAAAGAGAGATGGGAGAGGGACGCAGGAGTTGAACTCTCAGAGGAAGTATGGGGAGGGATCTGGGAGTTCCAGTCTACCTCAACTTGTTCTATGGACTGGAGAGAGCACTGTTGGAAAAATATTATTAG
>NC_137875.1:37379553-37387053 GCF_963924005.1 Protomyctophum bolini
GCACCTGCCCCTCTCCACGTCTCTCTCTCTCTCTCTCTCTCTCTCTCTCAGCCCGTCAGGCAGATTGAGGGATTATTAATTATCCATTATTAACACTTGGTAAACAAAACATTAGGGCCGTGCCAGAAACGCAATCTCCGTTCTCAGCATGAGTCTCTTCGTCTCACACATATATATACACACACATAAACCCAAACACGTATGCAGACTCGCGCACACACAAACACGCACACATACACACACACACGAAAAAAGCCACTCCCTCCCCCATCACTTTGTCCAATCACATAAGAGCGCCCCTTGCCCCCCCCCCCCTCTCTCCGGTGTGGGGGCCACATTGACTGGCGGGGCCTTAATCTGAAAAGAAAACAATCAAAGTTAATGCTGCCTAATTATACGTTTACTTTTTCACTCCATCTTTTCTACCTCGTGTAAATATGTTAGGTTGAGGGGGCGGGGGGGCGGGGGATGGCAGAGGAGGCGAGGGAGCGTAACGGTGAGATGGGTGAACAGCAAAATGACTTTTCATTTAGAGGATGGGTTGCAATTAGCTGTTTAAGGCCATCCTTGTATACCGGTATACTGTGTGTGTGGGTGCATGTGTGCGTGTGTGTGTGTGTGTGTGTGTGTGTGTGTGTGTGTGTGTGTGTGTGTGTGTGTGCGTGTGTGTGTGTGCGCGCACGTGATACTCGCAATGTTTTCTGGTTGAGGACTTCCCATTAAAGAGAATCATTTTGCTTGGGTGACTTAAAAAAACAAAACAAATCCAAAACCAGGCACGCACACACACACACACACACACACACACACACACACAGAATGTGGGTATTACATTGCTGGTTTCGATTGCTGGTGTGATTTGATCGTTCAAGTACAATCTTAATTGTTTTCCAAAAGACAAGACCGGGGGAAGAGAGAGACCTATAATGAGATGAATCCCCAAATTGCTCCTGTGCTGGTTGGGTGCCTTGCATGGTTTCCGCCACCATCAGTGTATGTGAACGGGTGAATGTAATGCACAATCTATGTGAAGCGCCTTGGATTAAAGGTGCTTGGGCGCTATATAAATGCACCATTTAACATTTACCCTAAGCCAACGCCAGCTCCCTATTAGTTCACCTACACTGGTGTTTGGGTTACACTCACCTGTTGGATACCTGCGTGGAGCCAAACATCCCGGCTTGTCTGTTCTTTTCAATCAGCCCTCGGACGTCTGGAGGGAACGTATCGGTCAAGGATCATATATAATACGCTCACGCAAAACTTCACACGGGAGAACTGCAAAGAGCTAAATGGAATCGCATGGTAAACATATTTTCGCAAAATAAGTTATTTCTGCAACAGAGTATATAATTGGTGTTACTGTTGTTTTACATTGCTCGCCAATAAAGTGCTTCATTCCATCCGTCTGTCTGTCTACCTATAGTATCTATCGAATTTGCCTTAGTTATTATAGGAAAATGAATGAATGAATCCCGTCTCTGAGTCTACACTGTCTCGTATGGATTCAAAGTGGTCCAGTGTGATAGGCTACCGTACGTCCTGGAGTATGTGAGGGTCAAGTGGCTTGGGTCGAGGGTCACTCGCCCACCATAACCCATATACACACCGCATTCTGACTTTTAGACTTCAACTTCTCCTTGACATAATGTTTTTTGCATAGTAAAACATGGCAGTATAATTAGGTCAGTATAGTTCAGGTTTTGTGGATGTTCAGGTTTTGTCAGGTGGCGCGTCACATGACAATTTCAAAATAAGAATGACCCCCCCCACACACACACACACACACACGCACACACACACAGATGACAGTGTGGAGCTGAGAGCCATCCAACAGCCAGATCACAGCAGACTATAGCTGGATCAATAGGAACTGTTAGGAAGGCTTTTAGCCACACACACACACACACACACACACACACACACACACACACACACACACACACACACACACTGGGCGATTGATGTCAAGTTGTCTATTAATACACTAGCTGGTGGAGTCATGAAGCAATTCAATTAGGATTTCCTTGTCTTTAAAGCCGGCAAAGAGCTGAGACAAATCCAATCGACACAGAGAGAGAGAGAGACAGAGAGAGACAGAGAGAGAGAGAGGCGTGATAAATTGATGGATGGATAGATAGTTGGAGAGGCAATCCAGGATCAAAGAGAACCCCTGCACACATACACCAACAAATAGATTAGCATACATTCACACACACACACACACACACACACACACACACACACACACACACACACACACACACACACACACACACACACACACACACACACACACACACACACACACACACACCTGTGCGTCAGTGTGTTGGTGCATAGGGGTGAACAGAGTGAAGAGCACAGGGGCTTACTGTAATCTCATCACTGGCACACCAGTAGGAAGGAGGTCAAAACACACACACACACACACACACACATGTACTGTACATGCACACAGAGATGCACGGCATGCAGCACGCACATGCACGTGTATACTCACACACTCGCCCCAAAGAATGAGATATGGGAAAAGACACAGATATCGAAAGTGAGACAGAGTCAAAGAGAGAGAGTGAGAAAGACAAGAGGGAGGCAGACGAGAGGGTCACAATTTGAACATTGCTGGACATTGAAGAAGAGGACTAAGCACAGGTTCTGCCCCGAGATCAGACCCAATACCCCGAGAGGCGAGGAGAGCCTAACCGAGAACCGAGCCAGTTCGGGAACCAACATATTGACTTCCCCTCGGTCGGGGGGGCATCTAAAATGCATCTAACCTGAAAGAACCCGTGAGGATCCGAGCTTTATATTAACCCATTTAATCAGATTCTAAAAATGTCTTCTATCCTGACAGTTTTCTGAAAAAGCCATGTTTCTGTGTCAGTCGTTCTTCGATTTTTCAAAAACAGCAGACCTACAAGCTCATAGCGCGCCACTCGGCGGCGCGCTACGAGCTTGTAGATCTGCTGCGGTTCCCGCCCCCAAAATGGTTTAAAACGCTTCAACTTAAAAAAATAGGTTTAGAAAACAGACATACAGTATGCATGCGTTTTGATTATTTACATTCTAAAATCCGCCCGTTCTACACTCATGCCATTTGGAATGGATTTGGAACGCAAACGCATCCCAATCTGGAGGTCGGTTTGTCCGACTCCGAAACACACAGCGTGCACACGCACGCACACTCACGCACACACAGTCACCCCAGCTATATCAATGCAATCATGGTGGCACTCTTGAGTGAGGTGAAACGCAAAACTACAAATCAAAGAGTATATATAGAAAGCAAGCCAGGAAAGTCAACTGTGTGGGACCTTTTTTTTTGTTTTGCTGTCGATCCTATATATGAGCAGGCGACTCGCAAGGCATGGTGAAAATAAGCATAATGTACAGTAGCATCGGACACAAAAACGGGTCCAAATCTATTTAGGATCGGATCCCATTTTAAATCAGCTCAGTTTCGGACCGGAACCAATCCTTCTCTGTGCCGTTCGGTTCTGTCCAAATGTCCTTGGGTTCCGATTGTATGGACCGGTGCTATACCCTCTCCACATTGAAGCACAGAACTGTTTGACCTCCATCACTTTTAGCAGACGTGAAGCAGCCATTGGCATGCATCAATCATTCTTAATGGAACATATTCCCATTGATTTTCAGTATGCCTATATTCAAGGTCAAGGCACCAGGTCCCATCTTCTGCCGGACTGGGTTTCTTTGCGTGGACTTATCCTTGCGAGGACTAATTGTCCTAAGAAATGCATAAATTGGGGCATTTTACCGGTCATTGCTTTTTAAGGACCTATATGTTTTGGTGATTATACTGCTTAGGTTTAGCTTAGAATAAGTATTAGGTTAAGGTATGTATATAGTGGTGAGGTTTGAGGCTTAGGGGACTGGGGAACGAATCTAGTCAGTGGAAGTGAACAAAGACTCTCCGTCCCAAGTATACTAATCTTGTATGCGCGCTCGCATGTGTGTACGTGTGTGTGTGTGTGTGTGTGTGTGTGTGTGTGTGTGTGTGTGTGTGTGTGTGTGTGTGTGTGCGCGCGTGCGCGTGTGTGCGTGTATGTGTGCTCGCACATGTGTGCGTATATTTCCAGTTTGTGAACTAGGTCGAAAAAGCTTTCAGGGGAGGAGAAAATAATTTCTACATATCAGTGTATATATGCAGCCCCATTCAGTGTGTTTCCCTTTCTGCCCATATCTTGCTCATCTATATTTGGCAGTAACGCTCTGAGCCGTATCACAGCCCACTATCTGGCTCCGTTATAAAAACAGAGCGCACAATGACACCAAACAGTGGCCATTAGCCCTCCAGTCAACAGCCACGGGGAGTAGCTTCCTCGTCAGGAGGAAATGCCTGCGCTGCACACTACGTGTGGTTGAACGGGCCACTTTTGGCAGAGACCATGAAGCATTATGGCGCGCGCGCTCGCACGCACACACACGTTTGTATTACGGTACTAAAGCCTGAGTTGTACTGAGTTGCATGCTAGTGTAGCACAATGGAATATGCTCACAACGCGAGTATACACACAAGGTTGCACGCGCACACACACACACACACACACACACACACACACACACACACACACACACACACACACACACACGCACTCGAGTCTATTCCAGTCATTCTCTGATTTAATTCTTAATTTCTCTGACTTTTTGCTGTGAAACAAAGGTGTGTGTGTGTGTGTGTGTGTGTGTATGTGTGCGTGTGTGTGTGCGTGTGTGTTGCGTGAGCATCTGTGTGTTTCACACAGGTTGTTATTGTCTGGCCTCATTGTGATCAGTGAAGGCAGGGACATTGTGAGGGTCGAGTACAGAGATATTGTAAACAGAGCTACTGTAAATATGGACGAAAAAGGGCCTTTGCGTTTTGTCAACAGGGTAGAATCGCAGGCATTTTTTTTCCCCCTGCTTTTGTGAAACGTCCGTGTTGAAATCAGAGCTCCTTCTTCTCGCTCAAAATAAAATGGAGGAACATGGAGAGGCGTTTTAAAAAAAAAAGAATGAATGGAGAATGAAAAGACGAGGACGTGAACTAAAACTTCTGAATACACAGGTTTAGGTCCAATAAAAAGTGCAGATATACAAAAATACAAAAAGAAATAGATAAAAAAAAAGGTCAAGTTCCTTTTTTTACAACCTATTTTATAAGCCGTTCGTCAACAAGATGAGAGACGGTGTCGCTGCTGAGATGTTTGTCCCTGAGTGGGCGCCATCAGAGATCACAGACGAGAGCGCCCCAATCTAAACGCAGGCCCCTGTTTTTATGGCAGTCAAACCTAAGACAAGGACGTCACACACACACACACACACACACACACACACACACACACACACACACACACACACTCTCCGTTTCAAGATTGTGCATGAAAGGGTTCGAGCCATGCTGTGTTTGGTTCCTCATCAGAGAATCACTTCCCTGGTGAAAACGGCTTTGAATATGCGTGCAAAGATCTACTCTCAAGAGATGGATATGGACCGGAAGACGTTCAAATGTCGATGAGATGCATAATTGACGTTAATGCTTAAAGCCTTTAGATTGTAGCTCTGTAACTGCGGTTGCAATTAGTGTTTCAATATACAGAGAAGAAATAATGGCTGTGCTGCTGTAATTCAACAAGTAGCAGAGACTGTGAATGTGCAGTTGAGAGACTTTGCACTGGTTTAGATCACCTTTGGGGCACCCTGGTGGCTCGTCTCTGCCTGTACTGTACTGCACTACACATACAGTAAAAGAAAAAAAGGCTAATGTCCTTCCTGCAGTTGGCCCAGGTTGAAATCAAGTGGTGGATAGATAATTGTGACCGTAGGTCGCATTTACTATGAAAACCTGCATATTCATAGTCTGGATTTTCGGTGTTGGGGTGACCACAACTGACCTCTCAGACCCTTAGATCTCCATATATTATTATGGAGCTGACCTGTTCTGACATTCCATTATGTTGATCCGCTAAAGTTGTAGGAGAAAACTCTCCAAAATAACCTACTAGCCTAATCTATCCATTCACTCATGAAAGCTGTGTGTATACAGGTATATATATATGTCTGTCTCTGTGTGTGACCTGCGGCCATAACTTGGTTAAGAATAAAAGCAATTCCGTCGGACCCGATCCGAGAACCGAAAGCCGCGAATATCTACCGCGGAGAACGCCGGAACGCCCGAATGGCTACATTTACACACATCATACGCCAGTGTTGCGCGGCAAAAAGAAAGAAAAAAACACGATCTACCGTACAAGCTCACAGCGTGTCACGAGAGCTCGTAGATCAGTAGATAGATACCGTAAGCACTCATTATAACACAATCAGACATTGAAAAACCTGTAGCGGAAAAACATGCCACGCTTTCTCCCGGAAAACGGCTATACATTCCATAATGTGGGGAGCAGGATAAACACAAAGGGCTTCACACAGAGACAGAATAAGGATGATTAACCCATTTTGGACATGAGATCCGATTCTAAAAATGTCCTCTAAATCCTGACAGTTTTTCCGTAAAAGCCATGTTTCCATGTCGGTCGTTCTTTTCGATTTTTCTAAAACAGCAGACCTACGAGCTCGTAGTGCGCCACTCGGTGGCGCGCTACGAGCTCGCAGATCTGCTATTTTTCAATAGCTAAAGCATAACACGATGCCGACACCAAAAAGGGGTCCCCCGCCCAAAATGGGTTAATTGATGCGACAGTGAGAGAGAGAGAGAGAAAGACAGAGGAAGAGGCAGAGATGAAAGGATACTGTGAATGGCCTTCTCATTCCCATCTGATAGCAGGACTTCGTTCACGTCAGCACAAATGGCAACCTGAAAGAGAGGGAGAGAGAGGAGGGTGTGTGAAACACGGAACAGAAAGCACGAGGGGAGAAAGCACCCCTAGATGGAGCAAACATCTCAATTGTCCCAACCGTCACTTCTCTCTCTCTCTCTCTCCCGAACACACACACACACACAATAATGATAGTCCCCATATCTACAAAGCTTGACTCTCAACATGCTCCTCTCTCTCTTTTTCTCTCTCTCTCACACTTACTCTCTCCACCCCTGCCATCTCCATCTCTCTCTCTCGTCTCTCCTATGCCTTCGCACACCCGCCATTTTTTTTTTTTTATGTCTGCATTATTTTAATCATTCAATCAAATCAGTCAATACTTTTATCACGGCGCGTCCGGCGGTGGGGGCTGCTATCTTGCTATCACTCTGTCGGGTAATTGCATTGTGACAGGGGGATGATGGCGAGCGCGGGGCCTTTTCATTTGGCGCCGGGCGTTTATCGCGCCGAGCCATCACTCGCAGGCGCGCGCTATGCCGCTGTCACTCCGCACTCGGCTCGCCGGGGCCTGCCTGATGCCCTTCATATAACCCATTCTGACCTGAGATCAGATTCTAAAAAAACGTCTTCTACATCCTGACAGTTTTCTAGAAAAAGTTTCTATGTCAGTCGTTCTTTTCGATTTTTCAAAAATA
Source organism: Protomyctophum bolini (assembly GCF_963924005.1). Lineage (NCBI taxonomy): Eukaryota > Metazoa > Chordata > Actinopteri > Myctophiformes > Myctophidae > Protomyctophum > Protomyctophum bolini. The sequence goes on from NC_137875.1 coordinate 37,387,031, forward strand.
GCAGACCTACAAGCTCGTAGCGC
>NC_137875.1:37392053-37407053 GCF_963924005.1 Protomyctophum bolini
AGTCTTTCCTGGCACTGTGCAATGCATGTGACACCGCGTCCTACAGTATGGGTGTACAGTATGTATAGTAGGGGCATCTCACAAATCTGGACATCTCAGCGTCCAGCACCTGCATGTCAATGGCTCGGTATACTGTACTAGATGTACGACTTCCATGTCATGCACATAGTGGCGAGTGCAATGATTGGTCATATACAGACATATGCACGGTACACAATACAATTTGACACTTTAACAGTGTTAAATGAACACTGGAGATGTGGCCGTGTGTACAGCTATACAGAACCCTGTTCTAGACAGCTACAAAACACAAACACTTTACAAGAGACATTTCATGTAGTGTATTATTCACTGTTCTCAGTGTGTGCTTGTTTCTCCTGTGATTTCCACCGTGCCTGTGATCCAAGTGTCTGTCTGTCTGCCGTAAATCTCCCAAACACACTCTCAATGGACTATGCAAGTGTGTGTGTGTGTGTGTGTGTGTGTGTGTGTGTGTGTGTGTGTGTCTGTCTGTGTTAGAGAGAGAGAGAGAGAGAGACAGGGGTCCAGTGGGTGATAATCACAGCGTGCAGGCCTGTCTGGCTTATCACCTACTGTCAGCCCTTCTCCTTTTCGCTGTACGTGTGTGCGCTTACACACGCACGCACGCGCGCACACACACACACACACACACACACACACACACACACACACACTCCCGCGCGCCCGCGCACACACACCTCTTGCCAGTAGAAGAAGAAGAAGAAGAAGTAAACACTCATTTGAATAAAACTTGAGCTTCAGCGTCTGGGCTTTGAACAAGAGGGGTTATTTTTCCTTCATGTCGTCATGCTCGTGTGTCTCTCCGGCTCTCCGCGTGCGACCGCACATGCATGCGTGCACTCGTGAGAAGCGAGGCAGAGGGAGACACACAGGGCTGAAAGTGAATGAGGGGAATGGATGGGGATACAGAAGGGGCTATGTGGAGAGGGAGAGAGAGAGAGAGAGAGAGATAGAGCACGGGAGAGGAGAGGAGAGACAGATAGGTGGACAGCACAAAAACGAGGAGTGAGCGAGGTGGGGGGGGGGGCACAGGAGGAGGGGGGAAAAGGCAGTCGTCAATATAATAAGCAGCTTACAGCCAGTCTCTCTGCACCTCCCAGTGCAGACATCACCGCTCTCGTTCTCTTACCCTCCATCTCTCTCTCTCTCTCTGTCTCTCTCTGTCTCTCACCCTGCTCCGCTCCGCCAGGATTAGCTCAAGCAAGCTGGATTTAATAATGCCTATTGATAAAACGTCCAACTATTCCTATTCTCCATTAAAAAATAAAAACAGGCCTGCTCTGCCTTGACCCAGCAAAACAGCACGCACACGCGCGCACACACGCACACGCACACACACACACACACACACACACACACACACACACACACACACACACACACACACAGCCAGAGTGGCTCTGCATTTGGAGAGAAACATGCATATACCTAAAACGTTTCAACTTGTCTATATATATGTGACTGTAATAACAAACGTTATTCGTGACAAAATGTCACCATTAGTGCTAAAATGGTATGTACTTTTTGTCTGTTGTTGTCTGTTTTGTTACTTTTTCCAGTCAGATATGGATTGGGACTGTTACCTCAATGTTGGATTGGGACTGTTACTTCAATGACTGACAAAAAAAATCACACCCGTGTGAAGTGAGGGACGCTCTTATTATCATACATTGTCTGATGAATTGAAAACGGTTATGAACAAGTCTTTGTCATATAGTTCCGTCCACAAAGTAGCAGTTTTTGTATTGACTACAATCAATCAATACGTCACCATACCGTACATCATTCTGACCAATCACGACTTTTCAGCCTTCACTTTTATCTTCAATGTTTGTGTTTACACACAAAGCTGGGCATAGGAGGGGCTAACGACCCTCAAAAATAGAGAGACATTAAAAAAGTGAGAGGGAGGGAGTGCAGTAATAGTAATAAAGCTTTGTAAAGCATATGTGAATTTGATGGTTAATCCCTGAGTCCAATAACATTAACAGCACAGGGTGAGAGGAGTGAGTGTGTGTGTGTGTGTGTGTGTGTGTGTGTGTGTGTGTGTGTGTGTGTGTGCGCACACGCGCATGATGTGTGTGTGTCTGCGTGCACATTTGATAAATATGGGCATACAGGTACAGTATACACAGTTGTAAGTAAGTGGGACCATACATCTGTGAGTGCGTGCGCGAGAGCGTGCGTGGATGTGTGCGTGCGTGCGTGGATGTGTGCGTGCGTGCGTGCGTTGGTAGATGTGTGTGTGTGTGTGTGTGTGTGTGTGCGTGCGTGCGCCAGGTGTGTGTGGTCCAGGTCGAGGTGCACTGAAGGAAATGAACGGATCAGGAGAAGAGAGCAGATTACTCTTCCTAAGGATAATGAAATTATTTCTCACCTTCAATTACTAGATGAGGCTGGAAAGCAGCACTGTGTGTGTGTGTGTGTGTGTGCGTGCGTGTGTGCGTGTGTGCGTGTGTGTGTGTGTGTGTGTGTGTGTGCGTGTGTGTGCGGTTTAGCTCAAAATAGAGCAAGTCTTTCCAACTATTACCATTACCAATATGCAGTTACTCACATACAGGTTGTGTGCGCACGTTTATGCCTGTGCACGCACACGCACACGCACACACACACACACACACACAGGTTTGTGAATACTCCGGGGGTCGTCACATTATATTCTGAATCTCTAATATACCGGTATATATATATATATATATATTTTTTTTTTTCTGCAACTCAATGGATGGAAAATAGAATTTAAGAATTGACATAGGCCTATATGTACTGTACATGTATTTTCTCTATTACTAAGGTTATTGTAGCTGTAGATTTGTATTTACAGCAAAAAGGTTGAAAACCCCTGTTTTTTTAGTACTAGGTATATAGACCCCTGGGGGGATCCCGGTCAAAAAACGTACAGTATTACAGTGTTTTAAGTGGTCAATATGAGCAGAATGAAAACACAGATGAAGCTTAAATTCCAACAGTATACTCCGATAGATAGATCACAGAACACAGGATGGAGGGATTGGCTGGAGGAGGGCGGAGAGAAGAAATGGAAAACGAGAGAGAGAGTGGAGGAAGGTATATGAGAAAAGAACAGGATGAAGGAATCAGAGAGAGAGAGAGTGAATGGCAGGAGATGGGGAAGGAGGAGGAGTAGATGGAGTGACCGAGTGAGTCTTAAGGACATGTGAGAGAGAGAGAGAGAGAGAGAGAGAGAGAGAGAGAGAGAGAGAGAGGGGAGAAGCACAAAACAACTGAAGAAGCGATGGAAAGAGGTGAAGGGTTGCATGCACCAAAAGAATGAGAGAGAGAGAGTGTCAAGATGAGGTTAAGTGGGGTGTGATGTTGCATGCGGGCGCACGCACGCACACACACACACATGCGCGCACACACACACACACACACACACACACACACACACACACACCCCTCCCGATTGTACACATATCTACCTACTGTATCTTTCTCTTTGAATATTATACTATGCATACTGTTCATAGGTCCAGACCAACTGTCTCTATACTGTGTCTGTCTGTCTCACATTCTTTCTCTCAACCTCTCACCCTGCACACACTTCGGCCCAAAGCGCGTGTGTGTGCATGTGTGTGTGTGTGTGTGTGTCTGTGTGTGCACGATACACACGGCAGCCCTCTTCGGCGGTGATCTGTCTCCCACATTAAGCGAAGGCTTCAGATAATTCCTAAGCCTCCTCCATGGTCGATCCAATAAGGGATAAGGCCCTCGGCTGGCCATGATCAACTGACAATCTGTCCTCTCACACGCCTACTTTAGCTGAGGCTCGGATTACTGCCCACCAGCACAGTGCACACACAACGGCACCGGGCGCTATGCAACCGTGTGTGTGTGTGTGCATGAGTGGGGAAGGCTGCACATAGTACAGTATATGTGTGTGGAAGGGTGCACATGAGAAAGTATACAACAGTATGTGGTGGTTGGCGCGTATGGGGAGTGAACCGTGTCAAAAAATACATGCATACTCAAATGTTTTACTTGAGTGAACGGCACAATCTAGATACGAGTTATACGAGTAAAAGTCTGGTATTCAAATTTTACTATTATAGCCTGGCCAAACATATGGATCAGGATATGGCCGAGGCCATCCTCCAGAATCTGGGGCTGTGTCTAGCAAAGGTACCTATGGGTGCTATTCAGAACCCATAGAGACCATTTTGAGATTGAGGAAGAAACATGCTGGACTCCTCTGTACATGTTCTGAACGGAGCTCTGGACGGGAGCCACGCATGCCAAGCAAGACTTCACTGCCTGTCCTGGGACAGACGAGGCCAGTGAGCGAGGTATGGAGTCCAGGACTTCACTGCCTGTCCTGGGACAGACGAGGCCAGTGAGCGAGGTATGGAGTCCAGGACTTCACTGCCTGTCCTGGGACAGACGAGGCCAGTGAGCGAGGTATGGAGTCCAGGACTTCACTGCCTGTCCTGGGACAGACGAGGCCAGTGAGCGAGGTATGGAGTCCAGGACTTCACTGCCTGTCCTGGGACAGACGAGGCCAGTGAGCGAGGTATGGAGTCCAGGACTTCACTGCCTGTCCTGGGACAGACGAGGCCAGTGAGCGAGGTATGGAGTCCAGGACTTCACTGCCTGTCCTGGGACAGACGAGGCCAGTGAGCGAGGTATGGAGTCCAGCAGCGTGTCGGCATGCACGCCTTTATCCCATGATTTGAGCTGAACCTCATGGGTCGTCAAAATGACTCATCACCAGTCTGGTGTGTCACCGCGCCTCTCGGTCCGAGTCTGCGCACAGTAGAGTATACCCAGCCATCTATGTAATAATGAATTGCATTTTTATAGCGCTTGTCCAAGTGCTCAAAGCGCTTTACAATGTTCATTCATTCATACATTGGGAGGTGAAGCACCAATGGTGGCGAGCTCACACCGACCGACTCATTGGAGGCAATGTAGGGTTCAGTGTCTTGCCCATGGACACTTTGACATGTGGACAGGAGGAGCCGGGATTCGAACCTCCGACCCACGGATCATTGGACGACCTGCTCTACCTCCTGAGCTACACAGCCGCCCACGTATGTGGCTTGTTTAAAAAAGTATGAACCTTTCTCACCATGGAAACGATTAAATAATTGCAAAGGATCTCAAATAATTGCGATGTGGCGATTATGTAATAATTGTGACAGGACTAGAATTGTTGGTTTGAGCCACAAAAATTACTTTCATCATTCACTTAAAAATTAAAATAATCACACCCGTGTCTGCTCCTTCACTTTTCCGTCCTCACTTTTGTCTTCAATGTTTGTGTTTACAGTACAAACCCGGAAAGCATGGGTTATCCCATTATGGCCGGGAACCCCTTTTGGTGTTTTAACTATTGAAAAATAGCAGATCTACAAGCTCATAGCGCGGCACAGAGTGCCACGCTATGAACTTGTAGGTCAGTCTGCTATTTTTGAAAAATCGTGATAATGTGCCTCAAATCTTTACACGTATAGCATGCCGTGATAGACATCTACATTCTGGTCACCAGAGTCTGCCAGGGAGACACTCCTTTTCCATCGCAATGGACTCATTTTAACACACATAAATATGTGTGCATGAACAGTCTTTCTCTCCCACACACACACACACGTGCTCACGCACACACGCGCTCACGCACACACGCGCGCGCGGGGTGCAGTACTCTGATAAGCGTGGCCCCTCTCCTTTCTCTCTCTCTGAGCAAACATGGTTTTGGATTAGGCGTGTTATAATGAGAGAGCGGGGGTCTATCTGCGCGCCATGCCTGCCATTGTGGCCCCCCGCTCCTCTCCGAAGGGGGCCGGGGCCAATCTTTACTCTGCTATTTATCCCCCCTCCTCTGATAGCTTACTTATCTAGCTGCAGAATGCCAGGGCTGACCGTCTGACCGCCTGTCTGTCTGTCTGTCTGTCTGTCTGTCTTTCTGACCGCCTGTTTGACTGGCGTGCATGTCTGTCCGTCTTTCTGCTTGCGAGTGGGACTCTGGTGTGTCTGACCGAGTCTGGTCCGTGACTCTGGCTCTCTGCCCGCCCACACACAAACCTGTCGGTCTCCATGTCGTGTTGAATCCCATGTGTTATGAGGAGGGGGTATATATATATATATATATATATATCTGGATGTGGGGTGCTGGTGGGAAGGAAGGGGCCACAGAAAATGACAGAGGCTGGTGCTGACGAGATGAGACAGGGGGAGCGAAACACGGAGAAGGTGGGGGGGGGGGGGGGTCAGGGAGAGATGGATGGATGGATGGATGGGGCACAAAAGGAGGAGAGGGTCATATGGAAGGGCAGAGAGACAAACATATAAGGCCGGTGCTAAAAGAGAAAGCGTGATAAAGAGAGTGGTGGTGGTGATCGATCAAGGGAGAGAATTAAGTCTGGAGAGAGAGAGAGAGAGAGAGAGAGAGAGAGAGAGAGAGAGAGAGAGAGAGTTTGATGTGTGTCTAATAGACATATCAGCCTGTGGTGTGGGGGCTTAGCGAAGAGAAGATGCAGGGCTTTGCAGGACTTCATTCATTGATTAGCATAGGGAGGAGTGGCACGGGCTTGTGACAACCATATGAGATTATGCCCCCCCCCCCACACACACACACACACACACACACACACACACACGGACACACACAGATCATAGATTGCCCCGTGCTAGATTGCATCTCTATTTCTCTGTCTCTATACTTCCGTGCGAAAAAGCAAAGGATGTGAAATTACAGGGTTGTCACACCTGCAGCCATGACTATCTAGTTATATGGCTGAATGTTAATGCAAATAAATAAATAAATAAACAATTTGCATAGAGAGCTATAGACAGAAAATGGCTGTGGGAGGGGGGGCGCGAGGAGGGGGTGGGGGGGGGTTGAAATAGAGAGAGGTTAACGATGCTCTGACATTAAAGGAGGATTGACAGGGCAAAGGGGCAGGAAGAGAGCATGGGGAGGAGAGATGAGAGATGAAGGTATGAGGAGGACGACAGGGAGGAAGAGAGGTTAGAGGAAAGAGTGGCTGATGAGAGGTTTGTCAACAGGAAGAAACGGTGTAAGAAAAGATGTCTGCCTGCCATTTTTTATACTTATAATAGTGGTACGGTATACAGCATGCAAACATACAAGTGATTGTGTAAAAGTATTGCTGTGTGCGTGTGCATGTGCATAATTGTGTGTGCGTGTGCGCGCATGTGTAAGTGTGTGTGTGTGTGTGTGTGTGTGTGTGTGTGTGTGCGCACGCGCGCGACTGTGTGTGCGGTGTGTGTATGAAGCTGAAAAATACTTTTGTGATGATGAATGCTGCAGATTCAATCCACATTTTATGGAGAAGCTTTGGGTCAACAAGTTGGAAATATGTTAAATAAAAACGACAATTGTTTGAACCAATATGTGCATCAATAGGCCTAATACATCAGGCAATTAGAATACAGTTACTGTACGACAAGTGTATGATAATCGGCATCGGTCAATTTGTCAATTTGAACAAATAATCGGATATCTGTCAAAATCGGCAGATATCCGTCAGAGGAACCATTTTGTTTGGTCAACTCCATTTACCCATGCCTTTCCATGCACATGTATACATGGACCATAGGCTACATTCATGCTTCCACACACACTTGAATTGCCTTGGTGGTTGGTTGGTTGGTTATGTATAGTTTTGCCAGGGTTTGACTCTGTCTGTTGACAGTATTCCCTCTGCCTCCCTCACACCAGACGAGATCAATTGTCCAGATGAAAACAAGTGGAATTGGATTTCTCAACTAGAGGTGTGGTTATGGATGCATTGGTTTCACCTCCCATGGCTTCAGTGTCTATTATGTGTGTGTGGCGACAGGCGACCTATACCATAATCTGCTCTATACTCTAATCTGTACCGGCCTCTATTCCTCTGACACTGTCATCTACACTGTGTGTGTGTGTGTGTGTGTGTGTGTGTGTGTGTGTGTGTGTGTGTGTGTGTGTGTGTGTGTGTGTGTGTGTGTGTGTGTGTGCGCGTGCGTGCGTGCGTGCGTGCGTGTGTGTGTGTGTGTGTGCGTGCGTGCGTGTAAGGAGAGCTATAGAAGGGGGTGACAGCAAACAACCAGTTTGACAACCACAGCTAATCTTACAAAGCGCTGATTGATAAACACCAGACCTTGTATGCATGCCAAAAGGAACCACAACAGTAAATGTTTTTGCTCATATACTGTACTGTATATCAGGGGTTCTTTTTTTAACTGGGGACACACGGAAATGTCTCGCGACCCACGCCCCGCCCCCCTCCCCACCACCAATACAAACTGAATGCAAAGATAACCTTAATAATAGAGAAAATATATCATAAATGAATACTGAAACAAGATATAATCATTAAGGAAAGTTTATGCATGCACCACGTACTCTTAATTTACATTTTCCAGCCATTCAGTTGCAACAAAGAAATAAATAAAGTTTTCTTTTCCCCCTCTCCACAAGGTGGGGCAGTGCACCAAAGCATTGTGGTCATTGTAGGAATTCAGCTATCCAGTCAAACACAGACTTAACTAGAACTGCACTCTGTCGAGTGCCTACGTACTTGCTTGTTGCAAACAAGTAGGCCTGGCCTACTAGTGCGCAAGCAGAGCGCGCAAGTACTGTCGACCACTACAAACTGTCAAATCTCAGCTTCTCTGTGAAAGAACGTTTGAAATTTCGATGGTGACGTATATGTCGATCAGTGATTGCCCCCATGTATACATGTGCAGTATGTAATCTGACACCACTGCCATATCAAGCACAAGTAGTCATTACTCATATGCATGAGTGGCGGCTTTCGATGGTGACGTATATGTGTGTACATATCAGTGTCGGGTGGATTAAAGGAAATGCCTCTATGTGTATGTAATTTGTAAGTTGATTAGCGGTATACTGTGGTTACTTTGCACCCCTTTTGATGCGTATGTATCGTCCCAGCATATGACGTCAGGGTATAACTAGCTCTCAATGATGACGTAATAAAGATGTGGATTAAAGGACCCAATGCCAGGGTGTAATTGGTTTTCAATGGTGACGTAATGACGATATGTTTTAGTGTCGGGAGGATTAAAGGTAATGCTCCTATGTATACATGTATGTAATCTGGCACCACTGCCGTATCAGGCACAAGTAGTCATTACGTCATATGCTGGGACGGCGCATACGCATCGAACATCGTCCTGGACGAAACTAGTACTTGCGCGCTCTGCTTGCGCAAGTAATTATTTTGCTGGCCATAGCTTTTTGAGGGGCGCTAGCCCCTCCTATGTCCAGCTTTTGGTGTGATGTGCACAACCTACTTAAACATTAAAATGCCATTGACAATGAATGGACAATTTTGAGTGTACATTGATGACGAAGGTGAGGACTCAAATTGTGATTGGCCGGAATGAGACGATGTATGATGATGTACGATGACAAGAGCACCCCTCACTTCACACAGGTGTGATCTTTATATTTTAAGTCCAAGAGGTTGTGATCACTGAAACCTAAGCTTGCCCACATTTAGATCCACATGATTCAAATAATGTCGTTTCTCTAAAATATTTGTAATTCATCTTCAATGAAAGTTTGACGGAAAAAAGATGTCAATAAAAAATGAAAAAAAACACAAAGGTCTCCACCTTTGCAGTCATTTTCCTCTCCTACTGCCAGTACTTCTGTCTTACAAACATCCGTTTCCTGAAATCATCTTCTGTAACTGTCCTTTTTGTTTTGTCCAAAGTATCTCTTTGTTGTCTCTCTACATTCATTCCTGATGGAAATCAACTGCTCAAAGAAGTTACGTCTATTCTTAGAGACCTTCTCATTTGCAGCCGTGTCTGCCCGTGGCACAGTTCAGGTGGTCGTCTCCATTGCCCTCAATAATGCTGCTTAGTTCTCGCCGGTGGGTCGATCACTAGAATCTCCATTTGTTCCGTCATGATTTCCATTAGTTCCGTTTCATGAGCCGGAACTTGTTCTTTGTCGTCGTCGTCCGGGCCGTCGTCGTCTTTGCAACTAGTAGTCATGGCTTCCAGTTCCCACCGGATGTCGTGCGGGAGCGCCGACGTCTCCAGGCGGTGCCCGATGACCACTAGCTTGCACAGCGTCCTCAGACTAGGACTCAGGTCTATGATGTACAGGTCGGACAGCTTGGCGTCGTCTCCGTGATCCTCGACGGCCCTCGGAACGGACGTGTATCTGTATCCTCCGAAGAGGACGGTGCGATCTCCCACCAGGCAACAGCCCATCATATACATCCACGGACACGGCCCTCTGCCCTTGTACTCGACCTTCCGCCAGGAGCACGTCTCCGGATTGAACTTCCACAGGTCGTTGAAGGTCTTGACCAGTTGCCAATTCTTGCCACCGAATATGTACAGCTCGTTGTTGTAAGCAAAGGCCGAGTGTAACGCGCGGCCTTCCGGGATGACCTGTGCGGAAGGCGTGCTCAGCCAGCAATTGGTGTCCGTGTCGAACACTCTGATGTTGTTGTCCTGGTCCCCGTGGCCCCCGAACACATACATCTTAGTCCCGATGATGGTGGCAGAGTGATAGAATGACACCGGCGCTGGAGTGCCTCTGGTGTTGATTAAAGACCAGATCATCGAGGTGGTGTCCAACTTGTAGATGTCGTTAGTGCATCCAGTCAGCTGGTCGGTGTATCCTCCAAAGATATACATAGCCTTCCCCAAGATGCAGGCCGAGTGGCCAAACCTCACCACTGGAACACACCCGGACACCATGGTCTTGAACCATCTGTGGGTGTTGACGTCAAACGCATAAAGCACGTTAGTGTACTCGGTCGTGGACGTACTTCCCCCCCAGATGTAGATGATGTTCTCTATCAGTACGGCGGTGTGGCTGTGGCGCCTGGAGGGAACCTCCAGAAGTCCCCAGCTTTTGGTTGTCACCGCGGGCAACTTCGTCCAGCGCAAAGACACTGTGTTGAAGACGTACACGTCAATCCTCTTGGGGGTCTTACTGGTCTCCCCGTCGCAGCCACCAAACGAGTAAACCTTGTGCCCCACTGCCACAGCAGCATGGTCGTAGTCTCTCTCTGGTCCTCCTTTCAAATGCAGCGTCCAGCGCAACATATCACACGGCGGCACCAGGGTTCATCAAACTGAATTCACGGAGGGTTACTCTGTAGAAGAATGGAGTCCTGCTGCGCGAGCCACCTCTTATATATTCCTACATTGGCACAGGTGTCACGCAAAGCCGGGCCAATCGGTCATTGGTCGTGTTTTGACCAACCTGGAAGTGATTGTCCTCCATTTCCACGCCAGCCTCGCTCGTGGCTGCAGTGGAACTGCCAATCGGACGATCATTATGCTTAGTGCGACCTCGAATTAATGTTTTATTAAGCTCCCAACGTCGTACTTTATCCCATTCTGAGAGCTAAAAACCACTAATGACATGAGGATACTAATGTACTGTAGGCTGTTTCTACCATGGGAGGCCTATGGAGGCCAGCGCCAGAAGCTAAAATAAGGTAAAAAAAGATGGATTGATGCTCTTTAATCAAATCTCGTGATCTTGTGAATGGCCAAGATGGTAATAACAGCTTTTCTATTCGGGTCAGAGAGATTCCGTGTTGATCACATGACTATTGAGATAGTGTATACTGATTTGCGAGATGTATGAATAAAATGTGTACGAGTAATCTACAGAAATGGCCTCATGGTGGCGCTATAACCAGCAGACGTGAAAAATGCAAGGCAAAGGCTCATCGTTGGCATCCAGGGACTCAGTGTGTGTGTGTGCACAGTTTGGCATTGACCGGGCCAACGGTGCCGGCGACTAGCTGTACACAGACGGGCGGGCACTGGTGGAGACGATTAAGTCATATTATGGTGAGTTCAACTGCATTACAAAAAACATGCTATTTACCCTGAGAGCATGACAGAGAGGTGTGTGTGTGTGTGTGTGTGTGTGTGTGTGTGTGTGTGTGTGTGTGTGTGTGCGTGTGTGCATGCGAGAGATATTGAAAGAGATTGAGAGATCATGGGAGAAAGATAGAGACAAAGAAAGAGAGAGGACTTGAGTGAATTGTCGACTCGAACGTACGCCCCAATCACAGTGAAAGCTCCGGACAACGACAGGCCTCTGGAAGCCAATGGCGTTCACCCCCATGGGGAATGGAAAGGCACTGGGCCGCGTCTTTCTCTCCGTCGCCATTGAACTCTCATCGTCCACATCCGGCTCCTTCTCTTCTTCTCCCTCTCTCTCTCTCTCTCTCTCTCTCTCTCAGATTGACACTGAAGGTTTGCAGCCAAGGTGTGGCCCGGCCTTTCTGAGCAAAATTGCCGCAACTCAGGAACGCGGTGCACATTTCTGTGAAACTTTGCGCGCGCATTTTCACTACGTTGAGAGGAACATTCCCTCATAGTATTAAAAATACATTATAGAATAGCACATACAGTACACTGTATACTTGATTCAGAAGCAGCATGACGCATCATCAACCTTGGACTGTTTTTCTTCGTGATCCTTTCATGATAAATCATACCTACAACACACAACAACAAGTCTACTGTAAGTCATTGCCTATATTGGCTATTAACTGCTACTGTAGTTCTATGATCACTCAGTGCCAAACAATGCACGCCCCAAACAAATACCTAACCTTCTTCTAGTTCTTCCCGTGCCTCCATTGAGTCAGAGAAGGTCTTTTCTGTGGGCAAACGGGAGAAGGCGTCTGTCGGCACGAGAGGTCATAAACTGACAGTGGGGAGGCGTGGGCGGCTATAGTGCAGCCGTCCGCCGCTGTGTACTGTGCTCTCGCACAATCGCTGGATTGTGACGAATCGACGATGTATTTATTTTCTTAAAGGACACGATTCGTATACAGAAAGGCAGGTATAAAATGCTACTTGCTTTCAGCCGTCGTGGGTTCTCCTTGGAGTGGGTCTATTGTCCCGACGTGCACAAAAGCGAGTCGCGAGTCGCTCATACAGCCCCGCCGAAACATAATGCAAACTGACCCCTGGGTTCACTGACTATTTCCACAAGGACTAACCTCCATCATCACTGGTCAATGCAAAGGAGTTGCGAGTGTGTCTGTGCGTGCATGACACGAGAAAAATAAACGTGTCCTCCTCCCCTCTGATGTGTGCGTGCATGTGTGCACGCGTGTTTGTCACTAGATTGCTAATAAAGCCATCCCGCAGAGAGCATGGCACTGTAATTATAGGAACAGATGGTTTGTTTAATATTTCATAATATGGAAATGGGGATTTATCAAAGTGGGTTGCATCACACAAATCGGTATATAAACATTATCTCTATAGTCAAGTGATCAAGACGGATCTGTCTGATTTTCCATATTCCATTCCGTTCCACACTCTTAGTCTTAACCCATTTCAGTAGAACATGTTGACAGTTTCACATATCTTGGACTCACTCTGGACAAGAGACTTATAGGTTTGATCAACACATCACATCTATCCATTCACATTTCCGGCAAAGACTCCATGTCACCTGTAAGTTAAGTTGCCAGTCATCTTCTGATATTACTGTACCAAAAGCATTATCCAACCTGTTCTGTTGTATTGTTGTCTAGCATGATTCTACATGCCTATGAAGCCAAAACTACACACCAACGGGTCGCCATGCAACTCCTTGCAACCAAACGCTTGCGAGTATAGACCCATGTAGATTGTAGACCCATGTTGTTGCAAGCATCCATTGAATTGAACTAATCGAATCAATTCGGTTCGACTTGCGTCTACATGCATCTACGTACATGGGTCTACATGGGTCTACATGGGTCTACTCGCAACAGGACATGCGGCTGGGACGAACGCTGGAACCATTTTGTTGCGTCTCGACCCATTGGTGTGGTTTGGGCTTTACAGAAACAAAACTTTTCAGTATTACTCGTATTGCTTCCGAGATCATGGAACTTCGAGAGAGAGAGAGAGAGAGAGAGACACAGAGAGAGAGACATCACTTCACTCTTCAGTTGGGATCTAGTTGGTTACAACACAGACATTATTAACTGTATGTAGAGTGGAATGGACTGACTACATTGAACTGGACTGTAATTGACAGCAGACAGATAGACAATGGCCCTCTGCCAGAACTGGGCATGAGTGGAAGGGAGGGACGTGGAAGTGTGTGCGTGCGCGCGCACACACACACACACACACGGTCAGTAATTGAGTGGGAGGGATAAGCTCTCTTCATTCTTTCTGTCTGCCTGTCCACTTTCTCTCTCTCCCCCCCCCCACACACACACACACACACACACACACGCATCAGTCACTCCATCATCACCCGACAAGACCAATTTGTTGCCCCGTGTTACCAGCACAAACTGGGACAAAGTCAGCTGTCAATCAGGCAGCTGAGGTACGTCATTGGCTCGCTGGTTGCCAGTGGTTACAAATTGTATTGCTTAGTTAAAGAGCTGATTTACTCCCAAGGAAGCCAGGGAGCAGCACTTAGTGAACGCATGCACACGCACACACACACACACACACACACACACACACACACACACACACACACACACACACACACACACACACACACACACACACACACACACACACACACACACACACACACACACACACACACACACACACACACACACACACACACACACACACACACACACACACACACACACACACACACACACACACACACACACACACACCCTATATTTTCTAGGGACAAAGACATGCATGCCTTTTTCACCAAGACAAACTCTCTATCACGCTCACACCGTCTTGAATAAAGAAAGAACAGCCACAGAGATAGGAAATAAAAATGCATTGGTGCCCCATATCAGACAAAACAGAACAACGCTGTGATAAACTGGTAGAGAGAGAGAGAGAGAGAGAGAGAGAGAGAGAGAGAGGGAGAGAGAGGTGAGGGAGAGTCTGATAGACAGCCATAGAGAGAGTGATAGAAAGAGAAACGGAATGGAGACTGAGATGTGAACTGTGAAAGGCATGATATTATCCATTCATTTTAAACAGGGG
>NC_137875.1:37412053-37432053 GCF_963924005.1 Protomyctophum bolini
GGGCCCCCAACAAACAACAAGCCAGCGGCTGATAATTTACCTGGCCCCACAGCAAATTTAAATCGGGGCTCTCGTCGTCTCCATCCCTCCCATTTTGTCTCTTTAACCGCCCTCTCCCCCCCCCCACCCCCCACACACACACACACACCCCACAGGGCCCCTCCCATTTCTGTCCCTGATTATGCCGTCGATACGTTGCGGAAGAGAGGAGGCTGACAATTGACCGTCGCAGATCGATGGCGGCTAATAAGCATGTCAGGAGAGAGGGGAGAAAAGAGCAAGGCATCGACAGGGAGAGAGAGAGAGAGAGAGAGAGAGAGAGAGAGAGAGAGAGAGAGAGAGTCGGTGTGAGTGACAGAGAGACAACAGGGAGAGAGAAAGGGAGTTTGATCCAATATGTCTGTCTGGCATGTGGAGACGTAAGTATGATGATTGGTGTTATTGCCGGTTTAATGTAAGGCAATCAGGGCCCCGGTATGCCTCTAGATATCAACAAATATCCATCAAACCGGCCCCCCTGCTCTCGCTCTCTCCCGCACACCACTTAAGACCTGCACCCCCCCCAACACACACACACAGCTGTGGCATTACAAAAAAATCACACCCGTGTGAAGTGAGGGGCGTTATATATTAATATCTCTTTGTTGTTAATGGGATTTAAATGTTTGTGTTATAGTGACTAAACAAACGTTAATTTCTCTTCGTTTCTGTGTGGAGTTTGCATGTTCTCCCCGTGTCCCCTAGGGTAGGAACCCTCACAAAAACATGCAGTAATCCTGGTCTCTAAACTGCCTCCCCCTGGCCGGCCGGAGCGCCTGATGGAGGGGAAAGGAACTGGTTGGAATAACGTGTTCCTTCCACGCGCTATACGTCCAACCAGGGAAACTCCCCCCTGTCAGGTGTAAAGGAGCAACTTGGACACTCAAGCAGGAAGGAAGCATGAGTTAAGTCCGTTGCTCTCCCCAGGTTGGCGGAGGTTGTGTAGAGCCCAGGATCACAGTAGATGATTGACACAGGGGTGAAAAATGGGTTACAAAATCGTGGGATAAAAAATATAATTAAAAGTGGCGTTTTTTTTAAAACAAACATTGACCTAAAGACACAAACATTATAAACCTGCAGCGCCACCTCAAAAATAAATTAGGGTTAATTGATGGTATAGCCACTTTTGCCACAAGAAGACAAAGGGGAGAAATGAAAACAAGATGGTCTTAAGGTGTTGGGTGTATAGGAGGGGGTTTGTCTTGAGGAAGACCATCTCTAGTCCCCACCACCACCTCCTCCACCACCACCACCACCACCACCACCTCCTCCGCTGCAGAAGTGTGCTGGTGTTGATATAATAACACAGCCAGGTGTCTGTGTCCAATTCCCTGTCATTTGAACTTTTGTGTAAATCACTATGTATTTTGCACCCCACCTCCTCCCTCCTTTCTCTCTCTCCTCCGCCATTCGATCTCTTTGTCCTCCACTACTGAGGTGTCATTTTCTTCTGCTCAAATTGCGTCTTCCACGCGGCCTCCCAGACGGCACAATTGCCGGTGTATGGATCCTGATGGAGGCTTATCTGTGTGTGGATGAAATGCTGTCACTATTATAGCCAACACTGCTTAGTCTAATGCTGCTTAACTACACTGACGGACTGACTGACTGACTGATTGATTGATTTGGGTTAGCTGACTCTCAAGATATAGCTGTCTTGACTGACTGACTGACTGACTGACTGGCTGGCTGACTGACTGACTGACTGACTGACTGACTGACTGACTGACTGACTGGCTGACAAAAAAAGTAGGCTAACTACAGTGGAATTTCAATGGACTTCTATATGGGCTGGCCTGGAGTATACAATACACCAGTCTATAACGGACCAGAAGTGGGGCTGCTGTGAGTGGCCGTCTCATTTTTGAAAAATCATGAAAATGTGGCACAAACCTTGAAGGTATATTCTTTCAGAGTGAACGTTTTTAACTCAAATCTTTGCTTCTGAGGGGTTCCTGGAACTACATATTTTCAGATGGGCAGCCAATTACATATAATTTTTGGGGGTCCATGCACGACATGAAATATTGAGCACCACTGAATATAGAAACATAGCTATAGACATTCTTTTTAATTTCGACGTCAGGCCTAAAATGGTTTAATGGCCATGCTGGCATGCAGAGTCTGGCCTCAGGGTTCAGGCCGTGGATGCCCCTCTGCCAGAGAGAGAGAGAGAGAGAGAGAGAGAGAGAGAGAGAGGAGGACCGCACGTCCGTCCGTCCGTGGTCCCATCCGCGTGGGGCGGCAGGCGGCAGCACAGACAGAGTGACAAGTGATTGAACGGAGAGGGGAGAGAGGAATGGCCTTCGCTCTCATTTGCATGTTTATAGCTCCTCAGTGGGGAGGTCGCTCTGCGTGTGAGTGTGCGTGTGCGTGTGCGTGTGCGTGTGCGTGTGTGTGTGTGTGTGTGTGTGCGCGCGCGTGTGTGTGCCTGTGTTCAAAGGACATGTCCAATTATCAACCCTGTTGCGTTCTCACCCACGCTCCCAGACAAAACAAGCAAACACACACACACACACACACGCCTGCACTGCACCAATAATATGATGGGCGGATGACAGGATGATAACACAGGGCTGCCGGAGTGTGTCTTGTGGGCATTGGGGTCGCGTGTCACATGACTAAGGTCATCAAGCGGGCATGGATGCAGAGACCGTTGTAATTGACACACACAACACACACACACACACACACACGAGGAGACAGTGTATACAGTTACATTTATCTCTCTCGCTCTCTCACACACACACAAACACACACAGGGGATAACTCCCAAACTCCATGCCGAGACATAACATATGCCAACGTGGCAAACATACAAACTCAAGCATACATAATGCGTTATTTCCATGTTAATGCATATAGCTATAAGCATCCCCATGGCAATGGGAATGACTGACAGCCCCCGAAAGGGGAAGGGTTGGATTGGCCAGGGGAGGTAAATAAGACAGAGAAACAGACGAGGAGAGGTTTTTCCAAATATATTTGCTCACACACACACACACACACACACACGCACACGCACACACACGAGAAACAGGAAGAGAGATTAAAAAGGAAAAAATGCAAACATTTATCCAAACCGGTTTGAAAAAAACATAAGCTAATCTAACAAGCACAGTATGAGCTGGCAGCAGGCGAACTGCAGCACTCTCACACACGCCATCAGATAGTCAACCTCTCATCTCTTCACTCAATTGACCCCTCCCACCTTCCACGCGCACGTACGCACGCACACACGCACACACAGTCACACACACACACGCCGGGGTTAGGAGGGGAGAGAATATTAAAAACAAACAAACAGAATTGACTGGCTGCGGGGAATTACAGCGCTGCTGATTGCATCTGACCTCTCACCCCCCCGCTGTCAAAATGCGCTCGTCCCTTCTCCTCTCTCCTTCTTCCCTCTCCGTTTACCTGTCAGAAAAGCCTCCCTCTCCCTCCCAACCATTCCTTATCTCCTGGCCCCACTATTTATTTTACCACGACCCCTTCCGGAATATTTAGTAGCGCTTTTTTGGTATGCCGTGTGTTTGGACAGTGTGTTCTATATAACCTGGCAGGAGAACCTCACATTTTAGGTTGACATATTGGGTGTGGGGAAAATAGGGCTATAACCTATAGAAGAGATTGGGCAAGTACAGTAACCAGATTTTACAATACTATTTTATATGCCTTTATATTTAATGAATATGAAAAGATCAATATTAACCCATTCTGGACGGGAACCCCTTTTGGAGTTTTAACTAAGCATTATGTTATACTTTAGCTGTTGAAAAAAAGCAGATCTACAAGCTCATAGCGCGCCACCGAGTGGCACGCTATATGAGCTTGTAGGTCTGCTATTTGTGAAAAATCGTGAAAATGCACGCTATGAGCTTGTCTGCTTGTTGTGAAAAATCGTGAAAATGCGGAAACAAATCTTTGAATATATATTCTATCAACGTTTTTTTTTAGGCCTATTGAAAATATTCAATATTCAATATTGTATATTGCAGTATGGTGAGAGAGTAATTCACCTGTTATTCCCCATGCATGTAGTCTTATTCAGTCAATAGTCTGATTTCAGTGAGAAGTTTAGTTTAGTGTAAAACATTATAATAAGGAGAACCTGAATATTGATGTTTGCTCTGTAACTATAAAGCAGGATCCAGGGCTGTATAAAACCCTGATTCACCGATGTGTTCGTCCGTGAATTCAACCTTTTGGGCAAAGATTTATAGAAATAAATATAATTGTATTCATTGGGTAATATTGAAAATGTTTCAAAAAACTTCAAAAATCCTATTTTTAACCCATTCCGTACGGGAACCCCTTTTGGTGTTTTAACTATTGAAAAATAGCAGATCTACAAGCTCATAGCGCGCCACCGAGTGGCACGCTATGAGCTTGTAGGTCTGCTATTTTTTGGAAAAAAACGTTAAAATGCGGCACAAATCTTTGAATAAATGTCGTCGGCCCGTTCACTCTCCTTCAGGCCTACCTCTTCCCGTGGCGCATCTTTGTTTTCATTCCTATACTAACAACAGACTCTATACACATTGCACGTAACAGGAGTTGCCAACGGATTCGGCTGTGGAGCTCTGAATCCGTCTTGAGGGATTCCTCCGATTCAGACATAACACACCTGATACCTGGCATGTATATACTATGACTCAGACATAACCAATAGGCATGTATACTATGACTCAGACATATAACCAATAGGCATGTCACTTACTATGACTCAGACATATAACCAATAGGCATGTCACTTACTATGACTCAGACATATAACCAATAGGCATGTCACTTACTATGACTCAGACATATAACCAATAGGCATGTATACTATGACTCAGACATAACCAATAGGCATGTCACTTACTATGACTCAGACATATAACCAATAGGCATGTCACTTACTATGACTCAGACATAACCAATAGGCATGTCACTTACTATGACTCAGACATATAACCAATAGGCATGTCACTTACTATGACTCAGACATATAACCAATAGGCATGTCACTTACTATGACTCAGACATATAACCAATAGGCATGTCACTTACTATGACTCAGACATATAACCAATAGGCATGTCACTTACTATGACTCAGACATATAACCAATAGGCATGTCACTTACTATGACTCAGACATATAACCAATAGGCATGTCACTTACTATGACTCAGACATATAACCAATAGGCATGTCACTTACTATGACTCAGACATATAACCAATAGGCATGTCACTTACTATGACTCAGACATATAACCAATAGGCATGTCACTTACTATGACTCAGACATATAACCAATAGGCATGTCACTTACTATGACTCAGACATATAACCAATAGGCATGTCACTTACTATGACTCAGACATATAACCAATAGGCATGTCACTTACTATGACTCAGACATATAACCAATAGGCATGTCACTTACTATGACTCAGACATATAACCAATAGGCATGTCACTTACTATGACTCAGACATATAACCAATAGGCATGTCACTTACTATGACTCAGACATAACCAATAGGCATGTCACTTACTATGACTCAGACATATAACCAATAGGCATGTCACTTACTATGACTCAGACATAACCAATAGGCATGTCACTTACTATGACTCAGACATATAACCAATAGGCATGTCACTTACTATGACTCAGACATAACCAATAGGCATGTCACTTACTATGACTCAGACATATAACCAATAGGCATGTATATACTATGACTCAGACATATAACCAATAGGCATGTCACTTACTATGACTCAGACATATAACCAATAGGCATGTCACTTACTATGACTCAGACATATAACCAATAGGCATGTCACTTACTATGACTCAGACATAACCAATAGGCATGTCACTTACTATGACTCAGACATATAACCAATAGGCATGTCACTTACTATGACTCAGACATAACCAATAGGCATGTCACTTACTATGACTCAGACATATAACCAATAGGCATGTCACTTACTATGACTCAGACATAACCAATAGGCATGTCACTTACTATGACTCAGACATAACCAATAGGCATGTCACTTACTATGACTCAGACATATAACCAATAGGCATGTCACTTACTATGACTCAGACATAACCAATAGGCATGTCACTTACTATGACTCAGACATATAACCAATAGGCATGTCACTTACTATGACTCAGACATAACCAATAGGCATGTCACTTACTATGACTCAGACATATAACCAATAGGCATGTCACTTACTATGACTCAGACATAACCAATAGGCATGTCACTTACTATGACTCAGACATAACCAATAGGCATGTCACTTACTATGACTCAGACATATAACCAATAGGCATGTCACTTACTATGACTCAGACATAACCAATAGGCATGTAACTTACTATGACTCAGACATAACCAATAGGCATGTCACTTACTATGACTCAGACATAACCAATAGGCATGTCACTTACTATGACTCAGACATAACCAATAGGCATGTCACTTACTATGACTCAGACATATAACCAATAGGCATGTCACTTACTATGACTCAGACATAACCAATAGGCATGTCACTTACTGTGACTCAGACATAACCAATAGGCATGTCACTTACTATGACTCAGACATAACCAATAGGCATGTCACTTACTATGACTCAGACATAACCAATAGGCATGTCACTTACTATGACTCAGACATATAACCAATAGGCATGTCACTTACTATGACTCGGACGTATAACCATAAACAAACCCAATATGCCCGTATAGCGTATATATAATATAGGCATATACTGTATGGAGATCCGGTTGTCCAGAGCCACAGAGTATGTGGTCAACTCAAGGACTTGAGGTTGTCCAGAACCATCGATCCGACCGATTATGTTCAAATAGCATATGGGCATCTATGGATATCCAACCAGTATATATGGGTATACGCCAACATGGGTATATGGGCATATACAGTACTAACGACTTCAGGGATCGCCACATGTGAGCATAGAAGGGACACAGACGGGTACAACGGGTACTCTGAACAAGTATATAATATGGGTGGCTTAAGTGGGTAATTGGACCTAATTTCTAATTAATCGACCCAGCGGTGCTGGAGATTGGCTGCTCACAGACACACAGACGGACAGACCATTTATGTGTCTCTCCGGCCTTCGGCCGCGTGGCCTTCGGCGGAGACAATGAAATCACACGCGAGAAAAATAAACGTGCACTGCACACAGTGCGCGCACACACACACACACACACAGTACAAAAACACATACTGCAGGCCGGGATGCAGAACTATAGGGGTTAAATCGGTGTGTTTCCAGGGGTGTCTCGTCCCCTAGTCTCTTTTGTTAGTCGGCGGTTCGCTGTGCAATCTCTCTCCACCTTGACAGAAGGCTGGGGTTGGGCAACAGTCATTTCCTAGTAGAATGGGCTCGGAAGATTGTGCTGTGCCATCATTGAATTCATCTGACCCCAATTCTTGGCGTCTACCAGAAACACTACAATTCAGCTCCTCACAATAGACGTTTCAGTGAGCCGTGATGAAATGAAAAGATGTTGACTCCTATAAATTAATTTCAGTTCATCCCCCGCCTGAAAGCCGTTTCTCTCCCAGTGAACCCCGACACTCAATCCAACGTCCCGACGCACAATCCACTGGGGGCACATGCAGTGGCCCAGCGGTTAGAGGAGCGCCCGTGTTGCCGAAAGGTTGCCGGTTCGATTCCGCGGCCGGGCAGGAAAAATCTGGGTGGGGAAGTGACTCAGCCAACACCGCTGAAGTGCCCTTGAGCAAGGCACTAAACCCCAAATTGCTGCTTAACAGTATGAGACTGTGGTTGTATTGGTCAGCTCCCAGGTTTTAATGTGTGTGTGTGTGTGTGTGTGTGTGTGTGTGTGTGTGTGTGTGTGTGTGTGTGTGTGTGTGTGTCTGTCTGTGTTTCTATGCGCAGGGCGTTGCTGAAAATGAGCACCTGTGCTCAGCTACTTCCCTGGGTAAAAATAATAAAAAAAACGTCCCAAAACAAAATGTCGGACGATAAAATTCGAAACAGTCTGCACTTCATCAAACGCTCCTTAAAAAGATAATAATAGTAATTATAAAATACTACTCAAACTATAGAGCTGGTTGTCTGGGTTATAGGACCCTCCTCACCTATATACAGTACGTCATCAATGTTTGTGTCACGCAATGTTGTGTTCACACAAACACAAAAACAATTGTCCATTCATTGTCAATGGCATTCAATGCTTGTTATCAGGACAACGTTTGGATTACACACACCAACGTCACCACAACGGACATAGGGAGGCGCTATCGCCCCTCAAAAATGGGGGAGGGGCTACGACCTCAGTCAGTCTCCAGTGTTTCATCAAGAAGAGAGAAAGTTACACTTAAGAAATAAAGAAAGAAGGCTCTGTATACGAGAGCCATCTCATCCTATACAAGGCCTGTATGGGGCATGTAGCAGACCCATCTCATCCTATACAAGGATAGCCTGTATTGGGCATGATGTAGCAGAGCTGTCTGATCCGTTAAAGGGACTTAGCCCCTCTCAAAGCCACTTAGCTCATCCCATTCACTGCTGCTAACGGGTATATAGCCTATACCTGGATTATGAGACGCAGTGACCGTATAGGGTCATAGTGTGAGAGGTTAATCGGGGTACAGTCCACAAAAGTCCACTTTAACCCCCGATAGTTAGATGTTTCAGGGTCAACACGGGGAGAGAGATGGGAGGGGGGGGGGGACATGCAGTCGGGAACGGGAGTCGAACCCGCGGCACACACTGCCAGACTGGATTACCAGTTTATTAAATGTGTTTGAGAAAAAAAGAGCATGGCCATAACAGAATCAGAATTCGTTAGGAATCCCTTTGTTATTGGTTATTCATTATTACTAGTCGTGTCAACAACAAAAAATCCTCTGGCGTTCACTTGAGCTTTTGTATTGAACTTCCAGGCGAGACCACAGAGCCCAGTGTGATAACATCCTGCAACAGGACCCGTCTCAAGAATGTGTTCTCGGCTATATAGTGCTGACTGAGGGAGCGAGAGAGAGAGAGAGAGAGAGAGAGAGAGAGAGAGAGAGAAAGAGAGAGAGAGAGAGAGTCGATGCTTCAAGTGACTGATCACAAACCATATCACTGGTGCTCAGCCATCTGAATCCGGTGACCCAGATTGTTGAGCCCTCTATATTCCTGCCTCCTCTCTCCTCCCCCCCCCCCCCACAGATCTCATATGTCTATCTCTCTCTCTCTCTCTCTCTCTCTCTCTCTCTCTCTCATGACAGCTGTGTGATGGTAGTTAGCTGGTAGTGGGGTGGAGGGGGGGGGGGGGGGGGGGGCTGATTTGGCTGCTGTCACAGCTGAGAGCTTTTTATCCTGTGTAGAGGAGAAGACACAGAGATGGACACACACATGAACCCCTGAGGGACACGGACACATACACACACACACAGTCACACACACACACACACACACAGTCACACACAGTCACACACACACACACACACACACACACACACACACACACACACACACACACACACACACACACACACACACACACACACGCATCTGCATGCATTCATACACAGATGTGTGCATATTAACCACATATACTCACAAACATCTGCGTAGATATGCCGGCGCGTGCACGTACACACACATAGATGAATGCAGATTCATATACTGTACAAAAACACCCACATGCAGGACCACATGCACGCGCACGCACACACACGCACGCACACGCGCACAGAGAGAGAGAGATCTGCACGTGGACCACATTTACACTGACAGGTGCACAAAGCCGTACTCAAAACCCTGCATATACAGTATGCACATAAACATGGATAGAATACACAGTACTGGTGTGTGTGTGTGTGTGTGTGTGTGTGTGTGTGTGTGTGTGTGTGTGTGTGTGTGTGTGGGTGTTGTAGCCAACTCATGCATTTGTTGGGTTTTGAGAGAAAATGTCAGACTGAAAAAAAAGACAGATATGACAAGAGAGAAAAGAGGGCAAAAAAAGAGAATGACAGAATAGAAGAGAGAGAGAGAGAAAGAGAGAGAGAGAGAGGCCGACAAATAATGGGAGATAGAGAGGAATGTCACTTCTTCAAGACAGCCTTCAGAATAGTGTGATGTTGCTAGGAGATAAACTGCTTCATTCTTTCCCCCCAGAGAGTTTTTTTTTACAGCATGCTGTGGGTTCTATTGGTCAGTGAACAGATCAATGCTAGCTCTTCAAACTGTCTCTTTTATGATACGGCACTAGTCTGGTTCACACCATCGAGACCCAGACCAGACGTGACTCTTGAAGACGTGAATCTTTGGGGGGTATAAGAAAGCAAGGAAGATCCTGATGTTATAGCCATGTTTCCATTTAAAGGTGCTTTATTGTTTTTAATCCCAGTTATGATGCACCACCAAAGTAGTATCGGGGTTATTATTTCTTTTCCAAAAAGTGCAATCCCCACATACACATATAGGTCTATAGTCACTGCAAGTCAGCCACCACTGACAGCGTTGCCATGTTTTGCATTATATAAGTTTAAAGTGCCTATATAAGTCGCTTATTTTGGGCTTGTTGTCGTAGACCTCATTGCTTATTTCTCAGACCCCTCCGATATACCTTAGAGTATATATATGAATAGAGACGGTGCACCCGGAGGAAACCCATGAGGAGAAATGGACATAGTGGCGGAATTTGGTATTGCAGCGCTGGGCCCCAAACACATGAACGCGCCGGCCGGTCCGTTGACTATCATTGTGCAACGTTCACGATGACACGTGAACGGCTGTTTCACACATGGACGCACTTGGACGCGTGCAATGATATAGTCAACGGCGCAGCGCGTTCATGCGTTTGGGGGGCAAATCCATCCCAGAATGCACTCTGCTCCTATACCCGGAAGGAGGAGTGAAATCGCCTCATGCGCTTTTAGAGCAACTTAATGCAATGTCTCTATTAATATATCCTCTAAGTCCGATACACACTACAGCAGGTATACCGCACGGTCGGTGGTGAGCAGGAAATGTGCCACACAGACGCATCGCATTTTGATTAATGAAATGTGCTTTTGTCAATAAAGGTAATTAGACATGGAAACAGTTTCGTAGAATTAATGTATAGTGGCTTTTCCTACAGTCACCTTTCCCCAAAAGTAATCAATTATAATCTTCGAATCTAAGTCAATCTTCATTTATTCGCATCGGCCCAGCTGCTTGATGGAAATGTTACTGAATAATTCAAGTTGATGTTTTTTTTCAGGAATTTGAAAAGTGCACTTTTAGTAAAATCTCAGTCTGAGGTTTTCAGTTGGAAGAGTTCTCAGGACAAGGTCATTTAGAACCTTATATAGGCTTTGAGCAGTGGTTCCCCGGGACCCAAACTAGTGAAAATAGACAAGCTACAAGCTCACCACACAATAGTTTAAAAAAATGCATGGAATTTTTTTGTCTGTCCCCATGGCTGGGTCTGTCCGAGCAGAAAAATAGCGTTTGGTTTTTTTTCACAACCAAGTGTCACTGTTGCACAGCCTAACACACACACACACACACACACACACACACACACACATATATTAACTGTATATATGATGATTTCGGGTGTGACAGTACAGTACAGTACAGTACACGTCCATAATGCAATGCACCGGCCTCTCCAATAAATACATAAATGAAACAAATGTGGTGTTTTCTGATGCGTGGGGGTCCATGGGCGGGAGCCATGCAGCGTGAAGCCAAACATGTCCTAAATGTGTGCTCTGGGTACATTCATTGTTTTGCGCCACTAGTTGGCACACAGAGAGCATCAGCATACTGTGTGTAGGCTACCCCTTTTGGTGTTATAGCATTATGTTATGCTTTAGCTATTGAAAAATAGCAGATCTACAAGCTCATAGGCGCGCTATGAGCTCGTAGGTCTGCTATTTTTTGAAAAACCGAAGAACGACCGACATAGAAACATAGCCTTTTCAGAAAACTGTCAGGATGTACATAGAAGACATTTTTTTAGAACCTGATCTCAGGTAAAAAAAAAAAGAAACGAGACCAGTTATTTTTACGGAGCAGAGTTTCTGCCTAATTATCTGCTAGAGGTTGCAGCGGGCTAAACATCAGCCACATAATGAAGACAGATAAGGTTACTATAGGGCAGGTATAGGGGCAGGGTATAGGACCGAAGGGGGCAGCGACAGGTCAGAGCAGAGGGCTGGAGTATACAGACAGTAGGGCATGGGAGAGGGTCTATAGGCCAGGGCACAGTGCCTTCACATGATAAAACATATCTACGGTTACCACCGGGGCAAGCAAGGGAAGGCGTATAGGGCAAAGAGCGCATAGACTGAGACAAGAACATTCTGTAGAGTGAAATATGGATTGATTTGAGCTCACTCTTTGTGGGCACTACTAACAGAGAGACTTTGCATTATGCTATACATGCCTGCCTGTCACTTGTGGTGCAATAGAAAGCTCCTGTTGTAAAGGGATCCTGTATTGTGTATTGTATATTTTATGTAATGTATTGATTCATGGGTTTTTTTTTAATTATTGTTTGGACCCAATGTTTTATACATTTGTGTCAATGAAGTAACTAACTAGGTCACAAAGTGCAGGGCACCGTCATGACAGCTATATAGACAATGGAGACAACCCTCCTTTGACGAAATGTTGCTGTGCAAATATCGCTAAAAACAACCGCGTAACATCACGACTCTGAACAGAACCTATTCTTACGGAGCGATGAGTTATTCGAGATCGGTCACAATGGATATTCCATTTCATCCAAAGTGTTATTATAGTTAAAGTTGCAGTTTTGATTTCAAGGCTTCAACTCTGTCTCGCCGAGACACACAAATCCGATGCAACCCCCAGTCCCCACCCACCTAACTCCATGCACTACTATGGAACATATGGAACTTATCTAGCTATATAGAAGAGACTATACAGATACAGCCAGATGAGCTCTACTGCCTGTCTCTGTGAGCATATGGACAGAATGCGTCTGTATGTGCGTATAATAATACACACTTTTGTTGCTTCTCTGTGCGCGTGCGTCTCCACTTGCGGGTGGGTGTGCGAGTGAACATAACGTGCCTATACGGACTACAGTACATACTTAAGTCTATAGAATGGATGAAATGTGTTTTCTTGAGTGTGTGTGTGTGTGTGTGTGTGTGTGTGTGTGTGTGTGTGTGTGTGTGTGTGTGTGTGTGTGTGTGTGTGTGTGTGTGTGTGCGTGCGCGCCTCCTTTTACCTCTCCCTTATCTTGACATGCAAACCTCTGTGTGTGTGTGTGTGTGAAGGTGTGAGATGTGAGTGTGGAGATTTAAGCTCCGGTAATATTCAGGTTTTTTGGATTCCCTTTCTCTCTCTCTCTCCCCCTTGTGCTCTCTCTCTCTCTCTCTCTCTCTCTCTGTGGGATTAACCTCAGATGGAAAAGATGTGACCGACAGACTGTTGACAAAACCACACTTATAAATGATACAAGAGCTCAGCGATAGCGTGGCATTCGAGAGACGACCCTTTTTTCCCACAACAATGCACGGAGCGCCGACAGGGTGGGTTTCTTTCGGGGGGTGTTGAGAGGAGACCCGACTTTGGTTTCACGGCAGTGATTTAACGCTTAATGCTAGCTGGTTTTTAATTACACGGCGTTGTTGTCAAAGGCCTGTCAAGCACAGACTTGCAAAAAGTCAAACGACTTTTGTGCATCCTCCCTTTTCGAACACCAAGATTAGGCTGTATTATTTCAGCCCCTTTCATCATTCACAGCATTTTGACATGGTTTGTGTACATTTGGGATTGCATGTCTGTCCACCGCAGACTTACTGGAGAAACATTATGAGTTTATTAGCTTACGTCTAGTTTAAATGTTTTATTTATTTTCATGAAATGTGTTTTTTTGTCCGGTTTTGACATTTGCAGAGTTTTGTTAGAACGTGTTTTTTGCAAGGGATTGAGGATCGTCTTGGGTGAGCGTTACATTTTCATAGTTGACCTATAACCCTAATTCTCTCCTCACTGCAAGACAGTACCCTGCAGATAACAGAGGCAGAGATGACAAAATGAGCAAATTCTGACCACAAAAAAACGGTTACGCTTTTAAATTGTAGTAGTAGTAGTAGTAGTATAGTACAGGTGTGTGTGTGTGTGTGTGTGTGTGTGTGTGTGCGCGTGCGTGCGTGCGTGGACGCACACACGCGCATGCGTGCATGCATGCGTGCAAGAGTGAGCGACCACCCTGGGTCATCTGTCCATCTGTCCAGTCAGTGGTCAATTTAGAGGCAAAGAATAGAGGCATTGAGTCAGGTAAATGGTCGGCAAATGCAAAGTCTCACTGTGTGTGCGTTCGTGCGTGCGTGCGTGCGTGCGTGCGTGCGTGCGTGCGTGCGTGCGTGCGTGTGTGTGTGTGTGTGTGTGTGTGTGTGCGTGCGTGCGTGCGTGCGTTCAAGGCAGAGGCGAGGACAGGTATGAGAAAGGCAGAGCGTGTCCAACTCCATCACTCTGGATGAATAGGGACACCCGTGCAGGGATTGAGCGGATGGAAGAATGGAGGAGAGGAGAGAGAGAGAGAGAGAGAGAGACGGGTGGGGAGGGGGGGGGGGGGCAGGTGGAGGTTATCTGGGCACCGGGCGGGAAGCCAGGGCCAAGTTAGAGAGAGGGAGAGAGAGAGAGAGAGAGAGAGAGAGAGAGAGAGAGAGAGAGTGCTATTGTCCAGTAAGGGACACAAAAAGCCACATGCACACATGCAAACACCAAGCACGAGTGTTTTCATGTGTTTGAGCAGTGCGCACATATACAAACACACACAGTAATACTGTAATATTATACAGTACTATACTTAAAATGAAATAAATAAATAAAATGAAAAAACTGCAGGTTTGCAAGCCGACGCTGACAGACAAGGCTCTACTTTATCTTTAAAATGATTGACTCTCCATGGACTCTGCAGGGTTCAATTAACTGTATTGTACATGTTTTGGCATTATCATGAACACCATTCTGTTCAATTCACCCAACTATACTACTGTGGTCTACTCTATGTGACTGCACGAGTGGTTGGAGGTGGTCTCCCTATGCTCTTTAGACCCGATATGTATATAGTATATATATATATATACTATAGGAAAACATAGTATACTGGCTGGCAAGTATATAGCCCTGCCTGAAGATCAATAATATATCTCCCCTGGCCAAGCAGGGGTTCACTCTTGAATGATGAGGGGAAGATGTTTGGTTATGGTTACACCACGCGGGAGACGAGTGTATGCAGTTACAGTACCTCTGTTGTCGGGAGAGTATAGCTTTAACCCATTCTGAACGGGAACCCGTTTTGGTGTTGGCATCATGTCATGCTTTAGCTATTGAAAAATAGCAGATCTACAAGCTCATAGCGCGCCACCGAGTGGCGCGCTACGAGCTTGTAGGTCTGCTATTTTTGAAAAAACGAAGAACGACTTGACATTTTTAGAATCTGATCTCAGGTCAGAATGGGTTAATCAGACCAGTGTGTGTCCAGTGGAAACCTCGTATGAATCTGATCTCAGGTCAGAATGGGTTAAGGGTTATTGTTGTTATTGTGTCGGGTATTGAAGCCGTGGGGCCATGAAGTAAATGCCTCGTACGGAATGTACGCTCTCCTTTACAGCAATAAAGTGTGGCAGGCACGCTGAAAATGTGTAAACAAAGTACAGTAAGTATTCATGTTATTTTGTTACATGGGGAGAAAAAAAACAAGTAGCAAATGTATCCGAGAGCGAATAACGGTATAGTACCCGTCAGACGTTATGGTGATCATTAAGACTTCAATCATCCAGCGATGAACCTTCATAGATAGACACAGCCCTTGTATCTAACACTTACAGATCTATAGGCCAAACTCAAGAATCGGTATTAAACCCTCATTTATACCAAACACGAGAAATGTAATAAACGAGTATCAAATCCAGAATTAACTCTTAAAATTAATTTTACTTCTCGTCGCACGGCAACGCTTGCTTCCATGGTGCGACGTCATCGAAAGGTCCAACAACAACCGTGTGCACACGCGTTGCGATCTTCATCGGCTTTAGAGGCTCAGATTGAGGTGATATGAGGTGAGGGACAATGTTATCATTAGCATATTTCTAACGCTATAGAGAAGGCTATCTATATCCACGGTGGCATGAAAATGGCGATTACTATACTTCCGGGTTCACATGGGAGCCGATTCACGGTTCTCCTTCGCCGGTCTTTTCCTGCGCAATGGCGTGCATTCTGTTGGGCCGCTTTGTTCCAGAGCGCTGCATGGAGTCAAGGGTGGCACGGGATCGGATAAACGACGAGGTCCAAACCAACCCGTGTACCATTTCAAAACTTTTTCGTTTTTTTTTCTTTTCAAAAAGCTCATTTTGCAGCAACTGCTATTGGTGAGATGGATGATGCATAATACAGTATAGTGCAAATGCACACACATGGACACGTACTGTACTGTATGCACACGCGTATATAATCAAACGTGCACAATGCACATACTGTATATACATATACAGACATAGTCATCCAGATAAGCCAGACAAATACGCCCTATACATAAATACAAATAAACACACACATGTAGCCCCGAGGACAGCAAAACATTCGTCAGTCCAATTAATTTGCTATTGGGGCTCCTAAAACAAACTCTGCTGCCATGTTGTCACCCCCATCTCTATACAACACTATCTTGCTGCTTAATTCCCCTTCTCCTCCCTCCACACTGATGCCGTCTTACCCTCCTTCCCTCCTTCGACCCCTCCAGGCCAGAAAATGTCTGCCTCTCTCTCTCTCTCTCTCTCGCTCCCACCTTCCCTCCCTTCTTCCCTTCCCTCCTCGGGGCCACTCCAGTATAAATGGAGTGATTAGTCTAAAGTGGGTGCTGTCACTGAGATCATCCCGAGATAGAGTCCTATCTGGAATGACCCCAGCAGACCCGCACCAGAAAGAAGGTTAGAGAGAGGGGGAGAGAGAGAGAGAGAGAGAGAGAGAGAGGGAGAGAGAGAGAGAGAGAGAGAGAGAGAGAGAGAGAGGGAGGGAGAGACAGAGCGACAGAGAAAGACTATTAAATGTTCTATTTGTGACAGCTGGCTCCAGGCTATGCTACAGCCTGTGTCTCTTCTCCTCAAGAGCTCTGCTAAGATCTGACAACTACTCTCAAGTCTGAGAGGAGAAGGAGAGGGAGAGGAGAGGAGAGGAGAGGGAGAGGAGAGGAGAGGAGAGGAGAGGAGAGGAGAGGAGAGGAGAGGAGAGGAGAGGAGAGGGATAGAGGAGAATGTACAGTAGAACCGTACAAGACAGGGAAAAGGAGACCAGAAATGAGGAGAGGAGAGCAGGAACAGAGAAAAAGGATATAGAGGAGAGGTCAGGAAAGGAGAGGTGAAAGTAGGTGAGGGTTAAACCTGCCTGATGCCCAACACATTAACTAAATAAATTGACACATATGATCATAAGTAAATATGCTGGCTTAACGATTAGACGGCTTTAGCCTCCACCTGTCTCTTTGTGCGTCACACGTTCTCTCTCTCTCTCTCTCTCCCACGCACACACAAACACGCACACACGCACGCACGCACGCACACACACACAAAGGGACAAGGGCAGGGCATTACAATTTACAATAGGCTGGGGAGCACAGGCTGACAAAAGCCATTTCATCACGGCACTAGCCCTGTTCACACATTAATCTGCCACAATAGCTTCCTAATCACTTAATCCACAGAAATTACGTGGACAACACCTATAAATTATGATTGCACAGCTGGGGGGCAGTGGAAGGATTATAACCACAGTGATGAGATGCGACTGTGTGTGTGTGTGTGTGTGTGTGTGTGTGTGTGTGTGTGTGTGTGTGTGTGTGTGACTGTGTGCGTGCGTGCGTGCGTGCGTGTAATAGGTAATGAAGTAGGGTTCACAATTCTTATTTAATGCTCGATACCATTTGGGAATCGAAACATTACGTTCTAATCTAAAGAACATCTGGAGGTAATTTTTGGAGCGTCAAACAAGAGTTGGAAGCCTGATTCAACCAGTAACCGTTTGCATCAACCACAACATCACAACATCCTCCTGAATTCCACTTTGCTTCCAGGCCAACACTGCACAGATTCCCTTGCATACTTATAGCCTACGGTATTTCTGCTCCATTCTGGACTTTAAGTTTGGAAAACTTTACAGGGAGAAATGATGTCTCTTGAAAAGAGCTTTTAAAATTATTTCTGTGCCATCTACGAATATAACCGTATACCCCCTAGGCTATAGGGTACGGCATCTGCCATCTACGAACATGTCCTTAATCCCGTATATAAACGGTTTATATATGAAAGCGGCGGCCGTTAATTTACCTTTTGGAATGGTTCCAGTTGCTATGGAGCGCCTCCGTCCCCACCAGCTATGGGATGTCTTTCATCCAGCTCCATTGAGTTACAACACAGAAGGCTATTTCCGTATCCGCTCTGGAGAGGATATGCAAACTGAAAGCAGATTGGAATCCGTTTCGAAATCTGCGTTCCGTGATCATTTTCTTAATCAAACATGGCTGTTCCGTCCGATCTAAAGTCGGTGCATTGCTTCATATTAGTATAACGTGCACTGTATAAATTGCCAGAGTTACTAGTTACTAGTTACTAGTTAAGACGGCTTACTATACCCAGATCTAACCTAAAAGGAAGGTGTGAAATGTAGCAGCCCTCTCAAGGAAAGAGAGGATGTCAGAAAAATAACCTGTGACTATGATATTTGTATAAATGATTGTGTCTACTAATGATGTCTCAAGTTATCAATTATACATGAATGTCTAGTTATCGGAAAGCTATCTAGAATCAGATAAGGGACTAAAAGGAAAAAGGAAAGGTACTATTTTATACCCAGGGTAACTGGACTAAGCTCAAAAACTTGTTTACAGCCAGCCAGGCCCTGCTCATAGAACATTTCATGGTAGGGGGTTCAATGCCTTGTC
Source organism: Protomyctophum bolini (assembly GCF_963924005.1). NCBI lineage: Eukaryota > Metazoa > Chordata > Actinopteri > Myctophiformes > Myctophidae > Protomyctophum > Protomyctophum bolini. The sequence goes on from NC_137875.1 coordinate 37,431,082, forward strand.
CAAGGGCACTTCGGCGGTGGTAATTTTAACGTGCCGGTCCGGGGATACGAACTAGCGACCTTCCGATATCAAGACCGCTCCGCAAACCGTTCGGCCACCGCTGCCTCTTACTGTGTAGCAAGCAACCTCTTCTACTGGAAAGAGGGGGGCTGCCATAAATGTGACCAGACCAATTTGACTCAGAGACTGCCATCGCGCAAATTCTAGAGGAGAAAAACTTTTTTTCTTTCAAAATGAGTTAATAGACTCTTCACATACTAGAGCATGTAAATATGAAATAAATGCCCAAACATGTACGTAGCTGGGTGTAATGTTGGAGACCACAGAAGTGAACCTTTCAAGCCTGTTTTCTCAACTCGCTGTTTTCTGCAAGACATTACTCTATATCTCCAACACTGGTGGGTCAAACTGAACAACCAATATGTCAAATTTGAAGCTATGATTCCCTGCTTTCATATGACATGAAAAAAAAGGAAATTCAAAAAAGTCAAATTTTGTCACAAAGAGAACCAACTGCACAAAGAGAACCAATAACTCTGCGATCACATAAGATAAATTGTGGTAAAAGGTAAATATACATAAAGGCTATTAATGAACAATGTATACTGCGTTATCCATATGTTGTGAGCCAGTCTGCATCATTGAATATGTATTGTATTCTGTCTCCATTGATTGGCAGGTATTTTACCTATACCGTTTGACTAACCTGACCTTTAATATATAGCTTAGATAAATGTATGTTTGTTTAATGACAATAAAATATCGATCGAATCAAGTTAATTCTTTCAGAGTAAAGCAAAGTAGGGTTATTAGACTTGAGTATAACCCAGTGAACCTATATGTGAGAGCTTCCCATAGGGTTAATTGGCACAATGTGTTAATAATTAGCAAAGAAATTGTGACCAGTTAAAAATGTGGACAATGGCCAACACAGCATTCTGACCAAACGCACTGTCATACAGTACGTGTTTA
>NC_137875.1:37437053-37449553 GCF_963924005.1 Protomyctophum bolini
CACACACACACACACACACACACACACACACACACACACACACACACACACACACACACACACACACACACACACACACACACACACATCATGCATGCATGCAAGAAGGCACACAGCGGAGCACGTCCATCAGGAAATCAGCAGCCAATCAGAATAATTTGACTAGGATGATGACAGGCCAGCCCCTGGAATAATCTGTCAGGGCGAGAGAGCACCATTATCGCGTGCACGTATACGCACACGCGCACACACACAGACACACACACACACACACACACAGACACGCACACACAAGATAAAGCTAACCATGCGCACATACTGGAAGACTGTAGATCTTGTATGTTTTTTTACACACCAGAATTGTATGATATATAAAATATTAATGAAGAAAACACATTTTTTTGATTAAACGAAAAAGAAAAAAACAATCAAAAAGAAAATAATCTATGGTTGCAGACCCCCTGCAGTTTAGTTTAGTATGCCATTGGGCCACGGACCCCCATAACCATGAGAGTCCATTTGGTGCCATTGGGCCACGGACCCCCATAACCATGAGAGTCCATTTGGTGCCATTGGGCCACGGACCCCCATAACCATGAGAGTCCATTTGGTGCCATTGGGCCACGGACCCCCATATAACTACAGTATGAGAGTCCATTTGGTGCCATTGGGCCACGGACCCCCATAACCATGAGAGTCCATTTGGTGCCATTGGGCCACGGACCCCCATAACCATGAGAGTCCATTTGGTGCCATTGGGCCACGGACCCCCATATAACTACAGTATGAGAGTCCATTTGTTGCCATTGGGCCACGGACCCCCATAACTACAGTATGAGAGTCCATTTGGTGCCATTGGGCCACGGACCCCCATATAACTACAGTATGAGAGTCCATTTGTTGCCATTGGGCCACGGACCCCCATAACTACAGTATGAGAGTCCATTTGGTGCCACTGGGCCACGGACCCCCATAACCATGAAAGTCCATTTGGTGCCATTGGGCCACTGACCCCCATAACCATGAGAGTCCATTTGGTGCCACTGGGCCACTGACCCCCATAACCATGAGAGTCCATTTGGTGCCATTGGGCCACGGACCCCCATAACTACAGTATGAGAGTCCATTTGGTGCCATTGGGCCACGGACCCCCATAACTACAGTATGAGAGTCCATTTGGTGCCATTGGGCCACGGACCCCCATAACTACAGTATGAGAGTCCATTTGGTGCCATTGGGCCATGTCAAGGCAATCTGTGGGACACATACTCAAAAGACAATTCATAAACAATGAATAATGAGGCAGCACAAAATGTCAGAGTTATATAGTATAAGGATTTTACTCGAGTAAGGAGACAAGACTTACATGACCTGTTACATGCATGGAAACCCAGTCTGGCTCCCAGAATGACAAGAAACAACAGCCTATATAGCTTGCTCCCACACAGACAACCCCCAACATATAGATAGCCTCAAGGCATTCACCAAATGGGGCAGTGGCATCATAAACAAACAGCCGGACAGAAAACAGCCTGTAACTTGGAGTATTATTACAATGTTTATCCCTAAATTTCCACGACAGCCACGGACCCCCATAACTACAGTATGAGAGTCCATTTGGTGCCATTGGGCCACGGACCCCCATAACTACAGTATGAGAGTCCATTTGTTGCCATTGGGCCACGGACCCCCATAACTACAGTATGAGAGTCCATTTGGTGCCATTGGGCCACTGACCCCCATAACTACAGTATGAGAGTCCATTTGGTGCCATTGGGCCACGGACCCCCATAACTACAGTATGAGAGTCCATTTGGTGCCATTGGGCCACGGACCCCCATAACTACAGTATGAGAGTCCATTTGTTGCCATTGGGCCACGGACCCCCATAACTACAGTATGAGAGTCCATTTGGTGCCTTTGGGCCACTGACCCCCATAACTACAGTATGAGAGTCCATTTGGTGCCACTGGGCCACGGACCCCCATAACTACAGTATGAGAGTCCATTTGGTGCCACTGGGCCACGGACCCCCATAACCATGAGAGTCCATTTGGTGCCACTGGGCCACGGACCCCCATAACCATGAGAGTCCATTTGGTGCCATTGGGCCACGGACCCCCATAACTACAGTATGAGAGTCCATTTGGTGCCATTGGGCCACGGACCCCCATAACTACAGTATGAGAGTCCATTTGTTGCCATTGGGCCACGGACCCCCATAACTACAGTATGAGAGTCCATTTGGTGCCTTTGGGCCACTGACCCCCATAACTACAGTATGAGAGTCCATTTGGTGCCACTGGGCCACTGACCCCCATAACTACAGTATGAGAGTCCATTTGTTGCCATTGGGCCACGGACCCCCATAACTACAGTATGAGAGTCCATTTGGTGCCTTTGGGCCACTGACCCCCATAACTACAGTATGAGAGTCCATTTGGTGCCACTGGGCCACGGACCCCCATAACTACAGTATGAGAGTCCATTTGGTGCCATTGGGCCACGGACCCCCATAACTACAGTATGAGAGTCCATTTGGTGCCATTGGGCAACGGACCCCCATAACCACAGTATGAGAGTCCATTTGGTGCCATTGTGGCGCTTGCAGAGTTAAACCACTGACCACACCAAAGGGTCACCGTGCAACTCCTTGGGTCCAAACGGTTGCAAGGAGTCAACGCTAAAACCGCCTCGACCCTTTGGTGTGGTTTGAGGGCCGTTGAATTCCATGCGTTGAATCAGGGACAACGTGGGTCAACAAGACATATCACACCGCAGGGACAACAGTCTTGACCCTTTGGTGTTTATTAGGGCTTTACAGACATATAATGGTCCATTTGGTTAATAAATATCAATAATGTAGTTATGCGTGTAGTGTGTGTGTGTGTGTGTGTGTGTGTGTACGCGACTACGTGCGTGTGTGTGGGTGGGTGTGCGCATGCACGCTCGCGCACGTGCGTATACGTGTGCCTCAAAAAGACCACCAGTCAAGGAGTGAGCTATGACCGACCATTCCTGTGCAATTATGTGTCTCTCTCTCTGCGTGTGTGTGCACGTGCACGTGCGTGCGTGTGTGTATTTGCACGAGTTACAGCGTCGTTGAATATAAATACACTGGGATGTCAGTGGAGCCGCGGCACACTGTTCCCTCTCGCTATAGCAATTTCCATGAGATTAGATTTAGAGGGCTAATGTATAATAGGCCCTCGAAGGGAGGTGGCAGAGTATTAATTGAGATGGACTGAAGCGGAGTCACAGGGAGACAGAGAGAGAGAGTAGCCGAGAGAGAGAGAGAGAGAGAGAGAGAGAGAGAGAGAGAGAGAGAGAGAGAGAGAGAGAGAGAGAGAGAGAGGAGACACACGCGAGCAAGAGGACGACGGCAGAAGAATAAACAACACAAGCTGAACAATGAGACAGATAAAGAGGGGAGATGGACAGAGATAGACTTGAGTGACGAGAAGAATGAAATGAGGAAATGAGGGATGACAAAACAGACAGAGAGAGAGAGAGAGAGAGAGAGAGAGAGAGAGGGAGCGAAAGAGAGAACGTATCGAAAGACAAGAGATTGTAAGAGAGGCAGAGAGGAGAAGGAATTAAGAGAACAAGAGCGGAAGAGGGGAAAAAAACAGGTAGTAAAGGTATATGAGAGAGAGAGAGAGAGAGAGAGAGAGAGAGAGAGATGCAATGAAAGAAGAAAGTGCCGTTACTCTGAGCAGTGTTGTTTTCGTCGACTAAAACTAGGACGAAAAATGTTCGTCGACTACCTTTTTCCACTGACGAAAACTAAATGGAAACTAAATGAAAACTATATCTATGATGACTAAAACTAAGACTAAATATACTGACAATTTCGTCGACAAATAAAAACTAGACTAAAATGTTAGGAAGGGACTAGTGGACAAGATCCACTATAAGTCATTTTACTCTTGGTTGCATGCTGAAAATATATATTTTTTCAGCAAGTGTAAAAACACTCATTAGGACGGCATCAAGGCCCATCAGAACACACTTTTGACGACTAAATCACCTGTAGATTTAGTCGACTAAAATCGCATGACATTTAGTCGACTAAAACTAGACTAACACCAAGACATTCCTGGTGACTAAAATGTGACTAAAACTAAAGGAAAACTATTCTAAAGACTGACTAAAACCAAAATCAAAAATTGCTGCCAAAAACAACACTGTTACTCGGGGAGTGGACTCTAGAGGACTCTCTTTCTCTCTCACGCACGTACGCACGCACGCACGCACGCACTCACGCACTAACAGACAAAAAGTAATCCAGCTATAGCCAGCACAAAGTAGCATTTTTTGGGGGCATGCATTGCATGCACAAAATCTGGGACACTAACCATGTGGACAACAATTCAACCTCACAAGTCATCCGAAGCCAAAAGATGAATGTTGTCACTGTCAGGCACTTTGTATACCCCCCTTATTATTTCATCTGAATATGTTTGACATAAAGTATTGCATCACGCTATTGGAGCGGCCCCCGCAGCTTAGTGGGTAATAACGAGGCCGTCCCGCTAATCAGCAGGTCACCAGTTTGCCTCCGCGTCCCGCCAGTCTGTGTGTCCGATAGAATCGTTCCGATACCAATACCAGGAAAAGCTTGCCGATGCTGCCTAAAATGCTGTAGGCGAGTATTAAGGATGCTCCGATCAGGTTTTTTGGGACCGATATACCGATCACCGATCCGGGTCACAGACAAAGAGCAAAGCGAGCCAAGACTGTCTCTCCCCTCTCGTTCACTTGCATTGGGCTCAATTTCCCAGAAGCCCTAGCAGCAGCCTAGGGCATGGGTAGATTTCCCGGTTTCGTCGTCATAACGCGACGGCCTCGTCACCAGGTCCGCGACAAAGCCGGAGTTTATTTTTAGTTATTAAACATCATAAAACAAATAGCGGGTTTAGCGTATTAAGCAGAGTCGATCGTTTGATCTTCACATAGAAACATTCGGAAAACTATGTCATGATTTACATTTTATTTATTTAAATGGGTTAAAATGCATGTGCAGGAGAACACAAGGGCTTACCAACTCTCTCTCTCTCTCACACACACACAAACATGGCAGAGCTGTTGACTATTTCTTGCTGGAATTTCTGCTAGTAGGTTACTAGGTTTACGTACACTGTAGTGTACACACACACACACACACACACACACACATGTGCGCGTGTGTGTGTGTGTGTGTGTGTGTGTGTGTGTGTGTGTGTGTGTGTGTTGGACACAGTCTCGCTATATACGGCCACTTTAATGCACTAAGATGTTGTCAAGCAGGAATGTTATTGATGTTTCTACGGCAACCCAGGGGCCTAAGCAGAGGATTAATGCTTGAAAAGATGGAAAGAGAAAGATAGAGTGTGTGTGTGTGTGTGAGAGAGAGAGAGAGAGAGAGAGAGAGAGAGAGAGAGAGAGAGAGAGAGAGAGAGAGAGAGAGATTTGATTTTAAAGGTACCTATTGAATACTGCCGCAACTCAGCAACAAATCACATCATTGCATATGCTTCATTAAAATGTAAGAATAGAGAGAGAGAGAGAGAGAGAGAGAGAGAGAGAGAGAGAGAGAGAGAGATGGGTGGAAGTAAATATGGAGGCAGTTATTCTTCCGTCTGTCTATTCAGCAAATGAAGTAGGAAAACATGAATGAGGATGACAGAGAGGAATGAGAGAGAGAGAGAGAGAGAGAGAGAGGCAGATGGCGTTTGAGAGAGGGATACAGGACAGGATACAGGTAAATGAGATGGAGATGGAGTTCATGTTCAACTCACTCATGAATCAGGACAGAGGAGGGTAAAGGAGGTCTGGCTCTGTGTACGGTGCAGGTTGGAGAAACTCATCCCCAAAGCCATGAAACAAACACTCCCAAAACATGAAGGTTCAAACCATCGCATCTTGGAGGAGTTTTGGCCACGGTTGGCCATTTTTATTTATTTTCTGGCAATACTTTTACCTGTAGTACCTGGCTGCTACTACTGTACTGTACCTCCTGGACCTGGTGAAGTTTTGTATGCACTTCATTTAGGAGAGAGAATAACTCAACTGTTCTTGGCTAATGTGACCCCCCGCAAACAACTTAGGAACTGTGAGAAATTCTCTATCCGAGACGAAATACCCCAAAATGACATTTTTTTTAAATAACCGCTGCTGAAAACATGGCTCTATCTAAAGTTTAGATTCTAAACAATTGGAGCTACAGATGTTCAGAGATGCTCAAAATGTTCAAAATACTCAATAGACTATAGACCATATGCACACGACGGTCATCTTGCGATAAGTTGGAAACTAGCCGCAATTTGCCATTGACAGCCCATACATCCAAACAGGACAAAGTCCTATCTAATTGTATTAAATTACGTCAAACTCGCCAACATTGCAGCTGTACAAAAACCTTGAACTACGGTATGCTCTTGTTTGTTGCATAAAAATCCAACGCAGAAATGTTATGAGCTATACTTCATGTCAAGAAATTCCTTGCAGGTGAAGTGTTGGAGTTTGATGAAATACAGACCTGCAGCCCGGAAACATGAGTCACGGACAATGGAATATTATCGCTTACTATGAAATCGTACATTTTCAGTCAGTCAGTCAGTGTATCACTCAAAATCCCCATACATGGGAAAGCCCCATAATGGTGCACAGGTCTCGTTACATCACGTGAAATGATCCCTGATGTCGCAATTAAAGGGGAATACCACTCATTTTCAACATTTTACTATGTCAATAATAATTATACCTTAGAGCTGTTGTGTGGAAATAATTAAAAAAATCCCCCCAAATCAATAATTAGCAGCGAGTGTTGCGATTAAAACGATAGTTCGGACGCATGCTCGAAAATCCATGCCGAGGCTCGAATCCTAAAAAAAACAGGGCTAGGGTATATACAGCACTTACAAGACAATTGGCGTTGATCCGTCTAATGGTTTGTGAAATTAGCCCCCAGACTCACTCAATGACACAGACCCTCTTCTAGACAGCCTGGACCCCTAGGGGCCGTGCCGCAAAACGTCACTGCTAATGAGATCTGAAGCACAAGATTTACACTTGAGGTTGCAGTATGATATACGCAGCATTGTTTGACTCTGTCTCTGGTAGTGGAGACATGTATATCTACAATGGTCAAATGAACACAGAGGATATTGTTAGTATAAGCCAATTTCTCTTGAAAGGTGTGTGAGAGATATTAGTAAGATCAGATATAGGTCTTTAATTTTCTCCCGTTCATAGATGCATAAGTCATGCACTCCGAAGGTCTTTACATATAACAGGAGCGACGTGAATAAAACAATCCAATGATTATGCGATTATCTATTTTGGAGAAAAGAAAATCAACTTCGCTTCGAAAATCTGTCGATTCGTCGCCTCATTTTAAAGGTGCTCCATGTGTATGTGTATGTACACACAACACAAACAGCAGTTTAAATTAATGTCATGTTAAATCGCACAAATAAATAATAATTGCTCGCGCTGTGTAAGGAAGGACCTTCATGGGTTCATTTAGATCCAGTTCCTATACACACGGGTTACATTTACACTCATTCATTGTACAGTGTGTGATCCCCACTGTAAGGACAAGGCAGAAGACGGGATGAGACGAGAGACAGAGACAAATAGACCGTAATAGATGAAATGAAAAATATAAGAGAGAGAGAGAGACTTTAGTCCACCTGGCAAAGAGCCCTGCTATTCAGCAGATGTACCCCTTTAATCCATTTTGGGCAGGAACCCCTTTTGGTGTTATAATTTAGCTATTGAAAAATAGCAGATCTACAAGCTCATAGCGCGCCACTCGGTGGCGCGCTATGAGCTTGCAGGTCTGCTATTTTTAGAAAAATCGTTAAAATGTGGCGCAAATCATTGAATATAATATTTCAGAGTGAACATTTTGAACTAAAATATTTGCTTCTTGGGGTCCCTGGAACTACATATTTTGAGATGGGGGTCCCAATAGAGATAATTCTGGGGGCCCTTGACATGAAAAAGGTTGAGCACCTGCACTGACGTAGAAACATGAGGTTTTTCAGTAAAATGTTAGGATTTAGAAGCCTTTTTTTTTATCGACCTCAGTCCAAAATGGGTTAATTCCGTTTGCCTCTCTCGTCTCTCTCTTTCTGTGTGCCTGTCTTCGTCCCACATCAATCAAATCTACTCCCAAAATGATCATCTGTTTAAGGGAGATTATCTTAGGGAAAGCCATCTATCGAATTACAATAGCACTACTTTTATCCACCTAGCCAGACATCATCCCTGGAGTGTGTGTGTGTGTGTGTGTGTGTGTGTGTGTGTGTGTGTGAGACTGTGTGTGTGTGTGAGACTGTGTGTGTGTGTGTGTGTGTGTCCAAAAGAACAATATCACACACGTTTGTTTTTCGCACACCAATGAATGCGCCGCACGTATTCCGTCCGCACTCCAAACATCTTCCCTGCTGAGTCATTTGCGTGCGTTTAGATTTTCCTTTTTTTTTTTTTTTTGGCAAGCGCGCATTTGCATAATTGTACGGTATCATTACACTGTGGTTCAGGATCATTCTCTTTTTCAAATCAACAAATACATATTTTTTCCCTTTTCTCTTTAGTTCCCCGGGGAACCAGACCATGCCTCGAATCTGCTGTGATACGAGAGGGCTTTTTTTGCATAAGAGCCTATTGCCGAGTATTAGTGATACCATGGCTGATATTGCATTATATTATCCCATTCTGGGCGTGAACCCCTTCTGGTGTTAGCATTATGTCATGCTTTAGCTATTGAAAAATAGCAGATCTACAAGCTCGTAGCGCGCCACCGAGTGGCGCGCTACGAGCCTGTAGGTCTGCTATTTTAGAAAAATCGAAAGAACGACTGACACAGAAACATATAGCTTTTTCAGAAAACTGTCAGGATGTAGAAGACATTTTTAGAATCTGATCTCAGGTCAGAATGGGTTATTAAAACGCCAGTGTTTCCTGCTCAGGGTTGTATATTGATGGTGGTCCATGGCGACATCACACAAGTCCTCCACAACCAAAGGCACTAGGACGTTGGCAAAGCGCTCATGCGTCCAACATGGATGATACACACCTCAGACTATTATGGGAGACGGTATATAAACTATGACTATATATATAAACTATATTCAAGATAAAACGAATAATGTGGATGTCCTGGGAATCACCTCCAATGTGGATCTCAGACAGGATCCGCTTATAACTATGATCAGTGGTACAGTATATGACATGTCTCTATGATGTATGACACATCTTTTCAAACCCCATAAGAACAGTGTTTCCCAAACAGTGAGTCAGGACCCATTTGTGCATATATAGCGGGTCAATTTGTATCGGTCGGTCGCGAGTAAAAAAAAGAAATCTCCTTTATTAAATTTTTTCCACCACTGGAAGTATAGTGAAAATAGCAGATCTATACAATCTCACAGTATGAAGCTTGTAGTTGCAGGGGAGACATTATTATACAGTGCAATTTCTCCTTTGGGGTCTCGAGCTAAAAAAAGTTTGGGAACCACTGAAACATATAATAATAGTGGCGGTGGCACTTGTTCCGTGTTCTGCTGGCAGTGGTGCAGCATGGAATGTGGCACTTTAGATCTGCCCTGCAGTTTGTGAGATTACCTCTAGAAACCTCAGACGGAGACCCACCAATGGCCGACCGTCTATAGATGTCTAGCCCATTTAGGCCGGACGTCGAAATTTAAAAAAAGTATTTTTTTTTAAATGTCTTTTTTTTCTGAAAAACCTCATGTTTCTATATCAGTGGTTCTCAATATTTCATGTCAAGGACCCCCCAAAATGGCAAAAATATATGAAATTGGCCGCTGACCCCCATCTGAAAATGTGCTGTTTCAGGGACAACCTCCCAGAAGCAAAGATTTGAGTTAAAAACGTTCGCTCTGAAAGAGTATATATTCAAAGCTTTGCGCCACATGTTCATGATTTTTCAAAAATAGCAGACCTATACAAGCTCGTAGCTATGAGCATGTAGATATGCTATTTTTCAAATAGCTAAATTACAACATAATGTTTAAAAACACCAAAAGGGGTTCCCGCCCCAAATGGGCTATAGACTCCCACAGAGCCACGGTATATAAAAGCACATTATCCTTCTATTACTTACTATCGAAGTTTTACACTTCTCTATCTATTTCATACTTTGTTGTGTGACCGTATCGCGTGGCTATAAAATAACCAATGTGCAAGCTCACGACGCGTCGCGCTGCCACAGGTTGCCAAGCGCGTGTGAGCTTGTAGATCTATAGGGGCAATATGGGCACCCAGGCCCAACGTTGGTTGAGAAACGCTCACATCGACTATATACAGCTAATCCCCCCGTCTCGCACCAAAACAAAATACATGGTTACTATCTTCAATAAATAAAAAAGTATTGATTTATTCTGTGGAGATTTTCTCACCCTATATATACCACCTTGTTATGGTGAACCCCTCCCCCCCCCCCCCCCACACACACACACTAAATAAAGTCAGGTCGTGTATAGCGACAGATTAGAGTTGGAGAGGCATAAACAGAACAGGCTTTTGGGGGAGCTTGCCATTAATAAATATATAGGGCGCTTCATTACAGAGATAAGAAGTTATTCTGACTAGTTGTTGAAATAATTTACACTGCCGTTGCCAGCAGCACTTGATAAAAAAAATAAAAAAACAGCAGAGGAGAGGAATGCGAGAGCAGCAGTGAGACTACGAAGGAACATGCGTGTCTGTGTGTGAGTGTGTGTACGTCCGTGCGTGCGTGCCTGTCTGTCTATGTGTGTGTGTGTGTGTGTGTGTGTGTGTGTGTGTGTGTGTGTGTGTGTGTGTGTGTGTGTGTGTGTGTGTGTGTGTGTGTGTGTGTGTGAGCGTGCACGTGCTGAGCCGAGGGGCCTTATTCTGCGTGCTCTCTCTGTGAACAATCAAAACAGCTCAATTTAGGCTTTATCTTCCACTCAGGCATGCTCACACTCACACACACACACACACACACACGCACACACACACACGCACACACACACACACACACACGGCAGAAACAAAAGGACAGGAAAGGTGGTGTAGAGTATAGAGAAGGAGGCAGGAAAGGAAAGGGCTAACGGTGATGATGATGCTAGCAGTTTGGAAGGTCAGGTAAACTTGGAATTCACTGCACACACTGCACCACCTGATCAATATCGTATAGCCTCTCACTCGCTCTGCCTCGCCCGGGAATGCTAAGGCCCGGCGCTTATTGACGAGTGGCGACCACAAAGGCACTCCTTAACAAGGTCCAATCAATTAAGAGCATACATAAGAGCAAGGCTGCATAGCACATCAAAGGGAAATATGCTATTTTTAGAGGGCATGCATTGTGTAGTCGACTGTTCACTTGTTGTGTCTCTCCCTGGCCCTGCCATGGTTTAGCCCGCCACCCACCCCACCAACCCATTTGATGTATGTGCATTGAATGGAGAGATTTCTTTTTTAAGTGACTGCACAATTAAGCATTTCCGACACCCCACATCAGCCCTATAAATGCATCACACCGTTCCAGAAGCATCCAGCATTATATTGTCTTCCTCCAATGCCTTGTGTGTACTTTAAACACAAGCCAGAGGAGGGGAGTCTCTTCCTCTACTGTGGCCAAGCAGTCCAAAACAGCAGCCACTGCTCCCACCTACAGGATAAAAGCGGCACTGCAGGTCAGGACTGAGAACAGCCACTCTCTCAAAAGTGTCACAGTGGTATTGTGTTGGCACTGCCCAAGGAAGACCTAAACTATAAGGTTGAAATGTGCGCCTGTGTGCATTGATCTGTTGAAGATGCATGGTATTGTTGGAGGATGCGCTGTTTCACTTTATTAACCCATTCTGGGCGGGAACCCCTTTTGGTTTTTAAGCATTATGTTATACTTTAGCTATTGAAAAATAGCAGATCTACAATCTCATAGCGCGTAGGTCTGCTATCTTTGAAAAATCGTGAAAATGTGCCGCAAATCTTTAAATATATATTCTTTTCAACGTTTTTAACTCAAATCTTTGCTTCTGGGGGTGGTCCCTGGAACAACATATCAGATTGGGGTCGGTGGCCAATTACATATAATTTGTATGGTCCTTGATATGAAATATTGAGCACCACTGATACATTTTTTTAAATTTCGACGTCAGGCCTAAATGGGTTAACCCATTAAGACCCGAGGACGATTCCACAAACGCCTTCTAAATCAGCAGTTCAAGATTCAAGATCTCTCGAAAGTGTTCAAAAATAGCCGCCGCTCGCATATCTGCTATTTTTGAATAGCCAACCAAATGATAAATAATAAAGATTACTTAGTAAACGACATATATGGAGATGCTGTCCCAGTTTTAACGTGTTAAAAACAGTTACTGCAGAGTACCCATGCAGGATGCTCCCCTTTTTCATTGTTAGAAAATGACACGGCAGGCAGTGTTGAAGTGTTCAGTCAAAGCCCTTGACTGGCGGTTTTGGCATGCCCATTGAAAAGATGCATTTGACGGTTTCAGTGTGCC
>NC_137875.1:37452053-37457053 GCF_963924005.1 Protomyctophum bolini
TCAACCACAACCACACCGTTCTAACTACAACCGTTAATGTAGTGGAGCATATGCCCCACAGACAGTTTTCCAACTTTCGACTACAATCGGCAGCGTGTTGTGCCCAGAGGCGAGGCAGAAGGACTTGCGAGGTGTTGTGTTGTCCCCGTTGTACTGTCTCAGCCACCATATATGACTGGAGTCGAAGCCTAGTCCTGACTATACCGCCGTGTGAACCAATATGACTAGCAGAGGCGCTTGTTGCATCATGATTCTAAGACATGTTCATGTACGTGGCTACGTGCCATAAGTTGTAATATAACTAACTGCACCCGTAATGTTTTTGTACGTAATTTCCTTTGTGTGGCTATATATAAATGTGTGTGTGTGTGCGCGCCTGTGTGCGTGCGTGCGTGCGTACGTGCATGCAGTGACTGTGCTACTCTCATGTGTGTGTGCGTGCGTGCGTGTGCTACTCTCATGTGTGTGTGCGTGCGTGTGCTACTCTCATGCGTGCGTGCGTGCGTTGATGATGCCCACAGCACAGGCATGCCAGAACAGGCACCTGGATGTGATGCGATGACATTTTACTACGATGAATTGTCACACAAATAACTGGGATTAACTTAATTGTGTTTCTGTCATTGATTATGGAACATTATGAATACAAATTACATTTCCGTTTCTGGCTTTTAGGATTCGTAAAAAAGGTGCACAGCCAGGGCAGATATAACAAATGACTTTATAGTTTTTAGGAATAGTGAGAAAAGCAGAATTACAAGCTCAAAACGCTTCACTTCACAAAAATAATAATATATATATATGCACATTTTGCAATTATCTCAAAAACTGGCAATTAGACGATTATGTAATGATTGTGACGGGCCTAGTGATGCAGGCCCATTATGTAGTAGACAGCCCTGTCGACTGTCAGGATCCATCTCTCTGTCTCACGTTGTGAGCTTGTAGATCTGCTATTTTGGTCCGACTGGTTAAACGTGGCATCCCAATTTCGGGCAAGTCATTATACAAAATAATAATATAAAAAAATATATATATCTTTTTTTTTTCAAATCAAATATAGGCACGGCAAGGCCTAATGAAAACATCAAAAATAGCCAATCCACAAGCTCACAATATTTGACATACTGTGAACGAAGTATATAAGTAACTTAAAACTAAATTGGTTAGACAGAATTTCTGCTATAATACCTGCATATTACTAATTCACACCCCAACAAAATAGTTGGCAACAATGTCCACCTGAATGAACGCACGCACGCACGCACACGCACACACACACACACACACACACACACACACACACGCACACGCACACGCCCGCCTTTTGGGTGGTGCCAACCTCTCCCTGCATGTGCCAAGAATCTCTATCGACCTTGATTACTCTTTTGTCCAAATACAACAATTCCGCTGAGCTTTGTACTCTGACTCTCTCCGTGAGCGTGCATTGTTGTTGAAGTTGTTTGTGTTCTGGGAGCTCCGTCTGGGGACATGTTATTAGTCTGCTGAGCCTGCTGAAACTATAAGACTCACTTAAGGTCCACTGACGCCTGGTGATTAGCTCTGGTGTAATGGGGTATTAGTACTTAGTATGCTGTATAAAGCTCAAATATGTCAAATTGTGTAGCCTACACGTAAAACAGCAAATTGTAGCTGAAACGTCGCATTTCTATTTGATATTATGCTATGCATGTCAAATGGACTTGGCTTGACTAAATGTTCTATGAATCCACAATGCACAGAACTTACAATGTTTTCTACATTTCATATTTGCAAATCAGAACTATTCTAAATCTGGCCAGCCGGGGCGCCTGATGGAGGGGAAAGGAACTGGTTAGAATAACGTGTTCCTTCCACGTGCTACGTCCAACCAGGGAAACTCCCCCCTGTCAGGTGTAAAGGAGCAACTTGGACACTCAAGCATGAAGGAAGCATGAGTTAAGTCCGTTGCTCTCCCCAGGTTGGCGGAGGGTGTGTAGAGCCCAGGATCACATTAGATGATTGACACAGGGGTGAAAAATGGGTTACAAAATTGTGGGATAAAAGATATATTAAAAAAAATAACTATTCTACTTCATAACTATGTCCAGATGAGTCATTTGGATTACTTTAAGCAGCTCCTCCCTGGCTTATATTCAACTTTTATTTAACATTATGATTTAGACATTCAGCAGACACTCTCAATCCAGAGCCATTTACTGAAACAATAGTGAAAAGTAATCGGCTATTGAAATAATGTTGATATATATCTATAAATAATGCACCAAGTCTGTCTGTACGTATACGCCTGTAATCCACGTAACTCGAGAACCGGTCGCCTCACCGACTTCAAATTCGACACACGCGCTCCACGCCACCACAGGGGGTGCAGTGGCCGGCGCCGAGACGGTCGGACCCACGGTTGTCCAGAACCGTCCCAAAAAGGCCTTTGCCCCGGGCTCTGGACAGGGTCCATGATGGAGTAGGCCTGTTCTGACATCCTTCTGACACCATTTGGGCATGCCTGACTAAGAACTCCATATATGGGCATATAAGGGACACAGACAAAATATCTTCATTTCCAACTTGCATCGTTCCAAGTAGGCCAGTGCCCAAAAGGAGGGCACCGCTTCAGGGGCTCCAATGCATAATATCTGGGTGGGGGCATGCACTTCCAACTTGCATCGTTCCAAGTTAGGCCAGTGGCAAACGGGCACCGCTGTAGAGGCTCCAACAGCTGGCACCGCTCTAGTGAGTACTTTTCACTGTTTATCCGGCTTGTCACATTCGTTCCACGCTGCTTCCGCACCCGGTGTAGAATTGAGGCATCACAGATGAAAGAAATGAAAAGAGTTACGAGGGAGGGCTCGTCTGAGGACGACTTAAAGATAAGACGGAATGAGCCTGAGGTGATGTCTGTGAAGAGACGACTTTATCGACTGTAGGATCAGTTCTCATTGTGCCATATTATGCAGACGCTTGCACAATATGTATTTAAAAACGCGTCTCCTGTCCTGAGTCAGCAGCACTCAGCAGAGTAGGATATGGTATTGACTTCACCATTTTTGCACAAATTAAAAACACAATGAAGCAAATAAGACTTCCAATAGCTTGGACGTGGGAATTTCTCAGTGTTTCTCAATGTTCAGGGTGTGATGAAGGATTCTATAGCTCTTATCGCCTTCATGTTGGCATTTGACGGCATGCCCTTAACCATGCACAAATCATCAGAGGCCATGCACAACCATCCACAGACGAGACCTTAATATGATGTTACATCCACATTGACCCAGCCATCGGCCCAGTCTATTATCCCAACACTGTGTGTACTGTATGTGTGTGCGGCATCAATCTGCTACAGAGTGTCTAAAGCCTATAACTCATTGATTCATTACTTTGTCTGTTAAGGTACAGTACACCACTAATGTGCCTCTGTGTGTGTGTGTGTGTGTGTGTGTGTGTGTGTGTGTGTGTGTGTGTGTGTGTGTGTGTGTGTGTGTGTGTGTGTGTGTGTGTGTGTGTGTTAAATGTATAGATGTCCAGCTGGCACACTAAACTGCTGTGAGTTGAGGCTGACCTTTTAGACTATCGATACATTTGACGTGCGCAGTATACATTTCTCATGGCTGTGTGCACTCAGAACGGAGTGTGTGTGTGTGTGTGTGTGTGTGTGTGTGTGTGTGTGTGTGTGTGTGTGTGTGTGTGTGTGTATGTGTGTGTGTGTGTGTGTGTGTGTGTGTCTAATGTTCCCTGGCAGGCAGGCCAGCGTCCATCAGCAGGCATGCAGAAGAAATTAGTGCCCTGCGTGCGTATCGATAGGCCGCCTAGGACACTGTTCCCTCTCAGGACACCGGCTAGGATGACAATGAGTATGGAATGTCCGCGCGCACACACACACACACACACACACACACACACACTACGAGAGAATGCAGGACGGTGTGTACGTGGTGTGGCTGTGAGACGGGGAGAAAGATAATGGCAGAGACACAGACAGTGGGTGGGGAGACAGACAGTGAAAAAGAGAAATGGAGTAGCCTATAAGTATAAGAGACATAAACTGAGAGGTGTGACCCTTGATCCCAGGCTATATGTATCGTGTGTGTGTGTGTGTGTGTGTGTGTGTGTGTGTGTGTGTGTGTGTGTGTGTGTGTGTGTGTGTGTGACTGTGTGTGTGTGTCATTGTGAGGGAGAGAGAATGCTCAGCGGCCATCGATCTCACACACACCAGGCCAGCACTTAACACTTGGACTGCAGAGACTAATACACTCACACCCTCCATTACTGCCCCACTGGAGGCACAGCGTGTGTGTGTGTGTGTGTGTGTGTGTGTGTGTGTGTGTGTGTGTGCGTGTGTGTGTGTGTGTGTGTGTGGGGTTCAATGGTAGGATGATGGAGTTACATATAATGTTATAAATGGTGATTATTAATGCTTAGTTGCTAGAAAGTGTAGCGTACCTGAAATATCTGACCTACAAGTTCACAACACATCACATTATGACGCGTCGTGAGCTTGTAGATCGGTCCTATACTGTATAGCGAGACATACTTTCTCCACACTGGGAGTAAAACGGCATCTTAATGTTTGATGCATTTTTTTTACACAGGAGTGCGCCCAGTGGCGGTTAGAGTGTTCCACGGGCCCTGGAGGCGAGGTCGACGGCCCGGGCCCTCCTTGCTGCTATAGCTAAATGCTAAATGTTTCAATTCAAGTGGTAAAGTTCACGTGGGCATGTTGTCCATGCTGCATCTTTCTGATACTGTTGTTGTCTTGGTATTCCTTGTTATTCACTCACCTCCACTATTAAAGTAAGACTAACTGACTAAGTGCATGTGGATGGAGCTGTTGTGTTTGTATTCCACCTTTACTCCATCTATCTTGCCCTCTTTTGAAAGTGCCTGTGGTCATTTTTGGGGTCTTGTTTTGACTGTTCAAAGAATCAAAACTCACCTTTTATCAGGCGATTGCAGAGCAGGGCTAACAACTGTATAGGCTATATATACAGCCACCGGACAGACCG
>NC_137875.1:37467053-37484166 GCF_963924005.1 Protomyctophum bolini
ATCTAAATAGTTTTTCTCATAAACACAATCTGGTATACAGCTGCCTAAATCCATTCTGCCATACCATATAAACTGTGGACATTCGTGGTATATGCTTCCAGACAAAGGCCCCCGGGACTCTGATACGGCAACTTTTAGGCCAAAAGGTTCAGGTTTGAGACATAGGACACATAAACATCATCACTCATGTTTTTGTGTATTTATATAATTCACTTAATTGAGAAAGAAATGTAAACAGAACTGTTCTTCTTAATAACAACAGTCTATTAGTCCGTCTCTCTGATTGTGTATAGCCTATACACAATTCACGTGTGCGAATTGCGTGCGTGCGTGCGTGCGTGCGTGCGTGCGTGCGTGCGTGCGTGCGTGCGACTGCCAGCCTCTGGTCTAGCGCTATTGTCTAACAAGGGCTAATTAGCACTATGGCACAGAAGAATTTGCATAATCATGCAAACAGGGCTCCACTAAAGGCTTGGCACAAGGGGAAGCTACAGGGAGGCTCTATTAAAAATAAAACACATATGAACACGTGCACGGTGCACACATACACATACAAACACAATGCGCATTATACGTATACAACACACACCCTTTTCCACCACTTTGGTTCTAGAACTGGTTCCATTCTAGATGATTGGAGGAACCTTGGTGCTTTCACAGGACCGGTGGCCATTTTTTGGTTCCAGTTTCCGAACCAACATTTAGGGTTCTGAACCAATACATTTTCAAGGGAAACACTCTGAACTGGTTCAACATTAGGTGGTTGGTTCAACTCGGTTCAACACCAGTGGAAAAGGGGCCACAGAGCAAACAGGTGAATATATGCGCGGAAAAGTCTGGCATGTGCGCATTAAAATTGGAAAAGTAAACTGAGCCATACACGCACACAGTCACAGACACACAGTCACACACACACACACACACACACACACACACACACACACACTTCAAAATAGGAGCTCTGGGGTGCCGGGAAAACATAGAAAGCATTCCTCGCAGTCGGCATGAGGTACACTGCACATTGCTGGGATAAAGTAGACCTTTTAAGCAGTTACCATTACTCATAAGAGTGTGCACCCTAGCTGTGCTCAAGCAAGGTCACAGAGTGACAGAAAGATTCCTATATAGTGTCTGAAAAAGGAGACACACGTCAGCATTCTCCAGGACAGACGACCCCTCTGGCCTGCGCTTCGAGGGGCGCCCCGACCAGCGGACTGATATGATCCAATCTGATTGGTGATGTAACAGGTCGTATCTGCTTTCATCTGTGTCGTTGCTGTTCATATTGCATATCACCATGGCCATTCATTTTGGGATAAGTATCCCGGGGCAATAAAATATGCCAGTTCTATATGATTCCATGACTTATGTTTAACAGCCTGTTTATTGGACTGTGATAACTCTCGCACGATAACGACGCATCAGCTGAAGCAGTAGCAATATGGGACTGATCACACAGCACACATCGATAACACAATACGATCTTTTTTTGTATATTACATTTTCTTACATGGGCTTACATTCAGACGAGCCCTATAGTGTGTGTGTGTGTGTGTGTGTGTGTGTGTGTGTGTGTGTGTGTGTGTGTGTGTGTGTGTGTGTGTGTGTGTGTAGGGGGGGGGGGGGGGGGGTAGCCTTTGCTTGAACCCCGTAGTGGTGACCGGACACCCCAACAAGCTCATATTAAAACCCTTCAAATGTCAACAAGTCATAAGCCTAAACCCTCACACACACACACACACACACACACACACACACACACACACACACACACACACACACACACACACTGATGTGTTCTTTAGTCAGCCTGGAGGGCCCGGTATTGTGAATTGTGTCCGAAAAATCTTAATCCGAGGCAGGAAACAAGCACCTCTAAAACCCTAAACAACAGCCTTGCAAAGCAGCCCTCCGATGACAAGCAGCCATGGTCAGCTTAAAACCAGCGAGGTCGGCGGGTCAGGGTTCACAAAGTGCACAGTAATCAAGCCCCACTGCGTGTTATTGTCTGAATGGAAACCCTGCAATTGTTCTAATTCAAATCAGCCCCGAAAACATAGCATTCAAATTTGACTTAATTCTTTGTCGTATAATAAAGTATCTCTAAAGTGTTTACGTCTACATGAGACAAAACAAGTGTCGTTTATAAGAAGTGTAGGACAAAGTATTCAAAATGGAATTATGTCTCTGATCAATGCTGCACACGAATGTGTCACTGAGTCACCACACTTGAGATAAACACCTATATTATTTTTTGAAGTGGAGTATGCATGGCAGTAACTAAGCCGTTATAGTATATTTGGCACACATTTGCAGAAGTGGACACGTTTGTTTTCTAAAAACATCTTCCTGACGGACAACATTGGCAAAAACCATTGACTCTAGCTTATCGTCAACTTAAGAAACAGGGTATTGTTGAAATACGGGGAGTGGGGATGTGGCAAACAAAATAGCCCGGGGAGTGGGTCATGATTTTGAAGGGGGGGGGGGGGGGCATCGGTTTTAAGCTGAGTCCACACATTTTGGAGGCGGTGGGCTAATCCAGCCAGGCGTTTTAGCATGCTATTCAGGAGGACAAGGACCCCTAGGATTTGGACTTGTCCACACCTCAGGGGTGGGGGCGATTACAAAGATGGTCAGAAAGGTGGGTGTCGGGATGTGATATTGTGTGTGTGCACTCGTGTGTGTGTGTGCGTGTGTGTGTGTGTGTGTGTGTGTGTGTGTGTGTGTGTGTGTGTGTGTGTGTGTGTGTGTGTGTGTGTGTGTGTGTGTGTGTGTGTGTGTGTGTGTGTGTGTGTGTGTCGTGTGTGCGTGCGAGCGTGTGCACGCCTAGAGGGTTTCTTTCTCTCCGTTCCCCCTCCTACATACCCCAGGGCTCTGACAGGGTCACCTCTGGGGCTTTCAAAGCCTCCTCTCAACCAATCCTAATTGATCTCACGCATTACTTGCCCCAAATCTCTCCCCCCAAAGTCTCTGACAGAGAGACAGAGAGACACAGGGAGAGAGGGAGGGAGGGAGGTGACTGGCTCATTGTCTGAGGAAGGTGTTCCCCCTTGCACCACTCCAGTGACTCTCCTCTCTCGCTCTCTCTCTCCACACACACACCAGCAATGTCTCTTCTATTCTCTCCTCCCCTAACCCTTCCCTCTCTCTCTCTCTCCTCCAGCTGTGCTAATCCACTGGCCAGGTCAGGAACTCAGTTACCCATCTGGCCATGCACACCTCCAGCTGAGAGAAGTGGGGTAATGGAGGGGTGGAAGAGAGGAGGAGACGGAGACGGAGCCGGTGAGAGAGAGAGGGGGGGAGGTCGATGGGAGGAAGTGAGCGGGTTGTGAAAATAAGAAGAAAAAAAAAGAGAGATGTTGGGGGAAGAGATGGGATTGGGAGAATGTATACTGTATACAGTATCTGAACATGGAGAGCTCCACTTGTCCCAGAGAGACAGATCTCTCAATGTAAAACAAAAATCACACCTGTGTGAAGTGAGGGGCGCTCTAATCAATTATGTGACCTTATATATATATACCAACCTTGAAACATATACCTTAGTTAACGTCACCAAGAATGGTGGTTCCCTTATTGGCCAAGGGTTTCCACCGACATACCGGCAAGACATATATACCGACAGGCCAATTTGCTCAGACAACATATGACTTAAATTCTCCATTCATGTGTTAGGACAGAATCTACACTATAGCCGTTTATCCCATTTCGGGACGGGAACCCCTTTAGGTGTTTCAAGCATTACGGTATTCTTTAGCTATTGAAAAATAGCAGATCTACAAACTCATAGCGCGCCACCGAGTGGCGCGCTACGAGCTTGTAGGTCTACTATTTTTGAAAAATCGTCGCAAATCTTTGAAGATTGAACATATATTCTTTCGACGTCAGGCCTAAATGGTTTTAAAGGAGGGGCTACTATAGCACCCCTCAAAAATAGATGGATTATTTCTGGTCCGGCCTCATGTAGAAGGGGGGGGGGGGGTTAATCCCTTCCAGTGGGATGCAGAGAGAGGTCTGCTGCTGTGAAGCCGTGACCTGTATACGCCTTAATCAGAGTTCATGCCATGGACAGCCCCTAGCCATGGCCTTCGCCTCTGACCCATGACTTACACGGAGTCATCTGGTTGGTTAAAGACCACCTATGACCTTTGCCAAGAACGAGTGCCAGACAAAGGGTCTATAACTAAAAGGGGAAAGGACCACGTCCGTGCCGGGTGCAAGTGGAGTTGGTTTGTCTCCAAAGAGTGGGCCAAACGAATCATTCTATGGTTTTTCCCAATGGTTCTAAATTCTGATTGAATGTAGTGAATACATGTTCAGGTCGCGATAACAATTTCATCCAATCAGGAGAGAGAACTCATACAGGTCAGGATACTAGGATACACAAGTGAAAGTGAAGACAAAATTGGAACTGGAACACTATACATTTTAATAAGCTGATAAATATGAAACCTCTGGTACTGAAGTGTAGCAGTTATTATGGTGGTGGTATGCTGCTGATCATGTATTATATTATCATCAGAATACCGCTTTTAGCACTTACAGCTCCTTGCCTCCTTTAATTACCAATTAACCAAACATAAATCTATAGTATAATAACAGAAAAAAGTTACGATCAGATTCCAGCTACAAACTATTAAAAAAATCACACCTGTGTGAACCGAGTGGTGCAACTCCCCTCTCTCCCCCCCCCCCCCCCCCCCCCCTCTCTCTCTCTCATTAGCAGGCAACAGTGCAGCACTATCCCTCTCTCTGTTTCTGCACAACAGCGCCCCTACTGGTACTCATTATACTGGTGCTAATTCATGAACACATAGGTGAACACGGACATTGCTGTTCCTTGGAGTGGTTGCACCACTCAAAAAGAATCACACCCGTGTGAACTGAGTGGTAAAACTCTGTGTGGGGGTCCCTGGAACTTCCAGACCCACAGGAACGTGCCCAGGTTGCCGGCGAGCCGCCCTGCGTCCGAAACGAGAACTCCACCAGAACAAGAGGGGCAGCAGCATTGTAATTGGCTAGGAGTTTAGATCTCATACACTGAACAGACAGCGTGCACCCAATTGGCTAGTTCTGGTCCATACCCATAGCCTCATGGGATCCCATAGCCCTGGAGACACGTTTTCTCTGCGATTATTCATGCACAAATATGATGTAGTTGCCAATGACCAATTTGACAAATATTCTGGGATCGGCCTTGCTTGGCAGTAGTTTGCGGGATTAGCAGACAAAAGACACACAGGTACATACAAAAGCAATTGCAATATCTCTGCGTGCCTGGTAGAGATAATAAAAAGGTCAAACTTTATGTACTCACAGACGTTGCCGGTGTTATCAAAGCTGGTGAGGACGTCGTCCACCCTGAGAGGCCCCAGGTTGTCTCTGAAAGACGCACAAATGATTGATTGATTTATTGATTGAATACTTTATTAGACAGAAAGGTAAACAGCACGAGGTACAGTCAGACATTTAGGCTAAAAGGATAACACAGAGGATGCTACCATGGCCAGGAAGAGTACTAGAAATTATAGTCTCACGGAGCCAGTACTGTACATCCAGATATGACCCCTCAGTCTTTGCATTGGCTTGATCTACAATACAGTTATTAGCCTGGGAGCCAGTCACCCATGATTTATGTCATGACATACTATTTATTTGTGTTTTCTCTATTCATTTGATCATTAAGGTCCACAGAATGAGAGGTCTGCTCTGCCAGAAACATTGTGAAAAAAGTTTTTTTTTCACAGTTTTGTTTATTCAAGATTTCAGGGTATACAGTAAATCAGATAATATAACAATATATGTGACACACCCATACGGGACATGCCAAAAAGATAACATGTAAATATAAATGTCATTACCACCATATGCAAAATATTGTGGTAGCATAAAAGAAAAATAAATTGTATAGTATACTAACAGGGAAGTGACACTGAGTTACAAACCACATAACCTGAATCAAGTTTTGAAACAAAAACAAGACAAACATACGACTAGACACGACACAACATGGCATGGTCATTGGTCACCCCTCCAGAACATAATGGACGCGGCAGTGCACCCACACATGGTTCCTAATAATAAATATACTAGACAACCCGCAGCTGCGTCGGAGATCATGTCTAGCATGCTCAGATTCAGGTTTAAACTCATTCAATCTGGAATAGCTTGGAAACTGCAAGTCATTTACCAGTGCGAGGAAGGGGCCCCATGTGTCCTCACATTTGGATACCGAGCCTCTCAGGGTACAACCAATTTTTTTCCTAATTTAATAAAGTGGAGTACATCTCTAATCCAGTGAAGATGGGTTGGGGGAGCAGAGGACTTCCATTTCATCAGAATCAGACGCCTAGCTAAGAGAGTGGTAAAGGCCACCAAATGAGCTTTGTATTTTGGCAGTAATAGAGTAGGGGGAGAAATTCCAAAAATAGCCGTCATTACATTTGGTTCAAACGGTACCCCAACACTCCCTGACATAGTGTCAAATATCTCAGTCCAATATCTACGTAAAGAAGGGCATGACCAAAACATATGTATATATACTGTACGTGGCAGGGGCCGAGCGACACCTATCACACAGGGGATCAATAACGCCTATTGAAAATATATAAGAAATGTTGATTTGAAAGGGAATATTTTTCAGATAGCTGTTGAAAGGAGGCAAATACAATATGCCAACATACAGATCCCTGAGATTCGTAATACCAAGTGATGACCATAAAGAGAAGGCAATATGGCATTATCATTCAGATGTGATAAAGTTTATCTCATCCACTTTATTTTATTCAATAAAGGGTTTGCTGCTATTGGGTCGAAGAAGGACTGAGCTTGCATGCAGACCAAAGTGGCGCCTGAATTGATTCAATTTTCTTTGTGTGGATTTGACAATAATATTCTTAGAATAGGGGGTAAGAGAACATTGTGAAAAAGGTTATGGCTGTTTTTGTATACCACACCATAGACAACCAGTAAAGAATCTCCACATTTCATCATGCTTTATAAGTAGCATGTGGAAAAAGGGGAATATTTATTTCATGAAATCACATGTAGCAGCAGTCCACCTAGAGAAACGAACGCTTTTCGGGACGCCGCGTTTTCGGGACGCCGGCCTTCCTCAGCGTTTGAAACATTGAGGAAGGCCTGTGTGCGTGCGTGTGTGTGCGTGCGTGTGCATGTGCATGTGTGTGTGTGTACCTGAGGAAGGCACTGTACTCGGGAAAGGAGACACTTCGGTACTCCACCCATTGACCATCTGAAGGCTCACAGGGGTATTTGGTCACGACCCTTGACCTTGTGAAAAGGTTAAAGGAGGAAAACCTGCGGACGGACACCTGCTTGATCTCTGGATTGTCCACCTGCTTCTTACGCAACACCTGAGGAAGAGAGAGAAGTGGGATGGAACGCTGACAAACAATGCAGGCACACCACCTGCCGCACTTGTACACAACTGAAGCCCAATTCTGCAAACATGTGAATCAGTTATGAATGATAATTCCATACTTATAGATATGGTAAGATAAAGGCCATCCTTGGCACCAGCAACGGACACCAAACGTGCCACATTAGCCTACATTTGGCAAAGTGGCGAAATATAATGAGTAGGGCATGAGAATATGTTGGCTCAGACAAGACAGACAGACAGGGAGAGACACAGACCGATAGACAGACAGGGAGAGACACATACCGATAGACAGACAGGGAGAGACACAGATCGTTAGACAGACAGGGAGAGACACATACCGTTAGACAGACAGGGAGAGACACAGACCGTTAGACAGACAGGGAGAGACACAGACCGTTAGACAGACGGGGAGAGACACAGACCGTTAGACAGACAGGGAGAGACACATACCGTTAGACAGACAGGGAGAGACACATACCGTTAGACAGACAGGGAGAGACACAGACCGATAGACAGACAAGGAGAGACACAGACCGTTAGACAGACAGGGAGAGACACAGACCGTTAGACAGACAGGGAGAGACACATACCGTTATAGACAGACAGGTATACTATGGAGTAGTCGTGCCGTGCGTAGCCAGACAACTATTCCACAATGTCTGAATGCGGGAGGCAACAGTCTGGCTCAAAAGACTACCTGTATGGACTATGGAGGGATTCATGTCACTATATAGTATTATTACCCCCACATCTGTTACTTTCCATCACAAAGCACAATATTTGCAGAAGCTATAACATTTAAGTCATGCAACTGAAACACTAAAAACATTCAAGCGGAGCTTGGTTGAACCTGATCTTACCTGTAATCTATCTACCCAGGTTTTGAAAGTCACAAGACTGCACCTTACACAGGACATCTGTGATCAAACACACAGAGAAACACGAGTCGTGCTTTCCATGGTGCCACTTGAAAGAGATTCGATCGACTTATTGTTCGGTCTCTGAAACTGATCCTGACACCTTTCTCTTTACAATTGGACCGCTGGAAACATCCGGAAATCAACTCACAATGACCGGACTTAAAGAGATTACGTATTAAGTATTGGAAGTGTGTCTTTAATCATGCCTTGGTGCGAAACAAGTGATAGTTAAAATGATTAATTTATTAAAGCACATTGCTCTCCTGAGTCCTGACAAGACAAGAGCCCCATGGAAATCCTGCATTATATAATCCCAGAGGACTGGGGCATGCTGAATATAGGTTCCTGCAAGTGTGCCAGTGAAAATGCCCATGTAAGGCGAAAAAGCAAAGACCTGTTGCTACTGCAGTTACAGTATAGTACCCTGTCTGTCTCCTGGTTGTATAGTCTCTTAAACCATATGATGTGACCCTTGGTGGTATTTGTAGACCGTAAAATGCAATGTAAACAATAGGTTTCTCGATACGTTTTGACGTTTCAGAACATAAACATCCCTCAGTCAGATATATATATATTGCTGTCACACTCTAGACAGTAAAATGCGCAGTGTGCAATGCCAGCACGTTCATAAAAACTGTATTTGCAGCAGTACAAGACGTTAGGCTATACCTGTCGCAGCAGCGTCCATCTCGCCCGGGCCACATCAGCACCAGAGGTCGCGGAGGGATGGTTCGCGTCACCACCGGCATCTTTCTCCCCATTTTCGGGCGGAGAAGAAGCAGGTTGGTTTTTATCTGCAGTCCCTGACGACGACAACAATGCCCCGTCCATGTTTTAACGGGGGTGAGAGGGAAATTACACCGGGTGGAGTGAAAGTGTAAACAAAAAATATCTGTCTCTCTTCTACGTTTTGTCTGTAGCAGCAGCAGCAGTCGTAGTCGGGGTGGTATGCTGTCGAAACGGAAAGGTTTTTTGTTGTTGTTTTCTTTGGGGGTTTTTTTTTCTGCTGCTGCTGAATGAAACCAACACCAAAGCCCGAATATTCCTCCTCCAGTCCTGCTTACGGCTGCAACCTGTTACCGAGATTAGAACACCGACTGCTGCTGTGTGTACAACTTCCGCACTACGCTTGTCATTTTCAGACAGCGCAATACATTGCCGATATAATCGTCCGGGGTCCTTCCGTTACAGTGCCGTTGGGGTGCAACTCTGGCCGTGATTACTTGTGTCTTGTGCTGGTGAGTGACGCAGCAGCGCGTTTGTTGTTTAGGGATCTCAGTGCACGTGTGTTTTGTTACCCCGCTGCTGCTGTCACTGTTCGTTTTAGGAACTAAATTAATACATAGTGCAGAGTTGTGTTCGGAGGAAAGCCGTTTGCAACCTGCGGCTTCATATAAATGGCATGAATGTCATCACTGGCCCTCTACGCCGCGTCTTTGACTTATATCCGTTTGCTTACTCGTGTTGGTAAACCGCCATGGTCAGCACGTCGTCCGGGGCTCTTGATCTGGTCCTCCGCACGTTCTATAGTGGTAAGGGTGTTGTGTAAGTGTTGTTACACAGCAGTGGTATAGGCACTAGAGCCATGGTTGATGGTTCACATGACGCTCGATGTTTCAGGGCTATAGCTGGTAGGGGACTATAGGGTGTGTACGTTGTTACACAGCAGTGGTAACTAGGCACTAGCTGGTAGGGGACTAGCTAGGGGTGTGTAGTGTTGTTACACAGCAGTGGTAACTAGGCACTATCTGGTAGGGGACTAGCTAGTAGCTAGGGGTGTGTAGTGTTGTTACACAGCAGTGGTAACTATACTAACTAGGCACTAGCTGGTAGGGGACTAGCTAGGGGTGTGTAGTGTTGTTACACAGCAGTGGTAACTAGGCACTATCTGGTAGGGGACTAGCTAGTAGCTAGGGGTGTGTAGTGTTGTTACACAGCAGTGGTAACTATACTAACTAGGCACTAGCTGGTAGGGGACTAGCTAGGGGTGTGTAGTGTTGTTACACAGCAGTGGTAACTAGGCACTATCTGGTAGGGGACTAGCTAGTAGCTAGGGGTGTGTAGTGTTGTTACACAGCAGTGGTAACTATACTAACTAGGCACTAGCTGGTAGGGGACTAGTTAGGGGTGTGTAGTGTTGTTACACAGCAGTGGTAACTAGGCACTATCTGGTAGGGGACTAGCTAGTAGCTAGGGGTGTGTAGTGTTGTTACACAGCAGTGGTAACTAGAACTGCACTCTGCCGAGTGCATACTTGCTTGTTGCACACTAGTAGGCCATAAATGGCCTACTAGTGCGCAAGCAGAGCGCGCAAGGTAAGGCCTTTGGAACCAAGTAACCACAGTATACTGCTAATCAAATTACAACTAATTTGATTAGCAGTATACTGTGGTTACTTGGTTCCAAAAAGTGAAGCCAAGTTTCTTTCAACCGTAGGTTTGTGCCTGGTTTGCTGGGACCAGTTACAACATTACGTCATCGTTGTGAACTGGGACCAGAGTACATGGT
Organism: Protomyctophum bolini; assembly: GCF_963924005.1. Lineage (NCBI taxonomy): Eukaryota > Metazoa > Chordata > Actinopteri > Myctophiformes > Myctophidae > Protomyctophum > Protomyctophum bolini. The sequence goes on from NC_137875.1 coordinate 37,477,887, forward strand.
GTGTATATGACGTAATGTTGTAACTTGTAACTTGTAACTAGTCCCAGCAAACCAGGCACAGACTGTATGTAGTTGTTCTAGTTACAACTACATACAGAGTATGTAGTTGTAATTTGATTAGCAGTATACTGTGGTTACTTGGTTCCAAAAAGTGAAGCCAAGTTTTCTTCAACGGTAAATCTGTGCCTGGTTTGCTGGGACTAGTTACAACATTACGTCATCCTTGAGAGAGTACATGGTGTGTATATGACGTAATGTTGTAACTTGTAACTTGTAACATTACGTCATATACACACCATGTACTCTCTCAAGGATGACGTAATGTTGTAACTAGTCCCAGCAAACCAGGCACAGATTTACCGTTGAAGAAAACTTGGCTTCACTTCGAAGAGACCAAGCGAAACGATTACTTGCGCGCTCTGCTTGCGCAAGTAACTAGGCACTAGCTGGTAGGGGACTAGTTAGGGGTGTGTAGTGTGTTACACAGCAGTGGTAACTATATGCACTAGCTGGTAGGGGACTAGCTAGTAGCTAGGGGTGTGTAGTGTTGTTACACAGCAGTGGTAACTATATGCACTAGCTGGTAGGGGACTAGTTAGGGGTGTGTAGTGTTGTTACACAGCAGTGGTAACTAGGCACTAGGGGACTAGTTAGGGGTGTGTAGTGTTGTAACACAGCAGTGGTAACTACTAACTAGGCACTAGCTGGTAGGGGACTAGTCAGGGGTGTGTTACACAGCCATGGTAACTGGGTGTGGTGTGTTGTAGTATAACTTGTGTTGTTGTTACACAGCAGTGGTAAGGGTGTTGTGTGTGTTAGGGGCGATTCATACTCCTATTTTAGAGCCTACAATGTGACGTCATTTGAGGTTCGGGGGGGGGGGGGCGGTACCGTCCTAAAGTCGCCTCTTCGGTGCTACTGACATTTTCTGACAAGCCGAAATGATTCGGCACTACAGCGCCGAAACAGCAGTAGGAGTATGAATCGGCCCAAAGTCTTGTGTACAAGTTCCTACACAATACACTGTGGACACACACACACGCATACACACACTCTCACACAATACAGTGGTATGGGTGTTGTGTATACACTCTTACACAGTGGTAACATTAAACAGGGTGTTGTGTTTGCAAACAGAGTGTACGTTTACACAGGAAATGTTTAAACTTTATAGCCAGATCGCTGGTCATGTATTATGCAGGCGTGTTTCTAATTACGAGGGTGCCAAACACCAATCTTGTACAGGCCACAGATTCGCTCCGGGAGCGGATATTGGTGAAATGGAGCCTTAGCACCAGAATGAATGGTTCAGTTGAGGACATCTATCTGCCTACACAGTGCATACATTCATGTTGTCCTTTAGATATATACATTCATCTACACATATTCATATATATAAACATACATATAAATAAGAAAATAATACAATAATTCCTGCTGTGCAGAGTCAATACCCTTCATTGCCATTGTGTTATGGTTTACTTGTAATGATTGATTATAGGCCAAGGTGGCAAAGAGCATCCCAAGGTACATTGTTGGCGAATGGTTGAATGTGAAAGATGGCAGTCTGTGACTGTCTTGTCAGAGAAAATGATATTACATCCAGGTCTGTAGTTTGTCTGTCATTGTCAGACAACAGTGCACTAGGCAGAAATACGCTAGTCCAGCAGTACACAGTAAAATCCTCAGCACCAATTTAACCACTTAAACCCCGTATGGTTGACAATGACCGGAGTCATTGTGATCTTGTTGATCTGCTATTTTCTATGAAAGCTTTCCCCACGATAGGAATAGTGGTTTAAGTGGTTACAAATGGATAAATTAACACATAGGACGACTGAGGTACTGAACACTGCTGCTGAGGGACATTTTGCAAGAGGACAGGACAGAAATAAAACATGTATTAACAAGTAATTAATGAATTGACTTTCTTTTTTTTTTCAGGGTGCTTCCAATTCTTCAGTGGATAGTTACAGCTCTGGGCTAGAGAGGTACAGGGACCTCCAGAAGAGTTTCATCAGGAGACTGAGGGCAACCTACCACAGGTTCTCCCATCCACCGGACCACGCCGTTGTAAGTTCTGCACCCAGTTCATCACCGGTGTCTTCTGTGTGGCCTGCACGGAGTATAGCTGCAGAAACCCATTCTGACCTGAGATCAGATTCTAAAAAATGTCTTCTACATCCTGACAGTTTTCTGAAAAAGCTATGTTTCTATGTCAGTCTGCCTTTATCCAACACACAACCTTTTATCCCGAACTCACCCCAACAAGTGCAGGCATAGAATCGATACAGTATAAGAAGAGTTTAGAAACTATTAAGTGCTCAGAGAATGTTCCTGTAACAGACCACTAAAGGGGACAGTCATTGTAAAACACATTGTTGTGTATTAACCCATTCTGACCTGAGATCAGATTCATACGAGGTTTCCACTGGACACACACTGGTCTGATTAACCCATTCTGACCTGAGATCAGATTAAAAAAATGTCAGTCTCTCTTCGATTTTTCAAAAATAGCAGACCTACAAGCTCATAGCGCGCCACTCGGTGGCGCGCTATGAGCTTGTAGATCTGCTATTTTTCAATAGCTAAAGCATAACATGATGCTAAACACCAAAATGGGTTCCCGTTCAGAATGGGTTAAAAGAGATTCTTTTTTTAATCTACACCCTCCACAGACTAAACAGTATAGGGGTTAACAGTTACAGACTGTACACACATGGTTTTGGTTAGATAGTGTCACATACCATAATAAGAGTAAAACCTGGACAGAAATGACATACAGGAAGTGCCATTTCTATAAACATGTCTCTATCTGATTCCGATAGCCTCGGAAACCCAGACGTTTTTATTTCCAGGGAGAAAAGCAGCTCGAGTGACATTCAATGCTCAATAGGATTTCTCTTTTCTCAGGTTTGCGGCCGTCACCATGTGTACTTTGTGGACGGCGATGGCCTCTACAGAATGGACAGCAGACACAGTCAGTACAAAACGACTTTAAGCTGCAAGGGAAATAAACAAACTGATCACTCTTGCTATACTGAAACTGGGTAGCTTTTTTGTGTACTCAGTCACACATTCTACATTCTAAAATGAGTGATTCTGTAGGCTATATATATATACGGTGCTGCGTTGCTACTTGCCTAAAGAGTCATGACCCGATAGGCAATTGTGTATTTGCCTTCTACAATATATACAAATTTAGCATCAGCAAATGTGTCCAGAATGGAAACTAAGTCTACTAAGTCATGTAACATTCATTCTACTTGAGTTGGATGTTCTAGTACTAGTTTCCACTGCTGCAGAGCTGCCTGTCGGTGCCCTAATTCAGCTTGTTCCCCGTTTGACCCTGCCTGAAAACAAACTTCAAAGAGCTCTGGCTAAAAAGGAATAACCACAGAATATATAGATTCCTGTGTTCTATTATAGTCAAGAGGCGTTCACACAAACAATTGTACCTTCAACCCAGAAACCACATTTATATGGACACAGCTCAATTATTTAATATTCAGCTAAGAAACCGACTTCTGACTTCTGTCATTTGTCACAAATATTGACGGGATGTGCGGATGGTCTGGACCTACACCTTTCAAAACAATCTTATCCTTAAATACAGATTTGGAATTTGAAGTCAAATCACATTCATATCATTATCACGGTATGCAGGTATTAAATCGCAGCACCTTCTTCTCATAAAGTTCTGCGGGTGCAGTACTTAGTTTAGACAGTTTTTGGTTTAGACTAGTCATTGGTTAGACCAGTCATTAGTCTTACAACTACAACCTATATCTCAAACCCTCACCCTAAACCTAACCTCCCACGGGGCAGCAGCACACCTAAACCTAACCTTAACCCATGTCTAACCAATGACTAGTCTAAACTAAGTATGCACCCCAGTTCTGCACCTTATATGTTGACTTATATTATTATGACTTATATTATATGACTTATATATTATTGGGATAATTCAGTGGTAAAGTGTGTTTGCTCCCTTGCTGTTAAGACGAGCCTGACCCAGAGAAAGTGCTGTATCTGGGACAGTGCTCCAGTGGAACAGAGGGAAACAGAAGAGAGGAGAAGTGGACCATCCAGAGAGTACGGCTGTCCCCACAGGAGAAGCACCTTGCTGTCACACTCAAGACTCCTCACAGAGAGGAGCCACGGTGAAGTTTAGAATCCAATAGAGCACATGCTCCCTTTTTCTTTTTCTCCATTGTCTTTTTTTTAGTGTAATTTTGGTTACATCCGTACATAAGAGGTTGATTTGTGCAACGAAGGATGTTTAGAGAAAACATGACAAAATGTTAACCCATTTAGGCCTGACCTCGAAATTAAAAAATCAATCTTCTAAATCCTCCAGTTTTCTGAAATAAATATTTTCACACATTTTCAAAAATAGCAGACCTACAAGCTCGTAGATCTGCTATTTTCAATTCAATAGCTAAATATATAACAATGTTTAAAACACCAAAAGGGGTTCCCGCCCAAAATGTTAAATGTCAATGTTAGATCATATATTATCAATGCATGTAATGTGTTCCTTTATGTGCCATATTTGATGTTGTGATAGTTATTGAGTCAGTCACTTTACAGGTGTGTAGTGGTAAAGCTAGGAGAAGGACCGTCGCAGAACATACTCACTTTGGACAAGGTCTTCAGCTTTGGTAAGATGCACTCGGTCCTACTGACACTGTTTATATACTGTGTACATAAGTATGTGGGGGCTCCAAAATAAGACTTCTAGGGGGCTCCATTTTCGTCACCGCTAAACCCCTTATCCCTAAACGTCTTTGCCTTTTTTACTATTTTGAAAAACATTCTCGAATAGTTCAACTAACCAATCTACATTGACAAAAATGTTTTGCAAATGTTTTGCAAAAGAAGAAGGCAAAGAAGTTTAGGGATAAGGGGTTTAGCGGTGACAAAAATGGAGCCAATAGTGCTGCTTATTCCACAACAGTTGAATATGGTTTTAAAATGTTGTGGCACACTGTGACCTTCTCCCTGTTTACACAGAAAAGAAAGTTAGATTTCAGCTAGAGATCTCTAGTGTAAAGGCCTGAAAATTGACATTTTGTTTGTGTGTGTGTGTGCGTGCGCACGCTCAGAGTGGGCCACAGATGAGGTTCTGTTTTACAGCAGTCAGGAGGGCTTACGCTGCAGCAGAGTGTTTCGTCTGGACCTGACCTCGAACGGAACCAGTACCAGCCTGGTATATGAGGACACACAACCACAGTAAGCATTGGCATCATGTTCAGCATCTGTTTGGCTGTAGCAGTGAGTTCTTCAGCTCTCCATAGCAAAATGTGCAAATTTGCACAAAAGGCCATCTTGATAGAGTTCCTAATAGATTAAAGACGACCTGTTTTTAGTTTGAGTTTTGGGTCAGAGGATAAACTATAGAAAAAGTGTTCCTCGGAGCACAGGTCTCGACCAGGTCAAGAACGTCTGATGTTTGGACAAAATGTGAGGAGTAATTTGTTGTTTTTTTAAAAGGGTGGCTTTAATTGTTCTTCAGGCATTTTGTTCAAAACAGGCCACATCTTAAAAGTTTAGATGTCAATCGTAGCCAATCAGGATGGAATATGAAAAAATAGACAGGTCTGTGTTGATTACATGATTACATGTGAAATTTGGATAAAATCTGAAGGAGTATCAAAGATGTGTAAGTCAGCCTGCTGGAAGGTGCTATAAAAGGCACGTGAAAAATGCAGGGTAAAGGTTTTTCTTTTATAGGGGAGTGTGCATACAAAGTTTCACACAGATCAGTGCAGTTATAGGTAAAAACACGAATCAGCCTGTTATAGCGCCACCATTTGGAGAAAAATATGAAGTGGCACAGCAAGTGCTGTGTTCATGATTTGAGGCATTTTGTTCAAAATGGACCAATCCTGCAAACTTTAGAAGGCAGTCTTGGAAGGGATGGGAATATGGAAAATTCTAAGCATTAGTTTTGCACAAAAAAACACTAGTTGGGCCATAGCCGTCATCACAAATGACAAGTGATGATTTGGGCACATTTGGGCCGGTCAGCAGGTGGATTCGTAAATGTATTAATTAAACAATATTGTAGGCCAATAAAAAATAACTATATAGCAAATGTCCAACTCCATGCCCCCGGCTGCCGGACTAATAAAGATGTGTGTACCAATTTGCGTAATGTATGGATAAAATCTGTAGGAGTAAAAAAAGATGTGTTTTGCAAAAATCTGCTTCATGGTGGCACAGACGGACGGACGGACAGGGTGCAAAACATACCCTCTCCCCATGCCTTCGGCCT
>NC_137875.1:37484366-37539366 GCF_963924005.1 Protomyctophum bolini
CCTATACTGTGTCTCTTTCTCCCCCACGGCGTCCCTCTCTCTTGCTCCCCCTTTCTCTCTCTCTCTCTCTCTCTCTCTCTCTCTCTCTCTCCGTCTCTGCAGGATGGCACAATGGTGCCAGTAACCGTGTTCCATACAGTACCCGTGGAGTGTCTGAGGGGGGGCGCCGCTGCTTGTCCACGTCTACGGGTCCTACGGCAGGGACCTCGGCATGGACTTCAGCCCAGAGGGGAGGCTGTTACTGGAGCAGGGCTGGGCTCTGGCCTACTGCCACGTGAGGTAAGACCTGACAGACACACAAACGCTCAGATATCTGTGGAATTTATCTGTAGAGCGTCGCAGTGGCCCAGGAAATTATCCTCCATTCATTTTCTCCATAGGCTTTTCAATTTTCATTTAAAGACCTTATAAGCGTCGTACGAAGCCAACTCGAGGTGTGACAAATCATGAGAACAAACACAATATTTTGGACCAAACAAACTCAGAAGAAAAACAACTAAAAAACGTGTTGTAACCTGCCGTTTTTTTTCTACTTTCTAATTCTTTGTTTGGTCCAAAACATTGTGTTTATATATTGTCACGATTTGTCACGACAAGAATTGGCTTTGTCCGCGGCGTATAAACGTCTTTAAATAAATACTTTCTGAAAAGTCTTATGAGGAAAATGAACGGGGATTTATTTTTCCGGGTCTCTCTCGAGGCGGGGGCGGGACTGCGACACTCTATAGATAGCAATTAATAAACCGTAAAAATTATCTCAAATATGGTCCACATTACAATTCTGCATTCCATCCTTCCTTTGACTGGATCTGGGGGTTTTTTTCCTCCCCATCTTTCCACACACCCTCTCCCCCAGAGGCGGAAGTGAGCGAGGTCTGTCCTGGCACAGACGCGCCATGGGGGTGGAGGGGAAGCGACGAGGCGTGGAGGACCTCCTGGCCTGTCTCCGTCACCTCTCCTCTCTCGGAGTCTCCTCGCCCGCGCTCACCGCGCTCACCGCCCGCAGTGCCGGGGCCGTGCCCGCGGGGGCGCTCTGCAACGCGCACCCTCACCTGCTACGGGCCGTCACACTGCAGGTGAGTGACAAGGTTGAAACGCATTTTGGGGAGCCGGGAACCCCATTTGGTGTTTTTTACACATTATGTTATAATTTAGCTGTTAAAAAATAGCAGATCTACAAGCTCGTAGCGCGCCACCGAGTGGCGCGCTACGAGCTTGTAGGTCTGCTATTTGTTTTTAAATCGTGAAAATGCGGTACAAATCTTTCAATATATATTCTTTCAGAGCCAACTTTTTTTAACTCAAATCTTTGCTTCTGAGAGGGGGGGGGGGTCCCTGGAACAACATATTTTAATGCGGCCAATTACATATAATTTTGGGGGTCCTTAGACATGAAATATTTAGAACCACTGACATGGAAAAACATGTGGTTTTTCAGGAAGCTGTCATGATTTAGAAGACATTCTTTTTAAATTTCGACGTCGGGCCTAAATGGCTTAAGCATCTTGTAGAAGGGGACGGGGTGCGTGTGAGTGTGTGTGTGTGTGTGTGTGTGCGCACTGTACTGTGTACATGCACTTCATCAGATGACAACACACACACACACACACACACACTCTGTGTCCACTATAGGCTCCCTTCCTGGACGTGTTGGGGACCATGGCGGACCCCGGGCTCCCTCTGACCGTGGAGGAGAGGGAGGAGTGGGGAGACCCCCTGGCAGACCCCGAGCACCGACTCGCCATCGCCTCCTACTGTCCCTGTCACAACATCACTCCTCAGGTATACACAGGGAGAGATATCTGTATAGTGTTCCTTTTTGATGTTCGACTATTATAGTCGAAGCATCTGGTAGACTTGTTTGGTGATGATTCATTCTGAAAGAAAAAAGATAAATGATTTTCTTAGAAAAGCATGATCTATTGTGTGTGTGTGTGTGTGTGTGTGTGTGTGTGTGTGTGTGTGTGTGTGTGTGTGTGTGTGTGTGTGTGTGCGTGTGTCAGCATTACCCCTCCATGTTGCTCACGGCCTACAGTGGAGATGTCCGAATACCCCTGGCGGGGGTCCTCAAGTACGCCGAGCGATTGAAGGAAGCCATTCATGCGTACTCACGCGCGCGCCCTACATCAGGTATACTATAACCACGCAGAATAAACATTCAGCATTACAGTTCACTGACTGAATTATGTTTGCGCAGATATTCATGTGTATCCGAGGGTGTGAGTGAGCGGGACATGGTACTGTATGTAATGTACACTCACGAGTCCCTGTCTTTGACAGAATTCTGGGAATCGGTCAATCGGTACTTTTTTTTAAATTTGAGTCTGCAAACTACACAAATCAGGATCAGGGTTAGTCTAAAAAAACGGAGTAAAGCTCCTAAACAGCATCTGTCACTCACGCCAAGGTCAAAACTGAATTTGACCTCCGTGATTTTAAAGTGGGGCCTCGTTTAACCCATTTAGGCCTGACGTCGAAATAAATAAAAAGTCTCCTGAAAGAATATATATTCAAAGATCTGTGCCACATTTTCACGATTTTTCTAAAATAGCAGACCTACAAGCTCGTATCGTGCCCACTCGGTGGCGCGCTATGAGCTTGTAGATCTGCTATTTTTCAATAGCTAAAGTATAACATAATGCTTAGTTAAAACACCAAAACGGGATCCCCCTCCAGAATAGTTTAAACACTAAATTAACAACTGATGAGTTAGAACGTTTTCTCCAATGTTTCTATCGTCCACCTTGTTTTTACTGCTGTTCTCCATAAGATGCTGCTTTGACCTTCAACCTCCAAATAGTAGCAGCGTCTGTGGGAGTTTCCAAAGGGAGACAATAGTAATGGATTCTGAGCACTGCGAGTTTAGCTCGACACCGATGGATTGAAGTGCAGGTCACCTTGTAGCACCTTACCACGCTTGTGTGTGTGTGTGTGTGCGTCAGCAGAACTCTCTGATTCCCTCTCTCCCCCAGCTGCTATTTGCAGACGGTCTTTCTCTCCCTCTCACTCTTAATCTCACACCAACACATGGGTTGTACTCCTCTTTACACCCATCTCATATTGTCTTCTCTCCCTACATCTCAAATTCCCATGCACACTTATCTATCTCCCTCTTTCTCTACCTCACACACACACACACACACACACACACACAGAGTTAAAGTCTGCGTGTGTCTCCCCTAATCTCCCTCCCTCCCTCCCTTTGCTCTCCCAAGTCTTTGATAAAGTGCTGATGGCATAGACACACACACACACACACACACACACACTCAGTCAGTCACACGGCAGGCCTATTAGCATGGTAAAGAGATAGCATATCGCAGCGAGAGAGATTAGACACCACAGCCAGGGAGCTGTCAAGGTCAAGACCGCAGCTTGTGAAACAGCGAGAAAGAGAGAGAGAGAGTGGTACAGAGGAGATGAAGAGTGGGGGGAATATGCAGGACGGGGAGGTGGGGGGGGGGCGTATCAGATGTAAGAATGAGTGAAAGAGGAGTATAGAGGTGCAGAGAGAAACCGGATTACAGCCGATAGGATCAGCAGAGAGAGAGAGAGAGCAAATGAAGCTATGAAGTACAGTGAAATGAGACAAATATCAGAGATATTTCTCAGGATAACGGCCCTTCTCTCTAATCCTTTAGTTTTCCCTCTCTCACCTTTGCACCCTCTCTCGGCTTTCAGAATGTGTGCCTAATGTGGTTCTGAACATCCTGCCAGGAGCGGATCACTTTGGCCCGGAGGACTTTGAGCTGGTCTTAAAGGAGGTAAACAGACTTTTCTGATGTTATTGTGCTAACGTTACCCTGTAAGACCCAACGATGCTTCTCGGTAACATTTTTATTTTAATTAATTACTTTATTATTATTATTTTTCTGGGGTTTTTTTTCACCTAAACATCATCATTGATGTTCATTGTTTAGTCTTGCAATGCCATTGGTCATGATATTTGCATATAAATACCCCCCACAGAGGCACAAATTTACACAACTTCAAAATCTCTCGACATCAAATTTTAAATTCAAATGTAATCAAAATTGACCTATGACCTTTAATCTTTAACCCTGATAAAAGTAACTATATGCATGTAATACATATATTTGTGTGATCATTAGAATGTCTAGAACATGTATTATTGTGAAAGATATCCAACGAATGTAAATTATTAATTTATTATTATTTTAATAATTATTATAAATGTGCATATAACATTTTCAGATTTTTTACATATTTTTTTAACATAAGTCCTAGTAGTACAAAGTAGTAGTAAGGGTGAAATCTCTTTTTTTTGCAAGTAGAAATATATCCGGGTCTTACAGGGTAGGGTAACCCTGTAAGACTGTAGGGGAGCCAACTAGTAATGCAGATGCTTAACCCATTCTGACCGGGCACCCATTTTGGTGTTGGCATCATGTTATGCTTTACCTATTGAAAAATAGCAGATCTACAAGCTCATATCGCGCCACCGAGTGGCGCGATATGAGCTTGTAGGTCTGCTATTTTTGAAAAATTCGAAGAACGACTGACATTTTTAGAATCTGATCTCAGGTCAGAATGGGTTCATCAGACCAGTGTGTGTCCAGTGGAAACCTCGTATGAATCTGATCTCAGGTCAGAATGGGTTAATCTGGACAAAACAGTGTTGTTTCCTCCGTGCATGCCTGACCTCGGCCAGCAAATTAAATGAGGTTAAATCATTAGACTGGTCAGAGTATAATGCCACACACACTCTCTTCAGGGATTTGTCAACAGCATGCGTCAATGGCTGCAATAAAAGCACCACTCTAGTGCCACAAGCCTTGTTTTATTGGCTTTTAGTAGTGTTTGTAGCGAGACGTTTTGGACTATTATTGCCATGTGAGCATGACAGATATCGGTATTGTGTAATAGTGTAGAAACTAGAAAAAACAGATTAACTCCCACTGAAAAGGAAACGATAAAACCTTTTTTTTTACAATGGTTGAGTCATTCATTGTAGCATCTGTTATTTCACAGCTGTACGTCTCAATCTTTCTCTACTGATCAAATGCAAAATGCCAGGATATGCTTTATTATCAAAGGTTAAAATTGGATTCATATTAACCCATTTTGGGGCGGGAACCCCTTTAGGTGTTAGCGTTATGTTATGCTTTAGCTATTGAAAAATAGCAGATCTACAAGCTCATAGCGCGCCACCGAGTGGCGCGCTACGAGCTTGTAGATCTGCTATTTTTGAAAAACCCCGTGAAAATTATTTTTATTCCGAAAACTGAATTGTAGAATCGTTCCCAGGTCAAAATGGGTTCAATTGTCTCCAGACTGACGGGCCGGTTTCTGTGTCTCCCCTTCCCAACCCAGAGTGCACTCCAGATAGCCTTCTTGTACGCAGAGCTGGGCTTGGAGCCTCCACTTCATCCACCTAAGAAGACGCGGCGGAGGTAGCCGGACTGTCCAGTAGACACTAGACCGACATACAATCACCACCTCCAGATCATCAAACACCAAAAGGCCGCTATATGTGGACAATGTTGAAGCTATACTGTAGACGCAAAAACAACTCGAAGGATGCAGTTGGCACCCTCCAAGGGATACGTTTCCTTTGAGGTCGAATGCACACTAAGAAACTAAGAATAAGCAAGATTCTGTGAATATTCAATATTTTGTATGGCGATATTGACAAGAGACCTTAGAACAACCATGCGAAACGATATATTTATTTTTACAGTTTTAATAAACTTCTCAATCAAACTGTTGAGCTTTGTTATGCGAGGGCTTTTGAAGACATGGTCAACAGATTCACTAAAGATGTTTTAATTCAGCCCCTGAAAACATGTAATAAATCATATAAGGTGAAAACATTGGTGAAAATCCTATTTTAGCCTACTGCAGTGATACTCAAACTCAGGCCCGCGGGACCATTATGACTGGCCCACCAATGAAAATCAAAAAAAAAGAAGAAAAAAAATCTGGAAAATGAAATAAATAAAAAAAAATCTGAATGAAGTTCTCTTTAATTACATTATTATAAGTAATACTATTAGAGTTGTACTATTACTCGAACGAAAATAAAAGCTTGGGGGGGAGATGCAATGCAAATGAAAGACATATACTCTGTATCCCTATTCCCTGACATAATTTTATAGCTAAACGGACAGAATTCTATTTTATTTGAATGATGAAACCCAGCTGCCATTAATAGTTGGAAATTGCGGAAATTGCAGAAATGGTTGAAATGGAAATTGCGGAAATGGAAATTGAGGAAATTGCTCTTCACTTATAGCTATCTATTTTCAGGTAGATTGTTTTATTTTACTCAGTCAGCCATATCACTACTCATTTTTTTTCATGAAAAAGGTCATAGCTGGGTAATCTATTTTCAGGCAAATGTTTATTGTGTTTATTGTATTTTATTTTACTCAGCCATAACAATTTATTTTCTGTTAACCAACTTGCTGGCTGGCAGGCAGGCAGACAGCTACTCATAGACAGGCAGACAGACAGACAGCTACTCATGGAGAATTGGACAGGCAGGCAGTCAGACAGCTACTCATAGACAGGCAGACAGACAGCTATACTCATGGAGAATTGGACAGGCAGGCAGACAGCTACTCATGGACAATTGGACAGGCAGGAAGGCAGACAGCTACTCATAGACAGACAGACAGCTACTCATGGACAATTGGACAGGCAGGAAGGCAGACAGCTACTCATAGACAGACAGACAGCTACTCATAGACAATTGGGCAGGCAGGCAGACAGCTACTCATAGACAGACAGCTACTCATGGACAATTGGACAGGCAGGAAGGCAGACAGCTACTCATAGACAGGCAGACAGACAGCTACTCATGGACAATTAGGCAGGCAGGCAGACAGCTACTCATAGACAGGCAGACAGACAGCTACTCATGGACAATTAGGCAGGCAGGCAGACAGCTACTCAGACAGGCAGACAGACAGCTACTCATGGACAATTGGACAGGCAGGCAGGCAGACAGCTACTCATAGACAGGCAGGCAGACAGCTACTCATAGACAGGCAGACAGTAAGACAGCTACTCATTGACAGACAGACAAATAACTACTCATGGACAGACAGACAGACAGACAGACAGGCAGGCAGGCAGGCAGGCAGGCAAAGAGCTACTCATGTTATGTTATTATAACAGCTACTCATGTTATGTGCAATAATTTGTGCAGTTATGGAAACAGCTCTTTGTGTTTATGCAAGAAAATGTAACACATTTATTTATTTACACATTGTGTGCATGCACATTGTACTTTGATACATTTTGCGAAAATAAAGCAATTGAAAGAGAGAAGTTATCAAGTATCATTAATGTCGTAATTTTATCTACTGGCCCCTTGCCATTTTTGTAATGTGGCCCACAGGTAAATCTATTTGAGTATCCCTGGCCTACAGGTTGTTGCTGTAGACGCAAAAACAACTCGAAGGATGCAGTTGGCACCCTCCAAGGGATACGTTTCCTTTGAGGTCGAATGCACACTAAGAAACTAAGAATAAGCAAGATTCTGTGAATATTCAACATTTTGTATGGCGATATTGACAAGAGACCTATAGAACAACCATGCGAAACGATATATTTATTTTTACAGTTTTAATAAACTTCTCAATCAAACTGTTGAGCTTTGTTATTATGCGAGGGCTTTTGAAGACAGCTTCACTAAAGATGTTTTAATTCAGCCCCTGAAAATCATATAAGGTGAAAACATTGGTGAGAATCCTATTTTAGCCTTACTGTATGCAGTCGTTAGTTACCCATGGACAGTCTTGTTAGCAATTATACAGTATGTCCAAGGCCCCCAGGTAGCAGGCCTTCTCCGATACGTAGCACTCTGTGGAACGGCTGGGATTGAAGCGAGTGTCGCTGGAAAACTCCATCAATAACCCTTCTCCCGCCTCCGTCCTGATGGCGGACTTCGCCATCACCTCCCCGACGGCCCCGGCCCGCTCCGTGCTCATTCTGATCTCCAACTGGTCCGGTAACTCGCGGAACTCGGAGAGATCGGTGGTGGTGGTGGCGGTGGCGGAGCCGCCGAAGTTGAGGACGACGAGGAACGCCCGGCGATATCCGTCCAGCTCTCGGAGGTAGGAGAAGACGTCGGCGTCGGCGTGCACGTGGCAGAACCAGCCGCGGTGGAGGGACATGTCCGCCTGGCGCAGGGCGCTCAGGTAGCGGTACTGCTGCAGGACAGAACTCCCGTCGGGAACCCCCATCTGGGCCTGTTGCGGGGAAGACAAGAGCAATAAGGAAGCCTTCAAATGTTGAATCGTTCACATTTGGCCTGGGGTTGATGCTGAAAGGACATCGGGTCAGCCTCCTTTTCCACGGCAATCCACCGATTAGATTTTGAGGTATCTTGTATGCAGGTGTAGGGGGTCCACGCGCCGCACCCCTCATTGTTTTCTTTTTCTAGTTTGGATTTTTGGCATCCGTAGGACCTCTAATTGTCTAATATACAGATTTTGATGATCGCAAGAACAAAAAATGGCCTGTGGAAAAGGCTGTGGCTGCTTCACTGTTTGTACCTACCTTCACATTGACGGTAGCGTGGTTGGGGTGGACATGCAGCCAGGTGTTGTTGTTCTGGTCGTTAAAGCCGGCGGTCGTTTCATTGGTCCACTGCATGGGAGAGCGCTGGGCGTCCCGACTGGCACTCTGCAAGACGTGATTGAAATGTTACTGTATTCTGTATCGCTGTATTACTGTTCTCATATATAAGACGTATCTTGAAATATATGAGTCTGGTCAGACTGTAATAGGATTTTGAGGATTGAAGAATACTATACACTGCCTTGGAAACATACTGTAGGAAGCAAGGCTTCCACCTGTTGGTTGTCTGTCAGATGACATATACTATAACATACGACGAATTAGACCGTTCCTCACCCAGGAATCAGCCCAGCTCCTAATCCAGACAACAGTCTTGTCAAAACTCGACTATTGTAACTCCCTCCTTACTGGCCTACCAGCATGTGCACTTAAACCTCTCCAGCTGATCCAAAATGCCGCAGCTCGCTTGGTCTTCAACCAGCCAAAATTCTCACATGTCTCCCCCCTGCTCCGTTCCCTCCACTGGCTCCCGGTCGCTGCCCGCACAGAATACAAAACTCTGATGCTGGCATTCAAAGCAACCAAAGGTATGGCTCCCCCATATCTTGCAAGTATGATCGAACCCTACAAACCCTCCCGCTCACTCAGATCAGCCAACGCAGGGAAGCTGGAAGTACCCTCACTAAAAACGCCGGGACAACACTCCACACGTCCCAAACTCTTCTCCCTTCTGGCTCCAAAACTGTGGAATGCACTTCCCATTGCAGTCAGAACTGCAGCATCACTCCCAATCTTCCGCCGTAGTCTGAAAACCCACCTTTTCAGACTCCATCATGGCCCATAGCACTTACCCCACCCCCTTAGATAGCAATTCTGTAGACTTAGATAGCATTTGATACAGACTTATAGCATGTTATGTAGACAGCATAAGTGCATTGTATGTGCTATTGTCATAGCACGTCATAGTACATATGTATAGCATAGTAGTATAGATGTATTGCTTATATGTATAGTTTCATTATAGATATTCCACTGTTACTTTCTTAGCTTACGCATGTTTCATGATAAATGTTTTTATGTGATGTATACCCATGCTTTTTTGTTCTTGCTTAATGTAAGTCGCTCTGAATTAAGAGCGTCTGCTAAATGCCTAAATTGTAAATTGTGTGTGTGCGTGCGCTGACCGCATTGAATTTCCCTGCTGGGTCCTGGATTTGGCTCTCCGAAACCTCAATGTTCTCCATGCCTATCTCCTCGCCGTAGTAGGTAGTGGGCGTGCCGGGCAGGGTCAACAGCAGCATGTTGATGATGCGGGTGTAATTCTGACCTGCGCTGGTGGCTATGCGAGGCATGTCATGGTTGCCTACCTGGCCATGATGACAGGAAGAAGAGTGAGATTGAAAGCGAGGAAAAAATGAAAGCCAAAGAACAGATTGAGATGAGTTTGTTTTGGTGAGAGGTATTTTCCTTCCTCTTTGCTTGTATCTATATTTTATCCTCTTCTTCTCTTTCTGCCTCTACGTATGTTATTGCTCTGTAATGTGAAGCACTTTGGTTCGACCTCGGTCGTTAGAAATGTGCTATACAAATAGTTTGATTCGATTTGATTTGATACCCTCTATAGTAGCATTTTTCATTAGTTTTCATACCCTCTGTATAGTCTATAGCAGTGATACTCAACATCAGGCCCGCGGGACCATTATGACTGGCCCACCAATGAAAATCTAAAAAAAAGAAGAAAAACAAATCTGGAAATGAAATTGCGGAAATTGCGGAAATTGTAATTGCGGAAATGGAAATTGCGGAAATGGTGGAAATGACAGACAGCTACTCATGGAGAATTGGACAGGCAGGCAGTCAGACAGCTACTCATAGAGAATTGGACAGGCAGGCAGACAGCTACTCATGGACAATTGGACAGGCAGGAAGGCAGACAGCTACTCATGGACAATTGGACAGGCAGGAAGGCAGACAGCTACTCATAGACAGACAGACAGCTACTCATAGACAATTGGGCAGGCAGGCAGACAGCTACTCATAGACAGACAGACAGCTACTCATGGACAATTGGACAGGCAGGAAGGCAGACAGCTACTCATAGACAGGCAGACAGACAGCTACTCATGGACAATTAGGCAGGCAGGCAGACAGCTACTCATAGACAGGCAGACAGACAGCTACTCATGGACAATTAGGCAGGCAGGCAGACAGCTACTCAGACAGGCAGACAGACAGCTACTCATGGACAATTGGACAGGCAGGCAGACAGACAGCTACTCATAGACAGGCAGGCAGACAGCTACTCATAGACAGGCAGACAGTAAGACAGCTACTCATTGACAGACAGACAAATAACTACTCATGGACAGACAGACAGACAGGCAGGCAGGCAGGCAAAGAGCTACTCATGTTATGTTATTATGTTATTATAACAGCTACTCATGTTATGTGCAATAATTTGTGCAGTTATGGAAACAGCTCTTTGTGTTTATGCAAGACAATGTAACACATTTATTTATTTACATATTGTGTGCATGCACATTGTACTTTGATACATTTTGCGAAAATAAAGCAATTGAAAGAGAGAAGTTATCAAATATCATTAATGTCGTAATTTTATCTACTGGCCCCTGGCCCCTTGCCATTTTTGTAATGTGGCCCACAGGTAAATCTATTTGAGTATCACTAGTCTATAGCACCATGTTTCATTAGTTTTCATTTTGATTTCATTTAGAAGTTTTATTTTAAATTTCAGTTTGGTTTTGTCAGAAAAGAAAACTGCTGTCCAAAATGTTGTCCATCCAGAGACCTACTTACCACCCAGTTGGGCCACTGTCCTGTAGGCATGTTGTCCATCCAGAGACCTACTTACCACCCAGTTGGGCCACTGTCCTGTAGACATGTTGTCCATCCAGAGACCTACTTACCACCCAGTTGGGCCACTGTCCTGTAGGCATGTTGTCCATCCAGAGACCTACTTACCACCCAGTTGGGCCACTGTCCCGTAGGCATGTTGTCCATCCAGAGACCTACTTACCACCCAGTTGGGCCACTGTCCTGTAGGCATGTTGTCCATCAAGAGACCTACTTACCACCCAGTTGGGCCACTGTCCTGTAGGCATGTTGTCCATCCAGAGACCTACTTACCACCCAGTTGGGCCACTGTCCCGTAGGCATGTTGTCCATCCAGAGACCTACTTACCACCCAGTTGGGCCACTGTCCCGTAGGCATGTTGTCCATCCAGAGACCTACTTACCACCCAGTTGGGCCACTGTCCTGTAGACATGTTGTCCACCCAGAGACCTACTTACCACCCAGTTGGGCCACTGTCCTGTAGGCATGTTGTCCATCCAGAGACCTACTTACCACCCAGTTGGGCCACTGTCCTGTAGGCATGTTGTCCATCCAGAGACCTACTTACCACCCAGTTGGGCCACTGTCCCGTAGGCATGTTGTCCATCCAGAGACCTACTTACCACCCAGTTGGGCCACTGTCCTGTAGGCATGTTGTCCATCCAGAGACCTACTTACCACCCAGTTGGGCCACTGTCCCGTAGGCATGTTGTCCATCCAGAGACCTACTTACCACCCAGTTGGGCCACTGTCCTGTAGGCATGTTGTCCATCCAGAGACCTACTTACCACCCAGTTGGGCCACTGTCCTGTAGGCATGTTGTCCATCCAGAGACCTACTTACCACCCAGTTGGGCCACTGTCCTGTAGACATGTTGTCCATCCAGAGACCTACTTACCACCCAGTTGGGCCACTGTCCTGTAGGCATGTTGTCCATCCAGAGACCTACTTACCACCCAGTTGGGCCACTGTCCTGCAGGCATGTTGTCCATCCAGAGACCTACTTACCACCCAGTTGGGCCACTGTCCTGCAGGCATGTTGTCCATCCAGAGACCTACTTACCACCCAGTTGGGCCACTGTCCTGTAGGCATGTTGTGCATCCAGAGACCTACTTACCACCCAGTTGGGCCACTGTCCTGCAGGCATGTTGTCCATCCAGAGACCTACTTACCACCCAGTTGGGCCACTGTCCTGTAGGCATGTTGTCCATCCAGAGACCTACTTACCACCCAGTTGGGCCACTGTCCTGTAGGCATGTTGTCCATCCAGAGACCTACTTACCACCCAGTTGGGCCACTGTCCCGTAGGCATGTTGTCCATCCAGAGACCTACTTACCACCCAGTTGGGCCACTGTCCTGTGGACATGTTGTCCACCCAGAGACCTACTTACCACCCAGTTGGGCCACTGTCCTGTGGACATGTTGTCCATCCAGAGACCTACTTACCACCCAGTTGGGCCACTGTCCTGCAGGCATGTTGTCCATCCAGAGACCTACTTACCACCCAGTTGGGCCACTGTCCTGTAGGCATGTTGTCCATCCAGAGACCTACTTACCACCCAGTTGGGCCACTGTCCTGTAGTAGGCATGTTGTCCATCCAGAGACCTACTTACCACCCAGTTGGGCCACTGTCCTGCAGGCATGTTGTCCATCCAGAGACCTACTTACCACCCAGTTGGGCCACTGTCCTGTAGGCATGTTGTCCATCCAGAGACCTACTTACCACCCAGTTGGGCCACTGTCCTGTAGGCATGTTGTCCATCCAGAGACCTACTTACCACCCAGTTGGGCCACTGTCCTGTAGGCATGTTGTCCATCCAGAGACCTACTTACCACCCAGTTGGGCCACTGTCCTGCAGGCATGTTGTCCATCCAGAGTTGGACCAGACGCTTGGCCCACCATCCACTGGTGTTCTGGGGAAGGTCCATCAAGTAGAAGTTAAAAGGGAAGTCGCTCTCTTTAACCTGTGGAGTGCCGTAATACAGCATGGTCTTCTCAACCTCCTGGTAATCATATGACTCGGTCACCATGAACCTGGTATAGGGGAAAGACAATGCACACACAGGGCACAGTGATGTTATTAAACATAAGCTAAACACATTCTGTTAGGTCCAAGTTAAGTGTAAAGTTTAGTTTTGTTGTATAGCTCCGTTTCACGGGACAAATCTCAGCAGAAAAGATGAAAATAAACAGCACAATGAGCGCAATTGAACAATTGTATTCTTATACCGTATACTTAAAGTTACACATAAGACTGACTCCTCTATACCTGTGTCTGCCAGGCTCCCGGCTGTAGATGTCCATTTCTGCCCTCCACTCCCTCAGCAAGTCATGCAGACCCAGCTGGCTGGTGGTGTAGTCATGGTGGAGATTCCACCACGTATCCTTTAGAGAGTCGGTAAGGAATATAACATGATTCAGGTACGCTGGCTATAGTTGCAACGTGACAGATAGTTACAGTAGGTGATTGGAGGTGTAGCCAAGAGGCTCCACAGAGTTGTGGTTTAAACAATGCTGCCACCAGGATTCTAGTTAATTAAGAAGAGTAACTAACCATTTTGTCACAGTGAAATAATGCGGATGAACTCATGGCAGAAGTTCATATCTAATGTTTTATGAATGTCATTGAATGGATAGTGTATGTGGCACACTTTAGCCAGAGAGCTAATGTGTGTGGGCCTTATTTCTTATTGTTTTTATATTTTTTTATATGTTTTGAATACTGAAAGACAATTTAAAAAAAGTTTGCTAATCAGTAACGCTGTTTCTGTCTGAAACTATGCTGCTGCAAACTGCAGTTTTTAAACAAAAAAAACTAAACAAAATGAGTGCGCTCGCACCAAAAGACAGGCATTGAACAAGAATTGTATACACGGTGGGATTCTGAACAGTTACAATAGTTTAATATAAGTGTGAAATGTACTATTCAAAATGTCAAATCATGTGCAAATATGATCGGCAATGTAATGGAATGGCTGTCAATATAGTACAGCCATGTATGAACACATTAAAGACTTCTATCGGTCCCTGACATAATTGTCAGAGCCATTCAGAAGGTCAAGGACAATAGACAGTAACAATTAAAAGGAAGAACTATACAAAGCAGGTTAAAGGCTGTGAGGGAGGGAACGATACAGATAAGGACTGGGTAAATCATTCAGTTTGACAGCAACCAGACTGACTGGCCACTCCGTCTCAGTGTGTAATTCTGCAGCGGTCATTAAATCCCACTGACTCGTTAATCCACTGAAATATGCCTCTATACTAATCTCCTCACTGTGAGAAATAACTGCAGACTCTCTCTATGCCGGTACAGGAACTCTTTTGAGGAGTTCAGTGCTGCACGGAGCGGCGCTGTGAGCAGCATGAACAGGGTGTTTTCAAAGGAGGGCTAGTAAAACTATATCCCCAGCCATTAACAACGTATTTTTCTTACCTGCTATGTAGAAGGTACTATACTTCCAAATAGCTCTTTGGAGCCTACTGTATACCAACAAACAACATCCATAAGACCGGAGACTACTGGACTTTTTCAAACTTGTTCTGTATCGCAATTCGCATACTGCCTTTTCTAAAAGTATTAGTTGTATGAGGCTAAACACAGCACCTCAGCCATTTGCCTGTTCACAGTTGAGGAGTATATATATCACATTGTAGAATGATGCACGCTGGCAGGTCCAAAACACAGGCAATTACGCAATGTCTTGAGTTGGTCAACTCCAGCAGCGGTACATATAGGTTTAACACAGCGAGGTGTGTGTGTGTGTTTCAGTAATTTTTTACACACCCACAGCAGTAGAAATCACTATCACTGTGGGTTAAATTTGATGTACAGCGTCTGTTGGTTAGAAAAGTAAATGTGAGGCCTGGGCCGTGGCTCAGCGGTCCAGGCACCTTGGCTGGCAATCCAGTCTGACGATGACACTTACTCCGTGTCACCCCCCCCCATCTCTCTCCCCATTTTCCTGTCAGCCTACCGTCTGTCCCTCCATAAAAAAATAAAGGCGAAAGCCCCAAAAAAAAAGTAAATTTGATGTACAGCATCCATCGGTTAGAAAGGTATTTGACCAGAGCCCTCGACCACATAGTTGCAAAACATTCTATCAAGCAAAAGGGAAAAGCCTGAAAAGAATAAGTAAATAGTATCAGTCATTAATTAAGAGGTGCGACTCACTGCTGTTTGGTTTGGGTTGACCAGCGGCTCATCCCTCAGGTGTTTGGCCTCCAGGAGGTGTTTGACCGCATCCATGCGGAAGCCATCCACACCTTTTTCCATCCAGAATTTAATGACGTCCTGAGAAAACAGATTCAGAATACACACACACAAGAATGCTGGAATATTTCTTTGTAAAATTCGGCCTTTTCAGGACCCATGAAAGCCTGTGTGACAAAGAACATCATTGTGTAGATCCTTGACTGATCAAAATGTTTGGTTATCAAACCAGTTGAAAGGGAAGAGCATGTCTAATTGATAGAATAAGTGTCTCCAATTAAGGTTAAGATAACAGTTAAGGTTATGTAACACATGCACGGCACGCACACACACACAACATGAGAGAGATACCAGAATGGAGTACAAGTGTGGCTGCAAGACAGACAACAGATAGTGAAAAATCACACCTGTGTGTGTGTGTGTGTGTGTGTGTGTGTGTGTGTGTGTGTGTGTGTGTGTGTGTGTGTGTGTGTGTGTGTGTGTGTGTGTGTGTGTGTGCGTGCGCGTGCGCGTGCGTGCGTGCGTGCAAACGTACAATCATCTCTTTGCGGACATGTGGGTTTCTGAAGTTGAGGTCTGGTTGCTCTTTGAGGAACTGGTGCAGGTAGCACTGTCCTCTACCTTCATCATAGGTCCATGAAGAGTTCCCAAACACACTAACCTGTGGGGGGAGACGGAGAGAGGACGTTAATAATAATGTGGGGTGTGAGTTGAAAGACATCATAGCTATGGGGCAGAACTTGTATAACACATTTTCCAAATGCAGCTATGGCCAAATATGGTGTGTTGTCCAACCTATATGTGTAACATATGGACATAAAAGGGGCATATTGGTCCTACAGTACGTGATGCAGACAGAGAAACAGTGCCAGGGACGGCTCCAGGGACGGCAGGGGAGGCTCCTCCCCCCCCCCCCCCCCCCCTAACAAACTGACTTCTATGTAAACCAAAATTCATAAGCCCTCGCTCTGAATAGCCACCCCCATATAGTACCCCCCAGCCACAATGTTCTGGAGCCGTTGCTGGGCAGAGCCAGGCAGCATGGTGAATGTGAATGACTGATATACCAACCCAGTTGTTAGGCTTGTGGTCGGCGTCGTTGCAGTCGGCCCAGACATAGTAGTCCTTGTAGGGTTCGATCCCGGCCCGGCTCTGGTTGAACCAGTGGTGTCTGTCACTGGTGTGGTTGGGGATGAAGTCCATGATCAGTTTCAAGCCTGAGTGTGAGGTTACAGTATATATGATAGAATAGATCATTGGTTCCTGCCCAATTTATTTTTTTGCTCGAGACCCAAAAGATAAATGTGGTGCTGGATCCAAATTTACAAAATACATTAGGAATTAACCCAATAAGCTCTGTTTTGACCTGAGATCAGATTCTAAAAAGTCATTGAAAATTACAGTTTTCTGAAAAGGTTTCGGTCAGTCGTTCTTCGATTTTTCAAAAATAGCAGCCCTACAAGCTCGTAGCGCGCCACTCGGTGGTGCGCTATGAGCTTGTGGATCTGCTATTTTTCAATAGCTAAAGCATAACATGATGCTAACACCAAAAGGGGTTCCCGCCCAAAATGGGTTAAAGAGACTGTCTACGTATAGAGCTGATCTACAAGCTCACAATGCAATGCAATCCGTAGATCTGCTAAATATTATAGGGAATAGTAATAGGGAATAATGCCCAAAATAGGGACACCAGGTTTAAAGTGGTTCAAAGTATATTTAGGGAATGTAATTGGCTTCTGGGAAATGTATGCACAAAAAGTATTGATATAGTAAGTACCGGTAAGTAAGTATATACTGTGTATATATATATATATATATATATATATATTCCTTCGTTTTTGTGTAGGTGTATATGTTTGCAATAATAACGTGTGGTCGTGCCCCCAAAATGACCATCCCCAAAACCACTCCAGAGATGTATATACCTTTGTTGTGAATTTCAGCAAGGAGCTCCTCAAAGTCCTGCATGGTTCCAAAGAGAGGGTCGATGTCCCTGAAGTCCTCCACATCGTAGCCAAAGTCCTTCATGGGAGACTTGTAGATGGGGCCGATCCAAACTGACTTGATGTTGAGGTACTCAAAGTGGTCGAGCTTCAGCTTAATACCTGTATATTAAACAAAACTATACGGCATTAATGAGAGAACTGATAGATAGAACATGGGCCATGGATAGAACACCATGGATACTGATGTAGGGCTATAAGGTGTTGCAACAATCAGTAGCACCATTAGCAACAAGTCCTGCATTTAATGTCCATGGTCTAGTTGGGAAAAATAATAGCTGCAAATGACATGCTCATAATTCTGCTGTCCCTGGCCTGCTGTTGTTGCTGGTTTATTACCCCTGAAGCCACTCTATGAAAGTGAACGAAGTGTAAAGTTGCCATAAAACCATGAATCAGTCCAGCTCTTTATGCTTTATGCTTTTTGGTTTTGCATTGCCGAGTGTGTTATTTCTCAAAGGCTGCATCATCGAACACGAGGGAATTCCTTCCCTGCTAGAACACTATAGATTAGAAACACAAACCATTAAAAGCAATAGAAATAGTGTGTTCATGGAAAAATATAGATACCATGTTTTGGGTTTTTTTCCCCCGCCAGGGCAGGGGTATTATTCAAGGTATGTATCCGTTTCTTTTCTCAAGATTTACTACAGCTCGGCATAATGACACCTGATTGGACCCTCGTCTGGTTCTGACAGACTGGTAGTGTGTGCGGGCTGGGGTGGTGTGTGATAATCCGGTTGAATTATTATTTTGGTACGGCGACTGCGGTGGCGGGCCCGGGAGAACAATAACGCGACACGAGACAGTATCACGCTAAAGGTTCACAAAGTTTATTACACACACAGGAACATATATAGTGCTGGATCATAAGGACGTGACAATAAGATATGATACAAAGTACCGTGACTACTAATGCAGCAAGGCTGACCTTGCTGGCGCTGAGATGTCTCTCGTAGCCTATCTATAAAGTATGCTACAGGTATAGTACAGGCAGTACACAATACATATCAAGTACACTGTATCTCAAGTTCAAGTACACAGACTTAGATGTACATGGACAACTCATAATATAACACCTATTGTGCTTCTCCCTTGTCAAACCAACCACCAACAGAAATTGTTCAGAAAAAGTAGGCTATCCATAGCTAGATTTTGATTGAGTCCTATTCTATTTAGGCTAGACTTAGTAGTACTAAGTAAGAATGAATCTTATAATTAACTATATGAAACGCCTGTGGAACTTGGCTTGAACAATTTAATCACACTGTAGCCATCTGCCATCCTATAAAACAGTATAAAACAAGAGCCATAAAAACGTTTAGTGTCAACCTATGAACCATCAGTCAAGCTTGTCATTCTCAACAGCAAACAGTGAGAGTTGGGGGTGGGGGGGGTTGTGTTAACTTGTAATACAACATTCACAACAATGACCGAACGTCCTTTTTTTCAGACCCAGGGAGATCCATATCTGAATAAAAAAACACATCTGTGTGAACTGAGTGGTGCAACTCTCTGTGTGTTCTGAAGCCTTTTGAGCTGCAATGAAAATAGCATATGGCTCGATCAGCCATATGCCGATGATGAAGCCATAGAAGAACGATGAAGTCTTCCGGGTAGTACCCCTCGAGTGTTGATATGATTGGTTGGCTCCTGTCTTAGTAGATGTCAGTGGGGCCCGACACAGCTGGCTGATCAACGAGTGCCCCCGACAGAAAATCCCAGACCACAGAAAATCTACTGAATGTTCAAAGTTCAGGGGGGGGTGGGGGGGGGTTTAGCTCAGAAGACCTAAAAAATTACAAAAACGTTTTTTTTTTTTCTCTCTCTCCATGTCACCAAACCTTTAAGCCTCAAGCCAACTCGGCTGACAAATCCTGACAATAAACACAGGGGCCGAACAAATGAGAAAAAAGGGCAGGGTAGGCTACAACACTTTTTTTTAGAGTGAAAACCTGAAAAATCTAAAACTTTTAAATAAAATAATTCACCAGCTAAAAACTATAAATCATGTGTGTTTAACTCAAACGTGAGTTAATGAGTTAAATAAACACTCCAAACTCCAAATACTTCAATCAAACTTCAAAACCATCTCTCAACTTCGTTAGTTCTTTACCTTGAAGGTCTCCGATCCCGTCGCCATCAGAGTCCTTGAAGGACCGGGGGTAGACCTGGTAGATCGGGGAGGCCTGCCACCAGCTCAGACACCGAGGAGACAAGGCGATCACGGTTATCGTCAACGCCACGAGAACAACAGTGCAGATGATCGTCAGCCAGAATAGGATCTGTCGGGGCACCCGATACCGGGCCTGATTGGAGTACAGCAGCAGCACCTCCTTGGGCATTCCTGCGTACGGCTTGGCCTGTGTGTACTCCGCGTTGTCTGAAGAAGAAACGCCAACGCCGGCAGAGTTACTAGTGTCCCGCTTGTCTCCGCCAGTGGCGGTGGGTATCTCCGTCACTGAGGCGCTCCCATCCTCCCGAAAGCCAGGGTTTTGGATGCACTCTTCCAGCTCCACACTGTTGCTGGTGCCATTTGGTCCCATTGGGAGACTCATGACCAATGAACGAATAGTCAAAACAGAAAATAAACTAGGAATAAAAGCGTGTCGAATGTGTGGTCCGGGTCCCTCTGCGCTGCGGTAACTTGAATAGCCTACTGAGAATGAGGAAGGCAGTCAGGTAACTCACAGGGTCACAGTGCAACTCTCTCACCAATTCCTCCCTCTCTCTCTCTCACACACACACACACACACACACACAGTGCAACTGAGGAATGTGGGGAAACTGGAGAGTTGTAAAGGAATGGTTAGAGATTAATCTGGTTGTGCTATAGCTGGAGTAGCCTACGTTTTTATATAAAATACATATTCTATTCATAGTGAAAACATGACAGCTTGAACATTCAGCACCGCCCCCCCCCCCCCCCCTTCTGAGCTGCCAAACGGAAACAGAAAACCTAGTGTTCAAAACAGTGGGCTGTGAAGGCTCATAAATGTGAGGCATAATAAAATCGATAAAAACAGATGTATTCTGGAGGAGGAAATTGTTCTAGGTCACTGATAGTCCACTTGCCAGGCAGAATGTGAACCCAGGCATTGAGTAGGCCTACACCAAGCCAAGGTTTTATGTTAGAAATGTTGAGTATGGGTCCCCACTCCCCTGCATGTAGAAACTGCCGGATAACTTACATAATTGACCACAAATCAGTACATTTGGGCAAGTGGCGTTTTTGAGCGTTTTCTTTTTTGTTTTGCGAAACTAATGCATGGAATTGATTCAGCATCATGAAAAACCCCTAGTTTGACACGTCAATGCTACATAAAGATTAAAGAATGATGAAATTTGTTTTGCCTTCTATGGTCACATATTATGCCAATTATGAAAATTGATCATGCAAGTTAGCATCCAGCAGTTTCTAAATGCTGGGGGCCCATACTCAACATTTCTAACATAAAACCTTGGTGTAGCCTATACTCAACATGTCCGGGTTCACAATGGGGCTCTATAGCTGGCAAGTAGACTATGAAATAGATGGCACATGTCAAAAAGTCATAGACTAAGGGCCGATTCATACTCCTATTTTAGAGCCGAATAAAAGTCGGTTTGGCTCTGTAGAGCCTACAATTTGACGTCATTTGAGGTTCGGGGGGGGGGGGGGCGGGTACCGTCCTAAAGTAGTCTCTGACGAGCCGAAATAATTTCGGCACTACAGCGCCGAAACAGCTGTAAAATAGGAGTATGAATCGGCCCTTACTTGAGAGTAGGCCTACATACATCTCATAAGGAACACCAAATAGTTCAGCACATTACACATAATACACTCAAAGCCATGAGCCGGCATAATGGAAAAATAAACCATATAGGAACAGTTGAACTTAAATCCATCTTTTATTGAAGATTATGTTCACTGTATGTTCTGAAACATCACAATATCATGGGAAAGTAGCAGTAGCGGGGGGGAAAAGGGAGAGGGACGGGAAAGGAAACCTGGGTAATGTAGTTGTACGCCCCGAAAGCGGACCTCGGCACACTCTAAACTAAAAGGTCAACGTGGAGGAGGTGTCTACAAGTATACTGTAAATGTCATCGTGTAATCTCAATCTGTCCTCAAAACATTTTGTTATTCTCAGAACGGCAAAAAAGCATTTGAATAAATAAATCTCAATAAATGTTAAAAATCATACGGTTAATCAATATCGTCAGTCAATCAATACTTGCGGATATAAGCATGAGCATTTTAGACAGGAGTGGCTTATAAGAGCACCGAGTCATTTTCTTCCAGCAAGCCCCCCCCAGCTAGTATACATGTCAAATGTCTCTCCTGTAAATTCCAAATTGTGGGCCCCATGTGGTACAAATACAAAACATGAAACTATAGTTTCCAAGCATTGTCTCTCGGTGTCTTTATGGTGATTCAAAGTCAGCTAAAACACGACACATTGCTTGTTGCTACAATTGGGAAACAAACTTGCTTTGGAAAATTTGCTTTACATCCTGGAAGGGGGGGGACCAGGTGTGACTCAATTTCGAAAAACTCCTTTAAAAAAAAAGTAAAGTCAGATCAAAGGGAATTAAGTAATCTTTACAAAACCTTGCACGTGGCTTACATATTTTTCCCACCATCAAATAAAAGGATCAAGTTGAATTATATTCCTTGGGGGGAAAAAAAGAGGGCTCTGAGAGAGCTCCTTTCATCATTTAATGATGGATGATGGCAAGTGGCACAGCAGTGTATCCAGTCCATTAGTGTGGATAACAGGTGAGGGCAAAAGGAGACTCCCTTTCCTTCCTTGTAGCCCAGTGTCTGTTATATAACGTACTTTGTGTAGTTGTACGTTTGCTATAATAACAATGCAAACGACTGAGGACAGTATTCAGGAGGATGAAACCTTGCACAATGTTAAAAAGGTAGAAAAGCACACGAGAAATCCAAGAGTCTTGTAATTTTGTCAAATGTACTGCCACGTAATTAAAAAGGTACTGTAAGTGATGTTTGTGTGTTAAATAGTTATACATTCTAACAGTAATCATTGCTAAAGAGTGTTCGGGTCTCCCCCATATTTCCAGCTTTTTTAGTTAACAGAAAATATATTTTCTATATTATATTGTATATATTCAATACATTACCAATATCCAATTAGCTAGAGTTAGCTAGATAGTTAGAGATAACTCATACAGAATTAAATATATACAATTGGAACTTTGTATTTATTTACTTTCTTGCCTATGATGGTTACAGTGTAGACAGGAACCAGGGGAGAGTTTGTGTCGAGCGACTCAAAGCAAAGCCCACCCAAGCCAAGAAATCGAACCAAGGACTCGCTTGCCAGGCATCAGAACCTATGTGGTCTTTAACCACTATAGGCTATCAGCAGCACCCCTGAGATTTAAAGAACAACATCGTCCATTTTCAACCCTATCTTCATAGAATTGATCCTCGGCAATGCTCAATGGAAGATTGTACAATTCATTTCCGCAGTGCGCTCACTCCGTGTCTCAGAGGGCTGTGAAACGGTTCTGAAACCTGCCCGTCACTTGCGCCATACGGAGGCGGTTTTTGGTAATAAAATTCATATTCATATTCGTTTATGAATGCAAGAACAAAGTACTACAATTTCAGCATGATGGCTTTCCAGGAAGAGGAAGGCTGGAGTCGAGTTCCTATCAGCGTGGAATCCCAATCGATTGTCATCGGTAGGTATAGGTTTCTAAACTTTCCGTAGCCCACAAATGAGACGGGGAGAAGACGTAAACTGTGCCATCTTATGGAGCATCAGTGAAGACTAATTATGAAGATAAGGTTGAAAATGGGTTAAGTGCTCCTTTAAAAAGGAAAACCTGTTTGTTTTAACCAAACAAATATCACTTAGAGCACCTTCAAGTCCAATGTCTATACAGTGTATCCCTCTGGCTTTGATTAGAGCATATTTTATTACCGATCTACAAGTCAATTCTACTTCATGTTGTGCATTTACCATTGACCCACACTGAACATGCCTGCTGAGTGTCTACTGCAACCAATACAACCCCCACTTTACAAAAACATTTTTTTCCTCAAGCAGAAAACATGCCCCCCCCCCTCCCCCCAAAAAAAGAAATATAAATCACGATAAAACACAATCACAACAACAAAATAACTACACATTCAAGTACCTTTGTCGAATGGCACCAAGAGTTTGTGTACCTCAAGGACATTACCAAGCCAGGAAGCTCCGTTAGGCCTATCCTCTTCCAATACTGCTGGTTCAGAAAGCATGGGGAGAGTGACTGAAACACTAAGTGTACTTTGTGAATATCATCTCTAAATGGGGTCTGCTGAAAATGTTATTACGCACATAATATATGCACGTGTATTTTCACCTGCAAATGCTGAAAAGCCGAAGCTTCACGAGTCGCGTTTCCTACGTCGCTGTTCTTTCATGTGTATTAATCGTTAATGGGAACAACAGGCTCTTTTGGACTGCGACGAGTAACCTTCCATAACATGGAACTTCCCAGAACCCGTCAAAGTCCTGCAAATGGCCGCACAAGCTTGAACTTGTAGATCTGCCATTTGCGGTTCTGAGGACGTTTACGTGTATCTGAAACCGAGGCAAAGTGTATGGAAGCAAATCCGGAACCTGCAAAATAGTGACATGGCACAACGCGGTTCGCTTAGTCCGTGCAGTCGAAAAGAGCCAACCGTTTACATCCGACAGTGTGAACACAATCCAGGTCCTATTCCGTTCCATCTTTACCTTTGCAGAATGATGTACTTAACACAAAAAAATCCCTCTTCCACGTATCTCTCCCAAACTGTAGTTGAGTGACATTTTCATCTTTTCCTCACCTCTATGAGACAAGAGATGGCAACAACAGTATACAGAACAGCATTAAAAATATAATACAAATTATATGTCGAAAACAAATTAGGAAATCATAAAAAACATGTCTGAGCAATCGAGTTGCATCTGGAAAAAATAAACAGAAACAAGATCCTCCCGCGGGAAACATTTGTTAGTCACAAAAGGCAGGCGGTAATTAGAAAGCTTGTTTGTTTGTTTGTGTGTGCGTGCACAGGGTATGCTCAGGAAAAGAGGAAAGGGAAGAGAGAGCAGGAAAAGGTTTTGGATTCAATCTTTTGAACCCAAATTTGTCTGTGGATGGTGTCTTTTTATCATACAGTACTCTTTCACACTGTATTCACCCTTCCTCCCCCACAGCCAGGCCAAAAAGAAATGGCATGGGTGCAGAATACAAGTGAAAAATAAACAAATCAAAATATATATATATATCTATATATATTTATATGGATTTATATTTATATATTTTTCTATCTTCTAAATTGAACAGCAGGCTGAAAAGCTTATGACTGGCAACGTCTTGCCGACACAACAGAACATTTCGTCTCGTATTCTGTTGGAAAGTTTTAAAGAGTCAGAAATGTGAGAGAGAAAGCTGTATGGAAATAGGAAGGTTTCATAAATTAGTAGAAGAGAGAGAGAGCAGGGGGGAGAAGGTGGGGCAAAGAGGTGCAAGAAAAAAGCAGCCACACATTGGTTTTGAAAACTCCTTCTTCTACACGCCTCCATGCAGCCATTCCAAACCCAACCAGGGTTTGGCTTTGGTCAAGTTACTGTATGCGTCGGTTCCAGCCTGGTGGTAGCAGATGGGGACTTGGAGAGAGATAGCCACGGCCAGTCTGACTCAACTTTGGCACCCACTCAGATACAGTGCTCTCCTCTTGGCTTAGAGCTTTATTATATAATCTGGGGTTCCGTGGGTGAAGCAGGTTCAGCATGGTCGTTAATTTAAAGAACAAAATGACAGGATTGTGAAGAAAGCCAAGTTATTTGCACTTCTCCAGGATTTCCTATATAACTGGCCAAAGCTCTTGCAGATGACACCGATGCGAACGTCGTGCGCGACCTGGTGAGAAACTCATATTCCATGGTGGATGAGAGGGGGGGGGGGGGTCTTAACTAATGGAACGCTCAGCGCTCAAAGCCGAATCACATCGAGTATAAAACAAACCGTGTCCGCAGTGAACTTCAGCAAGCTGGGAAAAATGTTGACTTCTTTTGAAGTGTGCTGCCCGTTTTAAAAGAGAGAAACGGCTGAGACTTTAGCACCAGGCTTTTGGTCGAGTCCAGTGAGCCTGCAGGAGCCGAGCAAAAAGGCCCCGCACGATCTGACGAAGACTGTGGTCTGTGGTCCTCCAGTGAAAGGTTTAACAGCTAATGCCCCCCATGCTGAAGTGGACCAGGCCGTATACGGCTTTGCTGGTGACACGGGTAACTCAAAAGAGGCAAGTCTGGCTTTTTGTGGCTTTATGGAATGGATGGTGTGCCGGGGCAGGTGCAATTGACATTTGTCACTTTGTTCCACTTCAGCACTCCTTTACAGTATAGTATAATGCCAAAAAGTTCAGCCAGAAAGACACCTCTCCATCTATTCAGTGAATCACAGACGTCCCTGGCTGTCTCTCCTCTCTCTCGGTTGTGTGAGGAAGGCACCGTTGAGGGTCAACAGAGTCAATGTGTCCGCCAGCATCAAAACCAGGGGCCGCTCCCGTGTCTCCAGTCATTTTTGACAATGTCAATAAAACAAGCCACCACAAAGAGAGCAAAAAAAACTCAATGGGTTTAAAAACACATGCGCCTTTTGTTTCTCTTGTAGTATAATAAGTGCGGTTGTATTTCCACACTACCGTTTGTAGTTGTCCGTCCCCACCCCCCCACCATGTTCCGTTTCAGGAAAAAAAAAGAAAATAAGCAATCCCGTTTTGAGATCCTCATGGGGTCAGGTGTGTTTTGTTTAAGTTTTTAAAACTGGCATTTCCGGCTCCGATTGATCTCTCAGCACAGCAGAAAAAGAAATTTGAAAATGTAAAACGAAGAAACAAAACTAAAGAAAGCTAAAAGGGGTGAATAGGGATGTGGTCTTGTTGTGTATAAGTCCTGGGTTTTGTTCTTGTGCTCCGACAGCTACCAGGGGTCCTCCAACTCGGCTCCATTCTGCAGCAGAGATAGACAGAGAGAGAGAGAGAGAGAGAGAGAGGGGGGGGGGGAAGAGACATGGGCAGGAGAAGACAGAGACAGAAGGGGCGTGAGACAATAGAAGGCAGAGGAGAGAACGAGTAGGGTTGGGTAACAGGGAAGAGAGAGTGGAGAGAAACCGACACAATGTCATCAACCCCTAAAAGGACTTAAAAAGGTAAACAAACCGTAGACCCTTGTTCATGTTTTGCCCTGTGGAGGTTAAAAACCAATATGCTAATGCTGCTCAAGCATTGATAGAGGTCAGCTGTCAACAGCATCGTAACATCATACGCCCATTATTAATTGCATAAGCTGCCTGCAGCTGTGTTGCTTACATATTACGGTCTGCCCGACTTGTATTTAGCCTAAAATAGTTCATAACCTTAACAGCAGCGGCAAACAATCAACATTGGTCTAGGTTTTCGCTCCCCTTTAATAAACTCTTGATTTGTTGTTTTTGTTCCAACTTAAGACTGCCAAGGCCAGGTTTTCCTAGAGCTGACACGGATGAAAAAAAGTTAAGAAAGCGGGAGAGAAGAGTAGGGTGAAGCCAGGAACACTCTCAAACTTCAGAGGACAAAACAACATAAATCCCACAGCGGTTAACATACTATTCTGTTTATTTTCTTTTTCTTCCCAGGGAGTCATACAAGTATGCGTGCAATCGTGGAAAAGGGTGGGAGTGAGACACAGTGGTGCATGCGTGTGTATGTATGTGTAAGATTGTGCGTGTATCAAGTCATAAAGAGACAAACAAGAGAACACTCGCGCTTTCTCTCACACACACACACACACACACACACACACGCCCTTTGACTCTAAATGGATCTCCACATGCTATAGAGTGGTTCTGAGCAGAGGAAAGACTGATGACGAGGGAGGGAGGGGTGATAGTACGCACAGTAGGTGGTCACTGACATGCCTGTGTGTGTTTCCATGTGTTATGTGTCTATGTGAATCTGAAAATGTGTACTTGAGTCAGGAAAGGGGTGGGGGGGGGGGGGGGGTAACAGTTATATATGGGGTCACTTACCAAATGAAACAGGAGGGCTGCGTTAATCAGAGGGTGAACACACAGTTAGACACGGCTACACAACCCTTATCCCCAGTGTTGGTGAGGATGTTGTGCGTACAACCTTTTAGCACAGCGTTTTGAATCTAACCGTGCTTTTTCAATGCTTCCTTCCGTTAACTGAATATTAACCTGCTAGCATTATTAGCTTTCATCATTATACCACTGCCTGCCTAAAAATAAAATAAAGATAAATAGAAAATAGCCAATTGGACCAAAAGCCCATTATTCTGGTTATGCCGAAAACAAACTCCCATTGCTCCAAAAATACACAGACTGTGACAGCATATGAACCAGGAGCAATGGGCATTTGTATTACGGATAAAAGGGACTAATATTAAATGCAATTTTAAAACAGCAAAGAATGAGCATCGTTGAGTGTATTTAAAGAACGACTTCAACCATCTTCATGTAATTGGTCCCAACTATTGCTCATGACAAAGCGGTAAAAAGTGTGCACACGTGTGTTGGAGAAACCAAGACAACACAAGAGAAGACGAGTCCTCTTTCGTAAACGTGCATGCACCCACACACACACACACACACACAGCCAGGACAAATAGCTAAACCAAGACAACACAAGAGAACACGAGTCCTCTTTCGTAAACGTGCACGCACCCCCACACACACACACAGCCAGGACAAATGGTAACACCCCATCTCCAATGCACATGCTGTATGTGTGCATTACTCTCATCTCTCATCCTGGGAGCTGCTCACCAAATCCAGATTCCAGACAGTGGTTTGATAATGACGACCCAAATGAGCAGACATGCTAAAACAACACCATAGAAGAATGCTTCCAGGGAACAAATACAGCACGCTCAATGCAAACAGTGACAGGGAACTAGAAGGAAGAGTGACTGTGAAACCAAGTCCAACAGTCTGAGAGAACCCAGGTTTTTATCTGCCTGATCTGGAAAATATTTGATGTGAGATTATTGAGATAACATGTTGGAATATCAAGCATTCTAAAGTACTTCTTATTACTAAAATAATACCTGCTTTGTCTTGTACATCATGTACATTAGTAAATGGTGTGCATTGCCTTCACCTTTTCAGAAATCACCTGTATTCTTGGATGAGTGCATTTGTATTGAATCATTCCATTTGCAATGACGTGTGATATTGCTCCATTCTCATCAACACTATAGCTTCCCAATTCTGGGCATGTCATAATAGGTGAAAACTATCAAACATTCTGTAAAAACAGATCCACACGGCTCAAAATGTGTGGCATCGTGAGTGACGGGATGAGAACTTGTAGATCTGTGATTTTCTGGTTTAGCGCTTAACCCATTCTGACCGGGAACCCATTTTGGTGCCAGCATCATGTTATGCTTTAGCTATTGAAAAATAGCAGATCTACAAGCTCATAGCGCGCCACCGAGTGGCGCGCTACGAGCTTGTAGGTCTGCTATTTTTGAAAAATCGAAGAACGACTGACATTTTTAGAATCTGATCTCAGGTCAGAACGGGTTCATCAGACCAGTGTGTGTCCAGTGGAAACCTCGTATGAATCTGATCTCAGGTCAGAATGGGTTAAAGAGCTATATTGTCATCAATACATGATGGC
Source organism: Protomyctophum bolini (assembly GCF_963924005.1). NCBI lineage: Eukaryota > Metazoa > Chordata > Actinopteri > Myctophiformes > Myctophidae > Protomyctophum > Protomyctophum bolini. Next base: position 37,513,662 of record NC_137875.1, read on the forward strand.
TTTGGCCATATACTGTGCATATAAACGTACACCGATTTCCCATCGATGGCTACGTTTTTTGACTTACCATTTGTTTCGTTGTTTGTTATTACAACATTACGAACGCAATAGTGGCCAAATAGAATTATGAAATCATTGAGTTAGGGATTTTTTGAGAATCAGTCTTTTCTCTGGAGACTATAAAATGCATTAAAGTTCAATGATAACAAAAACTAAAAATAACAGCTCAGTTGTATGCAGCGCGTTGGTGGGTTACATTCCATGCAAATACATTTTCATAACATATTCTTCCAATCCAAATGGTTTCCTCGAAAATCTAAGAAACCACAGTATATGCTTTGGAAAATAGACGACAGTAATGTCAAGCGAGTCATACCGCGAGTCATAGTCAACGGACAAAACATGCCAAACCACTGGGCGTGGTTATGCAATACAGACATCACAACATTGCTAGTTCATACATAGTTTTTTTTAAATCAAAAAAGAGAAAATTGGTTCCAATTCATGATTCATTCAAACGGATGCTTTGGAACAAAAAAAAGGATTAGAGATATCAGATCGACCCGCTCACAGCACATCGCGTCGCGCAACACATTGTGAGCTGGTCGATCGGGCTATTTTCAGTGAAAGCTTTCCCACCGTAACAACAGAAAGACTACTAGCATGGAGCCCTGCGGGACTCCTACGCTAAACCCTATGGGGTTTCAAGCGGTATGCATGGACATAATCCCTCTGTGCAATGCATGGATACTCACCCCATCCTCTTCCCTGTGAGGGTTCAGACGGTGATATACTGCTTCAATAACACTGCGTCTGCAAAGGGGAAGAGCACGGGACACACACAGTTATTAACCCATTCTGACCTGAGATCAGATTCATACGAGGTTTTCACTATGGACACACACTGGTCTGATGAACCCATTCTGACCTGAGATCAGATTCTAAAAAATGTCAGTCGCTCTTCGATTTTTCAAAAATAGCAGACCTACAAGCTCGTAGCGCGCCACTCGGTGGCGCACTATGAGCTTGTAGATCTGCTATTTTTCAATAGCTAAAGCATAACATGATGCTAACACCAAAACGGGTTCCCGTTCAGAATGGGTTAAGAGTTATGGTGGTCCCCGAGTCGGGTCATATTATTATTCAGCACAAGAAGGTAAATGTGTTTGTGTGGGAAAAGTGGGAACCTTACTTGCTGGCTAAGCCACCCCCTGGTGGCAGGTTGGGGATCGTCTCAGTGGACAGGTTCCTCATTACAGTCACCAGATCGGGCACGCCGTCCTCCCCTGACCGAGACAGGATCTCTGCACGACACGGTGAGACAGACAGGGGTCAGCGTTCATCAGCAATGTTGGAAGCACAGAAAGAAAAGGAAAAAAATGTCATTGACTACTAAGCAGACCTGTGAGTTGTGGGTAAAAGACGAAGATGGGGGGGGAGAAGGCAGCTGCCAGCTGCAACAAATGAGAATTAGAAAAAGAGAGAGAGAGAGAGAGAGAGAGAGAGAGAGAGAGAGAGGCCTGCAGTCTAATAGTTGGGAGTGGCACAAGGCCAGTTAAATGTTCAGCCAGAGCATTCCTCTCTCTCTCTCTCTCTCTCTCTCTCTCTCTTTCCCTCATTTTCTTTCCCTCCGTCTCTCCATCTGGCAGGAGCAGGAGCAGCTCCCTGGGGCCAATCATTCACACTACTTCACCCAAACATTAGCCAAAGCCTTGGCTTACACATTCACACTCCATTATACACCTTACCGCAATCTGTTATGGCTTTCACACACTTGAAACTGGTGCAACATTCATCGTCTCAGACTACGGTTTGAAGTCATCCCCATCCACAGTTCCACATTGTCCGTCTTTATTCTGACCCAAAACAATGAGCCTTTTCCTCTCTACTCTAAGCCTTGGTTTCTAAAACAGTTACAGTGTCCCAAATTAGGCCCTCGAGTGATAAAACAAAACAAATGTCCCAGAATGTCAAAATGTGGTTCCCTGCAGCAATAATTGAAGCTCCCCAGGGTGTTGACTCACTACCTGTAACCAGGGGAAGAGAAGCACACATAACTGACTGAGACGGAAGACTTTGCTCAGTCATCCGGAGTGGGACGGAATGAAATGTGACACGGGGAGGGGAGGAGAGCAGAAGGAATGAAGAGAGGGTAATGCTTGCTTGAAGGTTTTATCTTGAACTATGAATAAATAAAACAACAAAGACTTTATTTTTATTTTTTTACTGCTAACAATTCAGTTTATTCCACAAGGGCCAGCTGCCATACGTTACATCATGTCTGGCCAGCTACTTTTTCACTTGCCCATGTATATTTTTGCAAGATGCACCTCCTTCTTGATTGTCCTACTACCTCCTAATGCCAATGGTGGAAGGAGCTATTTGTCACCAATTGACATGAAAACAAAAGATATGCCGTCACTAACGGTTGTCAAGAGGCCTGCAATTCATCAAGTTCAAGCTTATTATTAACAGTTTGACGGCCGCTAATTGTATTCTAACAATTAAAAAGAAACTCCGTCTTTGCCGCGGAGCTGGAGACGAGACCTTCATGTTATGATGACGAAACCGGAAATCAACACATGCTGTGGGCTGCTATAGGGCTTCTGGGAAATTGAGGCCAATGCAAATGAACGGGGTACGACGCCTCATGGAGGAGGGTCTTGTGGGGGGCGGTCTTGTGGCGCACTAAGATGGCGGGTGGTCGTTCGATCGTTCATAACAAACGGACGAACGTTTTTTCGCCGGACTTTCACGGATCAAACGCCCCAAATACTTCAGCGTGTGCTCTAAAAGGTAATAAAAACAATCTCGGCAGCGTAGAATATTTTTATTAAAATGCGGGTTAAGCGTGATTCGCAGTAGAACTGTTAATCGTCACGATTTTAAGGGCATCTGTAACTGCATGGTGTAAATAGTTATACAAAAAAAACTGTAACTGTGTGGTGCAAACTTCAATTAACTCCTAAATACTCCTAGATGTATTACTCCAATGATAATAGCTCCCCATGCAACCGGCATTGCAGACATTATTACAGGCTACATTGAGTATAGTGAAGGGGGGGGGGGGGGGTTTGCATCTCACCTTCCACTCTTGTCTCCAGGTATGTGTTGAGCTCTGCGTCTCTCCTCACGGCTTCCTCTGACACTTTGGGAGCGCCGGGCAAACACACCAACACAACACTCATGTTATCCCGACTCCCCTAGGACGGAGAGAGAGAGAGGGATGGGAGAGAGGGGAGTTAATCTGTGTGCGCTGAACGTGAAAGAAAGAAAGAAAGAAAGAAAGAAAGGTCTGTGTTGTGTGTGTTAAAGTGTGATAAGTGACAGTGACAGTCAGTCAATCCATTTTGGACTGAGGTTGATTAAAAAAAAGGCTTCTAAATAAATTTGAAAAATCTGAAAAACCTATGTTTCGATGTCAGTGGTGCTCATCCTTTTTCATGTCATGTCAAGGACCCCCAGAATTATCTCTATTGGGCCACGGACCCCCATCTGAAAATATGTAGTTCCAGGGACGCCCCGGAAGCAAATATTTTAGTTAAAAATGTTCGCTCTGAAATATATATATTCAATGATTTGCACTACATTTAACGATTTTTCAAAAAGCACACCCGTGTGAACCGAGTGGTGCAACTCAGTTCACACGGGTGAACAAGTAGAGTATGAGCTTGTAGATCTGCTATTTTTCAATAGCTAAATTATAACATAATTTTTAAAACACCAAAATGGGTTAAAGGGCACACCAATATCTAAATTAAAAAAAATGTATCTCCGTCTGTCTCTGAAAAAGACTATAACATGCATATGCCAACACACACACACATGCACGTCCACTCCTCTCATACACAAACACACACACACACCTTGTGGAGGCACGTGTCCACCACCTCGTCGCAGATCCTCTCCAGGTCGCTGGACACCTCCAGCCGGGTGCCGACGAACTCGCACAGCTCCTCGTTGGACATGACGTCCCAGATGCCGTCGCACGCCAGCACCACGAACTGATCGTGCTCGGGGGAGCGCGCCATCTCGTACACCTCGGGCTCGGGGCTCACCAGCTGCTCCGTGGGGCCCTTGCCGTCCACGCACTTGTAGTCGAAGTCGCCCAGGGCGCGGGACACGGCCAGCGAGCCGTTCACCCGCTGGATCATCACCGAGCCGCCGGCGTTCTGGATGCGCTCCTTCTCCCGCGGGTTGCACGGCTTGTGGTCCTGCGTGGAGAAGCAGACGGCCGCGTCGCGGCAGAGCACGGCGCGCGAGTCGCCGCAGTTGATGAAGAACAGGTGGTCGGGGGAGAGCAGCACGCCCACGGCCGTGGAGCCGCTGCGGTCCATGCCGTTCCGCAGGTCGGAGAAGCTCCGCATGTGCTCGTCGATGCGCAGGAAGCCGTCGCGGATGCCGGCCTTCACCGCGTCCACCTTGGGCTGGGTCAGGGCCGGGGGAGAGTCCCCCCCCCCCGCCGCCGCGGCCCCGTCCGTGGCGGACTCCTCCTCCTCCTCCACCGCCGCCGAGCTGGCGTTGATCATGTGCTCCAGGAGGTGCTTGGAGCAGTAGTTGGCCACGCGGGAGCCGGCGTGGCCGTCGTAGACGGCGAAGAAGGACCAGTCGGCCAGGCCGGGCGCGGGGAGCCCCACGGCGGCCGTGTGCGCGTCCTCCATCTCCACCCGCCAGCCCTGCATGGAGCTCAGGCCGTAGCGCAGACCGTTGCCCTCGCCGCGCGTGTTGTGCTTGTCCGTCTTGGGCTTGTCCAGGAAGGCCCCCATAGCTCTGACCCTATACGGAGTCCACCTCTACCCTAAAAGTATATGGAGGAAGGACGGAGAGAGAGTGAGGGAGATATAGACCTCCACAGACCAATGGATTCAACTTGAACTTTATTTGTCCCCCCTGAGGGCAGTTGGTTTTTGCAGCATACCGTGCAACATAAAAAACAATCGCATTAGTAAAGGCAGTACAGACTCAGCAACACTGCATCATGAACAAGCATAATCATAATCTTAGGCCTGACGTCGAAATAAATAAAGTCTTCTGAAAGAATATATACAGTATTAGGTGCCCAGACGGTTGAGCTAACCGTCCGGGCCCGAGGGAGAATATTTTTAATCTTTCATAACTAGCATAGGGTTTTAAATAAAAGTTAAAACTGGGTCTTATTTTCTGTTACTATTCACTTGCTGGGCCTAAAACTAATAATTCAATCAAAAATAGTGAGCACAGCGCATCATACTCCAGAAATAGCCCTTCTGCCTTTCTAGTTCATGCTCAGAGAGATTGGATAGCAACCTTTAAAAGCTTCTTTGGCCAGAGGTAATAGGCTGCTAAGAGCATTAAAAAACTGTGGCGCAATGGAAATGATGCATAGAATGATCTGTCCCTGACTGCATTAGCTAAATGAATGGCAATATCAGCCTCTTCCAACAGAGTGGTAAACCCATAGCCAGCTCATGTTAATTGGCTATGTAATGACACTACATATGATTGACACACTGCTTAACAGAGCTCTTAACATTGGAAAATTGCTCTCAGAGTAGTGCAGAATGTCCGAAAATGCCTGGCAATAAACGCTCATTACAAGCAAGTTAATGGCCGGTTAGCCTATGCAGGGATGTGAAAACTGCACTATGACAGTTGTAAATGTTTAACCCATTCTGACCGGGAACCCATTTCGGTGTTGGCATCATGTTATGCTTTAGCTATTGAAAAATAGCAGATCTACAAGCTCATAGCGCGCCACCGAGTGGCGCGCTACGAGCTTGTAGGTCTGCTATTTTTGAAAAATCGAAGAACGACTGAAATTTTTAGAATCTGATCTCAGGTCAGAATGGGTTAATCAGACCAGTGTGTTGTCCAGTGGAAACCTCGTATGAATCTGATCTCAGGTCAGAATGGGTTAAATGAGCACCGGTGGTCATCAGAAGAATGGTTCGATTTCAGGCTATAATACGTGAGGTCAAGTTTTTAACAAGACTTTCTTATAAGCACAATTTTGTCCCATCGAGCTGCAGATACTTGCCTTGAATAGTGTGTGTGTGTGTGTGTGTGTGTGTGTGTGTGTGTGTGTGTGTGTGTGTGTGTGTGTTGAATATTGAATATCGTGGAAAAGTTCATTTTCCTCCGTAATATAATTCAAAAAATGTAACGTTAATATATTCTAGATTCGTTGTGCATAAAGTTAAATATTTAAAACCTTTTTTTGTTTTAGTCTGGATGATTATGGCATACAGCTAATGAAAATCAAAAATCCACATCTGAAAATATTAGAATATTTCATGAAACCACTAAAAAAAAAAGATTTACCATACAGAAATGTCCTGAAAAGTATGTTATTTACCATACACTTATACACAAAAATATTTTATCAATGGGGCGTGATCAGCATGCGGCACTGGAGCGTAGGGAGGGATATTTCATGCAAATTTGTCTAAAAGCAGCAAAGTTTGCACAGATGTAGCTCAGGGCATGCTCTAATGATTTAGCTAGGGGCGCCTCAGCCGGTCGCCGCAACGGCCAAATCCATATGGCCACCATTGACAACCTATATAAGGCAACATTTTCTAAATGTAATTATGTGACGTGTCAAACTAGGGGGTTTTCATGATTCTGAATCCATTCCGAGCATTAGTTTTGCACGAAAAACACTTCTTTGGCTAAATTCGACCATAGCCACTTGCCCAAATGTGCTGAGCGCGCATCACATTTCTGTGATGACGGCTATGACCGTTTTTAATATGGATATGAAGTATCAGCCGACTGCGAGAAAATGCTAATGTTACCGCCGGCGAATTAGTAGGATTTTCACTAGAAACAGTATCACAATGACTTAAACGATAGAGAGACACCTCTCTGACAATATCGCAGAGACAGTTTGTTTAATTTTGGACCACAATTATTTTTAAGATGACCCAATGTTATTCTCCATAGAGAATTTACTTCCGCAACCAGGGGATGAGCAAGTGACATCAGGAACTTCTATATACCGGTACATCTATATACGGAAGCACAAAGTGTCAGTGCCGATTTGGGGTGCCATGTCATCTGCTGCACTGGTCCAGTGTGTTTTATCAAGTCTAGAGTCAACACAGCCACCCAATTGACTCCATCGATGGACATTGGTGGACTGCCAGCAGATGCACAAGCAGCATACTCACTCTTACAGATGAATTGACTCGGCTTTGTCACTTTCATCGTTATTACCTGGCCTTTGCCCACTCAGAAGAGCTTCTACCCTGGCCTGTCCCTGCGTGACTCAAATGGAGTACCATAAAGATTAAAGAAGCATGGCCATATTATAGTTTTGCTACCATCCATTTTAAAAGCCATTAATTTAATTAAGACGTTATACTCTGTAGTGTGCCTCACGGTCCACCCCGGAGCCCTGCCAGAACAGGCGATGCCTTTGAGATTATCGTAATTTCTCTACGAGAAATGGCAAATCTTTACTGTAAATGACACACCCCCCCCACACACACACACACACACACACACACACACACACACACACACACACACACACACACACACACACACACACACACACACAGTGGCCCCTGGTGATCTTATTGTGTACCACAGATTATTTTATGGCTACAAAATCTTTATAGAAAAGTAGCCAGCCCACGACACTATCTATATCACCTCCAAATACCCACAACTTTCTTCTGTGAGTCTGAGATAGTCTCTCCCTCCATGAGGATGCCGTGTTGTCTGCAGTCATTGTTGTTCGGGTTGTGGTGGACCAAACCACACATTCTCTTTTTCTGATCTGTGATGCAAATCTAAAGCAGTGTTAGCGTTACGGGGTGGCAACCACCTCACTACTGACTGCAGTTTAAGGAGCACTCAGCTAGTTGTCCATTAACAGTTAATTACTCCACTGTAGTAATGGATGACTGCAGTCTTTGCAGCTTGTGTCTGCACTCGCCCCAGTCACACGTTCACACAACCTTCCAGTGTCTTCCAGCAGGATGTGGACATAGCTCAGCTCTGCTGCCGATTCAAATCCCGTACAAGCCCCCATTTCGTCATGAACTGGCTCCAATTAAGGGACAAAATTGGGAGACCATAAAGCCGAAATATGTAAAAATTAATGTCTGAGAAGAACAAAGTTTAATGTCACAGGACAGGACCAAATAATAGCCTAATAAAGTATGGCAGGATATTATTATTGTCTCCACCAGGTCGAAGGGGTGTGTGTGTGTGTGTGTGTGTGTCCGTCCGTCTGTTAACAGCTAATCTCCGGCACCGTTAACCCGGTCGCCGCCAAACTTTGCACACACACTCCCTAGATACCAACGATGGACCAGTTCTGGTCCAGAACGGCCTGTTATAGCGCCACCAGGAGGCCGACTTTTGTAAAACACATTTTTTTTTATATTACTTGATGATCCTGCAAATCGTTACACACTATCTCTATAGTCATGTGGTCAACACAGATCTGTCCGATATAGCTGGGATACGATTTGAGAGTATGACTTCAATGTATGAGACCCGGGTACTCAGGAAGGGGAAAGCTATTACTACGGACAATACACACCCGTTACACAGCCATTACCATCTTTTACCATCTGGGCGACGGTACATGGTACCTTCACTGCAGGCTAGGACCTCAAGAGTTTGTTCCTATAAGTATAGGACTTATGAACAAGAAGGCCCCGTCTCAGTTCCATGCATAAAGTGTGATGTGATGCCTCTTGGAACTATGACTGGTGGCCTTCTGTTGGCACTGTTTCTTTATTGTCTAAGTATGTACTGTGTGATCCATTTGTTTGTATATGAATTTTGCAAAACACATTTTTGGAACAAAATGCCTCAAATCATCCAATTGCCATCAAAGCGTAGGAAGAAACGGCACCCGAGCCCGAGGGACACTTTTTCTATTTCACTAAGTCCCTCCCCAACTCATCCTTGTCCACTAGGCACGTTAGCAGCTAAGAAAGCTTGACCTGCATAGCAACTGTTGCTAAACTATTTGGATTGCCATTGGACAATCGCCTTTTGGGGTGGGATTTAGTGAAGGGCTAATTGCTCACTTTGATGATGCTGGAATACAGGACACAACACACTAATGCCCGTTATCAAATATATGATTGGGAATGGATTTGGGAGGAATGGACACAGATTGATTCCAGCCACACGGCATCATCACCAGGTGCAAGACTATTGTGTGATCAGTGTCATAATTGCCATTAGAGATGAATAACTACCGGTACAGAAACATTGGAGGTGCATCTGTGGCTCCTGCAACATTGATAGGCTATCAATTGTAATCAATTTGCCAAATTGTGGTCACAAACACGATGGACAAAATAATTATGTTCAGCTCTAAAGGAATCAACTGAAAAAATTAAAAATAGTCTGTCTATGACTGTCTGTAAGCCCCGTTTTGTATCCTTTACTTTAAAAACAAGCCATAACTTGCGATTCCCAACAGTAAGTAAGTAAGTAAGTAAAGTTTTATTCATAGAGCACCTTTCACAGACAATTACAGTCACAGAGTGCTTTAACAACAATAAAAGTAAAACAAGTCAAGTCAATAAAACAAATCAAGAACTAAATCACTAATAAAGTAAGACAAAATAGAGTTAAAATAAAGCAATGGAATCAACATTGAACCAAGCCGGCTATGGAAAAGGCCTGTCTAAAAACTAAAAAGGTGAGTTTTAAACAGTCCTTCAAAAATGGCAGCTGATGACAAGTGACCCTGGCATTGACACACCTGTCGCTCAAACAAACAGGTGCACAGGCACAAAAGGGAACTCACACATACTGTGCTGCCCGATTCCATTTTGGCAGCTTAACACGAATGAGACCTCAAAGGCCTATAGGAAATATCAGCCATCCGAATCACTTGCCCTGCTACTACCTATACAAAACACAAACAAACACTCATTCTGTCTCCCAGAGACCGGCTGTTGTCTTATGGTGGATCCATCCCTCAAATACAAGATCAGTAGACACACAAACTTCACACTTTTATCATGTAAACTAAACACTGAAGCTGCCATCTGCGTGCGAGTGCATGAGTGCAGGCGTCGTGCGCAAAAATAACGGAACCAGTTGCCCATCTGCTCTCTCTAAGACACGTACTGTACACACAGACCCTGCATACTGAGGGTATGACTAATTGCATTTTGTTTGGTGTGAGTAAGTGGGGAAATAGGCAAGCTAGTGGATCTGGAGCGATTGCAAGCCTCAGGCTTTGGGACCGGGAGGGCTAGCTTTAACAAGCTAATTTGATTTAGCGGTCAGCTGCTGATGGGATCCACGCAGGGCCAGATTAGCTTGTCAAATGTACACCACAGACTGAACACAGCTATGACCCCTTTTCACTTACACAAATACACACACACAAACACACACACACACACACACACACATACAAGCCCCTCTCTGGCTACAAGTTAGAACATGCTACTGCTCGGTGTTATCAAATGATAAGCTCCTGCCTCGTATTCCGTTATATCACATGGTAGGCCAACAACAGGTGTCTATTCAAATAGCTCGTTTGTAATAGCAATGACGGCAAAGGGACTGTGTTTTTTTGTAGCCTGGACATTGCCAGACTGATCACGTAGTCTGGCAATGCCAGGCTACTGTGTTTGTAGCAATGTAACATATATGTAGTTGTGGGAGATGATGATGCACGCAACATGTCATGATGATAAGGCTAGGATTTAAAATAATGAGCAGTAGGCTATTAGTGGTGTTAATACAGTACCGAGGGATTGTCTCCGTTATCAACACAGGAATAACCAGTAGACCAGACTCCCAACTGAATATTAGGGCAACAATAATGTTGCCCTTTTGTTGTCAGACTCTGAACGACGATTTAAGTCTGTACTGTAACAAGGCCATAACTGCATTGAATTTGCATACAGTAGTACCACAATAGGCTACACAGGACTCACAAAGTGCAAGTAGTTCCCCTACTATTCAATATCCAGCTTTGAGTCTTACTTTACTGCATGTCTGTATGTCTCTAGGGTCTGTCCTTGTCCACTCTCTCAATGTATGCTCTGTAACGTCCCAACACGCCACTGTGATTCCTATACTGTTATGGCCAAGTACCTCGCCTGTCGCCATGACTTAAGTGTTATATTGTTTTATGTCGGGTTGTCAAGGCACCATGAGCCAAAGCAAATTGTTTTTTATGTGTCCCGGCTGTACTTAGTGTTTCTGATTTCACATCCTGATAAAGACTTTCTTAGAAGTCCCATTGGCCAGTCAGGGCCAGCGAGGGGGCATAATCAAGACACAGTTACTGGAATAAGATAGAACATAAGCTTGCAATCTGAACTTAGGTCAATTTTATGCTGGTTCAAGGGCCAAGAAAGAATTGATGTAGTTTGATAGGGTTTCCACAAAAAAGGAAAAACAAGTCAACACCCATACAGTGAAGTCAGAGACTAGGAGAAATAATCCCCAACCAAACCAACCACGAGTTAAATGTCAGTCGAGCAAGATGCTTTGCTTGTTTGATATAGAGTTCTTCACGCTGGAAAATAAATTCCCAGGGCCCACAAACTTTGGAAGTCAATGTAGTCAACTAGTCAATCGGAATGGAATATGAAAAATCGGATACATCTTCACTTGATCCCATGACTCCACATAGAGCAGAAATAATGTGCACACAGACAGATGACCGGACACACACACATGTGGATGGACAGACAGGGGTGAAAACATAGTTCTCAGGCCTTCGGTTGTCCGACCTGGCAGAAATAATAAGTCAACAGTTACATTAACTTGAGAACCAACCAACCACCAGTAACAAACCGCGACAATTTCTGAATTCAATATCATGGTTCCTACTAGTCTACCAAAGCCCTGGCATCAACAATTTACAATTTAGGCATTTAGCAGACGCTCTTAATCCAGAGCGATAACATAACTGGGAAACCTGAACAAGAGCTTGCTCCCAAGATTTGCTGGCCGGTAGTGCATAGCAGCGGTTACTGTAAGTGTAACATCTGCGGTAGGAGGACCCCATGGGACAGTAGAGGCTTTTTGTACAAGGACAACTGGTCGATCACATCAGGGATAACTTATACCCCATCTTTGATGACTCATCTTCATGCAGACATTGAAGTCTGTATCAACTAAGCGGCAGTTTCCTGGCACGAGTGCTCTGTGCAGACAGAGCTTAAGAAGACGGCTCCAGACAGTGTAGAAGCGGGCGGCGTCTGCCTCTCTGGCCTTCAAGTTCATCATAAGGCAAGGCCGGATCGGAGACGATCTGACCGGTCCCAAAGAGAACCAATGCGGTAGTAGTGTAATAATACTGGACCATGAAAAGATTCTCAGTGAGAGGTAATTTTGTGTGCCTTATTCTCTCTTTCCCATGCAGAAAACTGGCCTGCCTTCAACTCTGCTCCCAGAGCTCAGAATTCAGTTGAGTGAAAGAAACAGGGAAATATGTTATTGTATGACAAAAAACAATCTGCATTAGTAACTGGAGAGCACAGGTCATGCAGGACAGGCGTGTGTGTGTGTTTGTGTCATAAATCAATTAATGTGTTTACAATTGACATGCGCACACACACACATACAGTAATCCAGATATGAGCTTTTATCCTGGGGAAAATCATAGATAAGGTGCTTTACTATCTCAATACCAACCTTAAACTACTCTAAAGTACTCTGAAAACAGAAGTAATAGGGAGTGTGTGCGTGACATCATCATTATACCCGGAAGTTATGCGGGAACGTCTACCGAGTGGCAAAAACTACTTTCTGGCCTTGATAGCCCCATACATTGAAACAGATTAGATGTTCATCACATGTGCAATATATTTCCCACTCATCATATCTAAGTTTCTAAAGCTGGATATCTGAAATTGTATAGCTGAACTGAAGTCTACGGACAGTGCTTAAAGTTGTGACTGGGGCAGGATTTCACACCGAGGCGCCAACATAAACATGCCACCAATGATATGGTGCCATTTCAGGACTCAAAGACCACAGACGCAACCCAATAAAATGACCACATTCCAATAAAAATGTAGACTACGTGTTTAACAAGTCTAAAGAGCAAATGAGCCAGATAGACATTAACCAAGTGGTGATTTTATAATCCCTCCATAACATTGTGAGCCACTGTCAAAGACAGAACTCTGCATGCAGGTCAGCTGACCAACTTTTCAAAAGAGTCAGTGTTCTGTAGAGTTGACCCTATGGTCAGTGTACCATGTCTCCTGGCAGCGGCCCTACAGTGAATTGTATCACAACTGTAACTACAGTTCATTATGGAAGCAGCAACACCTGTGATATCAAAGTATGTGGCTGTGTGCAGCTAAGCTGTGACAAAACCAACCATGACAGCCGAGAAGCAAGAGACGCAAAACAAAGAGTTGACAACGACATGCCATTCTTCATCATGTTGCCTTGCCATCCCAATGATAGGAGTTCAAAATGAGGCCACTGTACCATCTGGGTACACACACACAGTTGTCAATTAATGCGCTCTCTCTACGAGCCAATGTCCAGCTTGTGTTAGAATTGACCGTTTACTGCAGATATTACGATTATTAGCCACTACCCCGACTTCTTCTCCCAAGTTACATTTAAAAACGTTACTTACTTCTATAATAGCACTGAAATCGGACGTGCCAGTCCTCTCTTTGCGTCTTCAGCGTCAACAATGATCGAGGGAAAGCTGTCTTAGCTGTGTTTAGATAGCTAATGATAGCCACGGTCGCTTTTTCACCCTCCTCTGCTCATTTGCTAGCATCGATGAAGCTAGCCAGCATTGATTTCACGCGATCAATTCTCCCTTCCGCATGTCTCTACAGTGGGTTGCGGATTTTATATACATGTCTGGCTTTGTCAATGTGAGCAACAGTAACACATGTGGCTAATTTAGAAGTAAAGACGAGGCGATAACTGGTATCCTATCCAAGCTAATTGCTAAGGCTAAATGTATGGAAGCAGAAGCAGATGACGTTCTTTCTCATTCTCAACATCCAGTTTGGGGGAGGGTTCTCTGCGATGGTTCTCTTCGTTGATTCGTCACGTGCCAGGTCCAAGGTGAGACGTGATTGGTCTGTGTAGCAGTCAATGAGACCTGCCTTCAAAATATTGTAAACAATGACAATAAAGTGTGTGTGTGTGTGTGTGTGTGTGTGTGTGTGTGTGTGTGTGTGTGTGTGTGTGTGTGTGTGTGTGTGTGTGTGTGTGTGTGTGTGTGTGTGTGTGCGTGCGTGTGCGTGTGCGTGTGCGTGTGTGTGTGTCACTTTTACTCTTATGAGTGACTTTTTGATTGATTGATTGAAATGTATTAACAGTTTGCAGAATTACAGTATATTTCAAGCACAAACTCAATACAAAGACTGTTAACTGTGAGTGGGCGACCCAATTAAGCATTACACTTGTTTACAAGAGGGTCCACCTTGTTCAATTCATCAAAAAAGCTCACTACAGCATGACATTTTCTACAGTAGGCCTATCCGTTTCTACCATGAAGTTTGTTTTCAGACGTGGAAACACGTCTGAGTTGACCTTTGGAACTTGTCACATTGGGTGTCAAAAACATGCTGTACACCCCAATAGGCAGGGCCCATGTTAATCCTTTGATTGATTGATTAATTGAAGTATTTATCAACAGTTTGGAGAATTACAGTACATTTCAACCACAACTCAATACAAAACTGTTAACTGTGGACGACACCATGCCTAAAGCATTACACTTGTTTACAATAGGGTCCACCATTTTCAATTCATCATAACATTTAGAGACGTACAAATATACACTTCTATATAGCCAAAAACAGGAAATCTGTAATAAGGGAAAAGAGATACAGTGAGCAGGAAAAGGGGTGGGTGGGGATTCAGATTTTACGGGGATCAGTTTCGAATTGCAGGCCTCGTAGGTGCCCTTTGAGAGTGGTTTTGATGGGTAACAGGTACGGTCGCCCTTTTCCATCTCGCCCCACTACTCTACCTAGCTGTAAATATCAAATAATTTCATGTTGGTGATTACATAAAAGGTATTATCATATTAATGTATCATTGTTAAGTTCAGTCTGTATATCCACAAGCATAATAGCATGATGATCCCATTACAAAACATGGGCTACATGGAAGAAATATGTTTTTAATAAAACGAAATGAACTGCTAGAAGTAGTATAGACTCAGAGATCGACTACTATACAATCAAATAAATCTGTATACAAGATCATTTCAGATTTCAGAGAGGGAGGGAAATACTAAATGAACTGTTAACTACATTAAAACATTTCACGGGGGCGAGTTGGTCAAGTTTTGGTATTCGTTTTGAAGGAGTCAAGGGATTTGCATGTCTTAATGATTGTTGGTAGGGCGTTCCACATTTTTGTGGCATATAGGAGCGAAGTGAATTTAGTCCCTTAATTGTTAGTGCCGAATCTGGGTTGCACATGCATAATAACTCCCTCTGGTGTTGTGGGTGTGGACTTCGTTGACATTAAGGAAGTATTTAGACAGGTAGCCTACATGGGTATCTTGGTGGTGTAGCGAATCTTGTGGACCAGACCCAGAAATGTTTTTCCTGTAAACCTTTATGATTAAAATGTAATTCATATGTTTAGCATATGAGATTAGGCTTGGTTGCTAAAAGTTGCATGCTGGGAAATTTCAGTAATTAGCACAATGAGGTATACGTAATCGCCCAAAAACTGGAAATGGCTTTCATTTTGCTTGCAACTAACTTAGAAAGGTGATTAAGACCATCTTTTAAGACCATCAAGTCCATCTTTGTTATGTCCAGAAATTAATCTATTATCATGGTGAAGTCATGCAACCTTTCTTGATTAGCATCATTTGCATAATTATGTCAAAATGTAGGTAAAAATCAGGAAATGGCTATATTTTAGCTTTTAGTTTCTTTTAGAGTGTATATGTGTTCATCGAAAAATTCTTGTCATAACTTATGCAATGTCATCATTATTTGCTTAAAGTAGGCTATAATAATCAGGAAATAGAAATATTTTTGGATTGTAGCCAATTTATAAAGGTGCTTTATAAGTCTATGTTTGAATGTCCAGAAATGAATGTCTTGCCATAACGAATTAATTCATCTGGATCCATGTCCATTTATCATTTCTCCACCTTCTCACCCAGATCATGTGCTCGCTGCAGTTCCATGTCCTGACATGTCTAATCCAGTGGAGTGACTCAGTGTGATGGAGGTCTGTCATCAACGGCAGTGGCTCACGAGGTAGGGACGGCTGTCTTTGAGCAAAACCTTGAATGGGTACATTCACCCAGTAAAGCACTTTGAAGGGTAAGGAAGACTAGAAAGGTGCTACATGAATGCAGTCTATTTACCTTCATCCATCCTGGCATGATGCATATTCTGATGCCATTCCTTTGGCTGCATCAGAACATTGATGAACATTTCTTTCTGGGAGTTGCTTGCAGTGGCATTTGGTGACACCGCCATAATAATACTCAGTGCAAAATGCACTAAGAGCATATTGGATGCTTGTGGTTGTCCTGTCAGGATGTGGTACGGTCTCCTACCCCTGTGGAAAGGGCAAGGTATGTTCTTAAAGCACTGCTAGTAGGAACTTGATGCCACTCACAGTGAACTAAAATAGGGGGTACCACCACAGAAAATATCTGGCTCTCCAAGTACCACTACAATAACTGATGTTAAAATACAGGAGCGTAGACCTTCCCCATCCCATTCAGCTATTAACACAGGAGGAAAATGTAATTTATTCTGTAAATTGTTTTGTTTTTGTTCCTTTCCTAAGACAATTTTGCTGCTGCTCTGATGCACAACTGATACATTTCTAATCGTGATCCGTCCTAAAATCTTATACGGCTAGGTGTGCTGTCATGCTCATTTCATGATCATGATCATCTGCATTCTGCAGGTCATGTTGTAGAAGGCTGCAGATCAGAGCGAGCCACTTGCAGATCTGCAGACCTCACTACATTTGGGTGGGAGGTTGCTAAAGGAGGGGCTGTCATGCCTGCAGTCTACTCCCAGACAATGGTTCCAGCTAGCTACAATATTGAAGGCTTGCAACTAAAGAAACAGCAGATACCTAAGTCTCAGTCGCACTGACTGCAACCCATTTACTATAAGGGTGGCCATTTTGGGGCAGTGACAGAATTGGTTTCCGAAATAGTGGGTGTAATTTTGTTTAGCAGCAACATTTATAAATCCCCAGAAGTATCAGTAGGCAGAGATCTCCATGATATCTGGTAACATTAACCTAGATTAATCTATCCCCAATGGCCATGAATAACACACACTTCTGATCCTGGAAGGCCAGCCTACCATGCAAATTAAAGCACATACAAAGTTGGCTTTGGTTTTGCATTAAAAAAAATATACAAAAAAAGAGAACTGGAGTTAGAGACCTAGTAAATGTATGAATGTGAGTGGGAATTAAAGTGATGCTTGGTTGATGCTTTTGTTTGGTTTATTTACTGTTGCGTTCATTTTCCTTTCATTACTGTGTTCATGACTCTGTATTTTTGTTATTATTCATGGTTTGTATTTGTTTGTTATTTGCATCGAAATCACTTTTGCTCTTGGCCTACATTTATTTAACAGGCCATGGCCTGTTTAAGCCCAGATCTATTGAGTGGTGCTCATCTCATGCTGGTCTCATTTTGTTAGTGTGTGCTGTTTATGCAATGTTACTTAATGTCATACTTGGCTTTTTGATTCATCCCCACAATCTTTTCATTCAGTAATTCATTCATTCAGGCACTCAGTCTATATTATTATTATCAATTGTGTGCTTTATCTTTAGCAAACATCCATTCTGGCAAACAACGCCCTCGCCACTCACTCGCTTATACTCAGTATACTCACACACACACAGTCACACGCACTCACGCACGCACGCACGCACACACACACACACACACACAAACACACACACCAGATGCCCTGAGGGCGAGAAGCGACCTCGCCCTTGTGCTGAAACAACAGAGCTTCTTAATACGGCACAGGTGAGAAGCAGGAGTTAAACTATTAACCTGGTGTCAGTGAGGTCAGACGTAGAGTTGCTGGCCGGCTCCATATACATGCAGATCTAGTGTGTCAAGCCATGTATGGCTATCCAGGGTTTGATGAGGTCAGTGTCGTGATCTTCATATTATGGAGAATCCAGGTGATGATAGTCAGCTCCACGTATGGAGATCCGTGTGTTGTGCCAACTTGGTTCATTTGCAAGTATGACTCGCATCGCAGCAACCACACTGGTTATCATGACACTCTCACGATATGGCCATATATTGATACTCCCATATATGGGCTTAATATTGATGACATCAGGGATCTCCATGGGCATTCCCAGCCGATGCCCTAATACAATCCCTGTTATGTCCATATATGGATTTTTTTTTAAATTGACTTTTTCAGGTCTGAAACAACAGAGCTTCTTTGAGAAGTTAAACTATTAATCTGGTGTCAGATGTATATAGATTTGCTGGCCGACTCCATATTTGCAGATGTATAGGTGATGATCCCGTCTTCTCCATGTATGGCTATCCAGGGTTTGATGAGGTCAGTGTCGTGATCTTCATATTATGGAGAATCCAGGTGATGATAGTCAGCTCCATGTGTTGTACCAACTTGGTTCATTTGGAAGTCTGAGCCACGTCACGGCAACCCCAGTGTTTTGGACTGACAACCATATATGGAGATCTATAAGGGTCTCCATGATGTCACGAGGCATGACCATATACGGGGGGGGGGGGGGGTGATGTCACGAGGCGTGACTATATATGGACGCGTGATGTCATGAGGCGTGATGTCACGAGGCGTCATGTCACATTTTATAGTAAATGCGACCTATACGGTCGTAATAAACCGATGTACAAGCGGACAATGCATCAGAGTATATTAGGCTCAGCCTAAACATTAACTTTCCTCTCAGCCATGTATGAATCCTCCGCCTCGGCCCTCCACTCATCAGGCACAATTAAGAGGGCCCTCGAAAAGCTGCTTTGGAACTCCTCAGAGGGAGCACGGTTTCTTTTGTCGGCTGAGGAGCCCGGGTCAAAACAATAATTGATGTTGAATCATGGGGGTGCAAAAAAAACATACAGCGCTCGTTTGATATGCATGTCAGTTCCATTAGGCTGCACTACAAACCTCCTCTACAAATCACAGTTATGCTTGGAGAGACCAATCTCCTTAGGCTATGAGTTACGTCTGTGTGTGTGTGTGTGTGTGTGTGTGTGTGTGTGTGTGTGTGTGTGTGTGTGTGTGTGTGTGTGTGTGTGTGAGTGTGTGTGTGTGTGTGTGTGCATGCGTGCGTGCGTTTCTTGCTCTAGTGATGTGTACTAATTATGTGTGCCACTGCTGACAACAACATGTAGGCTCACTAGGCTGTGACTGGGAGCAATTGACCATGATCAATTGGACACCACCCATGTTTCTCTAATAGTAAAAAACCATAACCGTGAAGCCTCACCAACTCCTCGCCCAACTCTGAAATGCTCATTTGTGTGCAATGGAATAATAAAAAGGCTTAAACGGAGCATTATTATCGATGCACCATCTGTTAATTTTGGTCGTTCTGTAAACGCCCGGAAGCTATATAGGATCTCCCCATGCACTATAACCTCGCGTCACCAGGCTTTCCACCTCGGAGGAAAGCCTATAGTCTGTGTTCCAAAATCGCTGTGTGAACCGGTGTGGAGCGGATGGTAATTTACGTCATGTTGTAGTCTTGTTTTGTTGTAGTCATCAGGCAGGAAACCACAAGGCGGAATAAGGATTCCGCCATTCGTATAGTACTGATTCCGTCTTGTGGTTTCCTGCCAGATGACTACAAATCATTGACTACAACATGACAAAAGTTACCATCCGCTCCCGACCCGGGTCATAAACCCGAAATGGAATGCTGCCCTGCAGAACCCAGCAGAGTCACACGATCAAGTAATAATAATAATAATAATAATAATAAGCTTTATTTATAAAGCACCTTTCATACAGGGTTGCAGTTCAAAGTGCTTCACAGGCAGGACATATACATCAAGTGCTTTACAGTTTCGATTTTCATAATTTCAATAAAATGATAAACTATTCCACATGAACAATGTTGGTCAAACTAAGATATTTGGGGAAATATATATTTTGAGGAGGAAGCCCAAAAACCTTCGATGAGGCCTTTTAGGAGGGCCATTCCATTCGAGCCGCAAGTGGAGTCTGCAGTACCACCGTTGCCCAGCGGTGGAGCCTGCAGAACCATTGCGGCTCAAGAATCCACCACTCCTGAATGAAGTGTCTGGTGCTGGGAGTCTAGTGCAACACACAGGTTCCTCGCTATACTCCTGGTGAGAGCAGGAGTGGACCTGGTGAGACGTAGGAGGGGCCCGGAACAGGAGGCAACCCACAGAGCCTATAGTCCCTCCACATACCAGAATTGTACCTCTCACTCCCGGCATAGTAGTTCTGGAGTGGTTCCAACGGATTGTGCAGCCCTGTCTTTCTGATTCGAGGGCAGCTACTGGGACGTAAGTCGAGACTTGATCACCCTGGCTGGGTCACCTGAGTGAGGGGTATGATGTTTGAGAGACCCGAAACCCTGATGACCTTGGGATACATCACTGAGGTCCCAGTTGCATCCAGGCGATTTCGTTCTGAGGTATTCTGTTTGTAGTGACTCACTACGTGACAACCGGGTATAGAAATCAGGCGCTGCATTCATGTGATGTGAGAATTTTGTGCAAAACGGCCACCCCCACTAACTTTGGAAGTCAATCATAGCCAAGCCAATCGGTATGGAATATGAGAACTGTGACAGAAATAATGTATACACAAATATATATTTGTGTGAGGTTGGGACAAAATATGTAGAAGTATAGTAACAAAAAATGTGTTTCGCAAAAACCACTAGCTGATTTTGTGTGGAGATTCTAGGCCTACTGGGAGTTTGCGTGAGAACGTTTTGGCACACACTGATTACACGGACAGACAGAGGCAAAAACATAATATAGGCCAGACAAAAACAGCAGATCTACAAGCGTTTTAGTTCAATCAATGAGAAACAATAAACACGTTTTCAAAGAGATTGTACCTGCCAGCTGAGTACATGTGATGGTCCACTCAGACCCCCACACCTGGCACCCCATGAGACAAAGGCATATACAGTATAGGCCATTTTAAAAATATTATTATTATTGCGACCTCGCCCTAAAGGGCGATGCCGCGTGCACGCATCTGCCTGGGTGACGGCAGACTGCTGTGCGAGCGCTCCATATATGGAGATCTAAGGGTGGCAGGCCCTCATCAAACCCTGTACACTCGAGAGTCAAGACACCGCCCCCCCCACTGCCACTTTTGACCTCATCAAACCCTGTACACTCAAGACACGCCAGTATCTATATACCGGTATGGCCAGTATAAGAATTCATTCCATATAGGTTGATCTGACCCCCCCATGCCAAAGCACCAGTCCGCCAGAGCTCACCCAGCAGTCTGCTGTCACCCAGGCGGATATGTTGTTTCTCGCTCCCTCAGGCGTCTTACTGGCATCTATAGTTATGTCATATAGCTGCATGGAATAAAGTTCATTGCACCAGTCAAGTCTGGAGGAGATAAAAGGCACGGATTACCTTTTCTATGTCTACAGTTGTGTCGAGGCATTTTTGCTGTTTGTAGATGTATTAGATTAATTTCAACAAAGATTTGTTTCTTCTGTATAGACATTCTATCATGGCTATGATGAGAGTTACATGGGTTTTTCTTTTTACCTCTTCTACTCCAGTAAAAAGAAAAACTTTGCTGCAGAATGTAACTTTATTAGATATTATTTAGTGTAATCCTATTTCCCAGGAGTGCAGGTAGTAGTAAAACATTATGTTCCTAATCTTTTTGTTGTCTGTAATTCATCAAGATGCCTGCTGTGGATTAACAGTAGTATCACACCCCCATCTAGTGGTTAAAAGTAGTACTGTCAGGCGAGTCAGACCTGATAGGAGCGAGCGAGCGAGAGAGAGAGAGAGAGAGAGAGAGAGAGAGAGAGAGAGAGAGAGAGAGAGAGCACAGAGCAGAGAGGGGGGGGGGGGGTAGAGAGAGAGGGAGGTAGAGAGAAGGAGACCAGTCTTGCTTGGCGGACCTGAGATGTTTGATATGGCATCCAGCCGGCCTCCTGTGGGAATGGTGTGATGGAGAGACAGAGAGGGAGGGGTAGAGAGAGAGAGAGAGAGAGAGAGAGAGAGAGAGAGAGAGAGAGAGAAGAAAGCTCAACTAGTAACTTAGAAGTAAACGTCCCATTCATTTTCTCCATTGAAATGTGTGATAATAATATATAGTGCCCACTGCTTGGGGTGTTTTTTGTCACTGTATGCATAGCATTATGCACATATACTGTACGTGAAATGCTCTGCATTTATCCATCCTGGGAGCAGTGAACCATGCCATGGCTGCCCAGGCGGGCTCACTGCACTCAGCTATGGCCACCAGGCCCCCCAATTGTATTTTCTATCTAATACAGGGGTGTAACAATACATTTTAACAGCTATACGATACATGGCTGACGGTACGATACATGGGCGATATTGGTTCATTCTGGCGATACGATATACGATTCAATGATTTAAAATCGATACAGTAACTATTTAGCAAATACATTAAATATGTTTGAAACTTGTGGTTTTTTAAAGGAAATATTTGTTATTATGGATATAAATAAGTAAGCACAGTGGCAAATAGATGGACATTTGAATACATATGGAGAAACCCACGCCTTGACATGAACACAGAGAATACACACATTTATCGATAGATAGCTATATGGAATGGAGAAGTATAATTAAACCCATCTTTTTCTTTTTTCTTCTTAAAATTGCTAAATGCAATGCACTCAGTATTAATCAAATTGATTATATTGCAAAACGACACGATACAAAGTCAAACGATACGATACAACATTTGCTGTCTACATATCGATATACTTCGATATTCTAAATTAGAAATCGATATTAAGATACAGTTACTATATCGTTATACCCCTACTATCTATACATTCACAAAATGTCTGTCTGTCTGTCCGTCCAGGGTGTCCGTCGGTCCATCCAGCCAGGGCACCAGGGAACTGTGCACTTCAACTGACTAACCCACCCATTGACACAAACCAAGTCTATGTACTATTAAAAAGCGGCCATTAGACAAAAGGGGTCATTAAGTTGTTATATTTGTTTTCAGCACACAAAAACATGCACTTCTTTGACAGAAGAAACAGCCAGAGAGAGAGAGAGAGAGAGAGGTGTGTGTGTGTGTGTGTGTGTGTGTTTGTGTGTGGGGGGGGTTGGGGGGGGGGGGGCACACAAGAGTTGAACACATCCAGACAAATACGTGTTCTGGCTGTACGACACTGTACACGGCACTGCTCAGTGCTGGCTGAGAATAACTAGCTGGTTATCGAAATGGAAATAAATGCATTGATTTACCAAGTGAGCCTTATGCCAAGGTGACCCGCATGGACCATGCACAACGGGTAAGCCTATAACTCTCTTCTCTATCCCTGACTTCTCTCTCTTGGACTGATGTTGTCGTGGGAAGAGATGAGACGGAAGAAATCGTTTAACAAAGCAAGTCCCCTTGCGGACAGACGCGAGGAGGCCGTGGATAACCTCCTCCGCACCTCACCCCCTCTTCATCCTCTACTCCAGCCCTAAAGGCTGCGTCAGTCGATAGTAGTGCTGTGCATGAATTTAGTTTGTATTTGTGGAAGGATGTTCTGTAGTGGACAGACTGATCGATGGAGACACGTATAGAAAGTACACCAGCGGAAGCAGTGAGTTGGTAAAGACAGACCGCCAGAGAACACACAAGGGAGACTGTGTGTGTGTGCGTGTGTGTGTGTGTGTGTGTGTGTGTGTGTGTGTGTGTGTGTGTGTGTGTGTGTGTGTGTGCTCTTCCCAGTTGCTTCCAATAGGCTGTGTTTCCACAAGGTGCACATATTGTACCAGGGGTCATCACATGGACAAATGTGTCTTGCCCTTGTCCGTGGCAAATTTTTGATTTAGTTTTTTAACATTATAAATTAATGTTCTTATTTTGATAATAAGAGCCAACTACTGAATGTCAGTCTTCAGTTTGAATTTACAATATAGATATTGATTGATTGATTGATTTGATTGATTGATTGATTGATTGATTGATCGATTAAAGCATTTATTAACAGTTTGCAGAATAGGTACAATTCAAACACAACTCAATACAAATCAACTGTTAACTACGACACCACAAAGCATTACACTTGTTTACATGACATATGACACTGACTGAGTTACTATTAAATGGCACATTTAAGGACAGTACAGTCATTCTGACACAGGGCCCCCGTGTGATAACTCAAGAGTTACAGACCTGTAATGGTGGACTATACCCGTACCTCCAAGGGACCCTAAAGGTCACTCAACCCCCTTTGAGGACCACAGCACTAGTGACCTCACTAACTATCATTTGTATGTCCATGCCAAAAAGCATGGTGATGAAAGTTGAACCCTGTACCAGTTTCCAGTTAATTCTCCTATAGACACGGAGTGGCTTAAATAATGAGTAGTGAGTGCGTTGTGGTTGACTCTGTTCTGTTTGACCTACTGGTGGTACCGGCAATCAGTCTTTTGGTGGTCTATAGGTGGGCGACTGTGGCTCAGGAGGTAGAGCAGGTCGTCCAATGATCCGTGGGTCGGCGGTTCGAATCCCGGCTCCTCCTCCTCCTCCTGTCTACATGTCCAAGTGTCCTTAGGCAAGACACTGGAACCCCAAATTTCTCCCGATGTACCTTGCATGGCTTCCGTCGCCATCGGTGTATGAATGTGTGTGTGTGTGTGAATGGGTGAATGTAATGCACAATCTATGTAAAGCGCCATGGATAAAGGCTTTGGTGTAAAAACTAAGTTGTAGTAGTAGTGCAGGAGTTCAATATGCCATGCAGAGTAGATGGTCCAAAGATGGTCCACTAATGGGTTCGCTAACGAACTAGAAACAGATAATTAAAGTTTCACTCTCAAGCAGTCTGAGGCTCTGAGCCATATAGTGCGCGTGTCTGTGTGTAAGATTCTGTTCTCCAAAAGGGTCCTTGTCCATTATTGATGATGTCATTAAAATATGCACAAGGACAAAACAGGGAAGGCAACAGGAGTGTGTGTGTGTGTGTGTGTGTGTGTGTGTGTGTGTGTGTGTGTGTGTGTGTGTGTGTGTGTGTGTGTGTGTGTGGGGGGGGTCTTGGATTCTATTCATTTATATGGAAAGATCTGGGGATACATGGAAACTGTTCCAGCTGCTCTAACTATTACACGGAAATGACACTAGCATCTTGATCACACTTGTTGACATTGAGAAATTGGTTCATATGAGCAATGGTTGATTCTGATTGTATGCATGCTTGTCTACGGGTTACATCTTCCTCTCAACTCATGTGATTTCAGTCATTGCAGTTTTAGTAGGCTACCATTACTTTTAATCAATGTGTATGTGTGGGATGTGTGTGTGTGTGTGTGTGTGTGTGTGTGTGTGTGTGTGTGTGTGTGTGTGTGTGTTGGGGGGGTTGTGGTGCAGGCGCAGTGCAGTGTGATCTAACAACAGCTGACAGGCAGGTTTGAGGCCTCTCTCCAGGGTCTTCTCTCTCTCTCTCTCTGTGTGTGTGTGTGTGTGTGTGTGTGTGTGTATGGACGCACAATATGCACACGCGCACACACGTGGGCACGTGCACGTGTGTCTTGCTCTAGTGGTGTGTGCTAATT
>NC_137875.1:37541866-37545267 GCF_963924005.1 Protomyctophum bolini
ACTTCACACATCGTGCATGCACACACATATGTGAATGTATGCCCCCCCCTCGTCCTCCACTACCCCCCACCCCCGCCACACACACACACACACACACACACACACACACAGTGACACACGAAATGCATACAGACACTGCAGACAGGTTAAGACGAAGGTAAAGGGGGGGGGTCTACTCTACAGTAGCAAAGAAAGGGGGCTAATGGGCAGAGAAGAAGTGAGAAAGAGTTTTTTCGTGTTCTGATTTCAGAAGTATAGGATTTCTTCTTTCTCCCATAACTCGGCTATGTATTATTTTGTAGACTCTCTATCCTGAGTTGCAATTGGATCTCACGGTTGAGAGGTCGTGTGTGTGTGTGTGTGTGCATCCCCCCCCCGGTGATGACACGCGTGTTGTTGTTCATGGGCGTCCGTGTGGTGTTTTTCATCCACACGCGTGTTTGTTTATAGTGTCTCACTGTCCGTCTCTGTTCAATCACTCCCACCGAGCAGCTGGCACACACTGACAATTTGTGGAATATAAGATTTGATCCGATTTGACTAAAAGAGATGCTGGACAGCTGGGCGGTATATAGGCATAATAATCTAAAGTATACACAATGGACTCGCGTGATAAGATGGTTGGATGGAATTTGTCACACTGAGGGGGAATAATATTATGAAATATGGATTTATGAAAATTGGCCTTGTTCTAAAAAAAAAGAAGAAAAAGAGTTCACATGTGGGTCACATTTTGTGCTGAAAGTTTTCCTTTCTTTTTTGTATTACCCTGCAATGCATACTGGTAATTGGCCCTCCTCAGGGTTTGTTTGTGAGCATGGTAATGTTCAGTCAGATGTGCATATTGTCATTAAATGTGATAAAAGTATATCCCGAAACATAACTATTGTAGAAATGGTCAATAATTTCTCTCAAAATGTCTTTAATGATATGAGATGGCACTCATGACATCCTTTTGTATCATGCACGCACGCATGTGCACGCGTGCGCGCGCACACACACACACACACACACACACACACACACACACACACACACACACACACACACACACACACACACACACACACACACACACACACACACACTGTGTTACAAACGTTATCATCTACATAAGAAAAAGTTATCATACTCTGTATGAGTATGACTGTGTAACCTTTTCAATTGAACAAGACGTTATTTTTGTATAATCATATTCTGACATCCCATAATATGTTGATCCATCCCCCACCCGTCCTTCCTGTTCTGACATTCCATATGTTGATCTGACCTCATCAAACCCTGTAGACTCAATACACGCTCCATATATGGCCAGTACAGAATTCATTCCATACAGTATATTGATCAATGCCAAAGCGCCAGCACTCGCCCAGCAGTCTGCCGTCACCCAGGCAGATGCGTGCATGCACGCGTGCTTCTCGCCCTCAGGGCCTCGCTGGTAATTGAAGAAGAGAAAAAAGCTTCTCAGATTAAAGATTAAAGTGTGACTAATTTCTATAAATGAATTACAATGTCTCGATTTAATTAGATTTTTCTTCTCTCTCTCTCTCTCTCTCTCTCTCTCTCTGCCTGGTGAAAATGGCACAAAGATCTTTTATGAAAAAACAAAAAGGAAAAGGCCTGGAGTGCTCAGTCAGAAGTCCCAAACAGAAGTCCCAAACAAATTACAATTAAGTTGTTCTCTAGTAGTGGACTCAAAACGTTCATATATATTAAAAAAAGCACTCTTATGCTTCTTAATCTTTTTTCCTTTGTAACATCTCTCATGAGTTCTCTCATCTGAGTGACTTCCATCAATCTCTGGATGGTTTGATGAAGAAGGGGATGAATCCATGGCCGTGTGACTCCCAACAGAAGTGGCTTTCCCTTTGAGACAGCCCCCTGACTTAATGTCAAGGAAGCCTGTGACTCTGCACCAATTGCGTAAATATACGCATCAATGCAATCACACAAAACAACGAAACAACAGTTGATATCCTGAAAACATGCATGCCTGCACCGTGTGTGTGTGTGTGTGTGTGTGTGTGTGTGTGTGTGTGTGTGAGCATGCGAAAACAAAGTTACAAAGTACGTAGTTCTACTCTACATATTCACATGTTCCTCTGTCTGCTCCTCCATAAATAGTAAACTATACTGTAACATTATGGATATAGACGCACTGACAACTCGCACATGCACACAGACACACATACCCATGCTCACACAGAGTGAATCATGCTCATAAGTCCTTGCCACACCGATGTCAACAAGCGCTCACACTCGTGTGCGTGAGAGATAGCCGACATGGCAGAGGGAGCGTCAACGTGAAACAGGGTGTTGGGAGGGAGGGAGTCTGTAGGCACTGGAGCATGAAAGGCTTTTCTACTACTAATATGGATATGATGATGTAAAAAGAAATAATTATATATATATATATATATATATATATATATATATCCTTGAATGTGTCTGTTTTGTTATTGTATGCGTGTTTGTCTTGTGTGGGTGCATGTTTCTTGCACGACACATATGAAGGTAATTTGCAGTGACTCACATCTCACAGACATCTGTACGATAGATGCAAAGGGTAGCTAGGTATAGAAAGTGATAAACAGGAGGAGACAGGGCCAAGCATGTATAGCCTGGACAGTGCTATGAGTGAAGTGATGTGGATAGTGAACTTATTATAAGCAATGATTCAGGTTTTAAATTCACATTCTTGTTTAGTGGCCTCTATTGTGCATGCGTGGGGTGAAAAGTCTATATATGTGTACCCAATCAAAGTGTTAATTGAACTCTGAGTGTATAAATGTCCATTTGGTTACAGTTGTACACTCTCTAAGTTACATATGGATACATTAACAGCTGTTTATAGACCCTGAGCCCTGACCACATAACAAGCCTAAATAGTATAGTGACAGACAGGGGTGGAGAGCTACTACTACTCAGCAAAAGTACAAAAGTATACCGTAGTGTAGTTATATATAGGCCTTGTGTGTGTGTGTGTGTGTGTGTGTGTGTGTGTGTGTGTGTGTGTGTGTGCGTGCGTGTACTGTGTGTATACCGGTATGTGCGTGTGTAGGCTGAAACAATGACACTTTTTAAAAGGTGATATGTACATGTTAACAATTTCACAAACAGTACTGCTCCATCAAATGTCTAGAGAGACAACACTGGTGTCACACATGGTGTCCCTAGCGTCTTGGTGTGTCTCACACACATACACATGCACATGCACATGCACGTACGCACGCACACACACACACACACACACACACACACACACACACACACACACACACACACACACACACACACACACACACATGCACAGGGCATACATACCTGTCTCTTTCTCTCCTGTCATCATATTCTAACTTCCTGATTCAGGCAGACGTATACAGTCCTTTGAGACTTGGGTG
>NC_137875.1:37545467-37572967 GCF_963924005.1 Protomyctophum bolini
AATATTCATTTGAGCCTTGATGGGGTCCTTATGAAAATATTTGAGAACCACTGGTTTAAATAACATTAAAAAAAAAAAAGCTACCAATATTGAGAAGCACCTTTACAGAAGTACATGCCCAAACTCCAAAGTCACTTATAATAATTCCAATTCAGCACAAATCTGCCCATACATTTGGGTGTCTTCAAGTACAGCTCCAGACCAGGTCTCACACAGACATCATGTAATTATGAAACAAAAAGGCTGGTAAACCAGGTGACACACAGATAGCCTCTGATTTCCCTTTGCACTTATACAACAACACTATCTTCACTGTCTAATCAGAACATCATTGTTGTGGCTGAATATAGGCTAATTTGTTCTTTGCATGCTCCTTTCAATTAATGTCACTTGAGCAACACTGTATAAATAAAATGTGCCTGCCGGGGTGAAAGTCATTTTGAACAAAAAGAACAGAGCATCTGCTTGTTCTTGCCAGTTTGGAAACAAGTTGATAAAAATGTCACTTCTGACATTAGGCCACGAGGAGTTTCTTATTGACAGGCCTGGATGTCATTTATTTTTTTATGTGAATTCACAAGCTTTGGTCATTTTGAAAGACAAACATAAAAAGTCCATAGACACAAAACCCAGTCGTTGGAGGGGCTAGCGCCCCTCAAAAAACTACTGTGGTCAATAGCATAATATAATATATTATATGTACATCTAGTCAGTGGTTGTGTTGCATGAAAAGAAAAAGAGAGACTCAGAAAGACAGTATGCCGCCTGTAGGACTGGCTTATACCAACCTGCAGAGTCAAGACAGCATGGCACACGTCAACCTTGGCATGCCCTCCCCATATAGTCCCCATGGTGCACGACATGAGACCAGCCCATGAACCAGCGAGGGGTGAGGCCTTCATCTGACAGCCCCCCACCTGCATGACCTTTACCCTAGCTGCTTGACCTCCTGGAGGGCCAATCACCTTCTGGCCAAACAGCCATGCAGGAGATACAGTACATAACCACACATGGAGCTGTATCAAACAGGCAGAAAAGTGACAGAAATGGACATACTCATAAATGTACACATGTGGAGAGAGCAATAGAAATTGTAAATGGTGCATTTATGTATATCGCCTTTATCCAAGGCGCTTCATTTACAATGGATAGATATTGTCATTCAGCAGATAGCCTACATAAAATGCATTAGAGAACAATTTTCGTTTCACTGACTTTTAGTATGCTAGTTAAAAGAGAACAAAAATACTATTCAAATCTCAAATCTAAATCCACTTTTAAAAGAAATAAAAAAGCACCATCAGTTCATAGAGAGACAGATATTGCACGGTAGGAGTCATTATAGCAGCACATGGGCGGTAAAGGTTAGGCCGGGGATATTGCACTTGTTCAAAAGTCTAATGGCTTGGGGGAAAAAGCTTTTGGAAAATCTTGTTGTTTTACTCCCAATGCTTCGATACCTTCGGACGGCCGAAACGTTGTGTCTTATTCATGGAGTTTTGAATAAAAGAAAACACCTTTGGAGCAAACCTGCATGTGTGCGGATCGACTCTCTTCTCTTCACAACAGAGTGAACCCTGCTCCTCAGTCCTCACTACTTTCTGCACTAGTATTTTCCAGTCTGCTTTATTGCAGCTTCCAGACCAGACAGAGATGTAGTTTGTCAGGATGCTCTCTATAGAGCCCCTGTAGAAAGTAGTGAGGATGGGAGCAGGTAGGAGTTGGGCTCTTCTCATCTTCTCAACCGTTTCTGGGCTCTCTTCACAAGAGAGGACGTGTTTGAGGACCATGACAGACTGTCCGTGATCTGTACCCCCAGGAACTTAGGAACTTGAGGAACTTAGTGCTGCTCACTACCTACACTGCATTGTGCCCCCTGGAACCCCTAATTGCTCAAGGACATTTCAAGTTACACTTAACTCTGGGGGAGCCCGGGATCGAACTGGGAACCTCCCCAAGCGGTCTAGTACCTCCTGATCCATTTCTGCCCCATTAGACGTAATAGACAGGAAGACAGGCCAACAGCAATGAATGTTATTTCATTTAGTAAAGTCAATCACTATTCACTTTATGTGAGGAGATACTATAGCAAGCATGTCCTCCTGTAAAAGAAAGTTCTTGCCCTCCGGCAGTGCTGGGCAACACACACAAATGCACAATATATATACAGTATATATATATATATATATATATATATATATATATATATATATATATATATATATATATAAATTGTCCAATTGTTTACATTTGCACTTTTTTAATGAAGACTTTACGTTACGCCCTTTTCTGTTCCTGACAGATTGAGTGATGCGGTGTCGACACGTGACATTACTCATTTGATTTCATATACCAGTCACCGACACCGTATACTGACTAAAGTCTAACAGCCCCTGCCATAATGGTGTCTCTCAACTCTAATGACAATGTTTGAATAGATGTCTGGTCCATTTGACCTTCAATATAACTCACTTAATTTCATGCCATTGTACCCGTCTGGTCTTGACTCTCCCTCTTCTCCTTTTCGAGGGACTGACTCCATTATGCAGGACAATGACGCCTCCAGGACCAACTCCATCACCTGAACTGTACCAGTAACACCCATTATGTCATAACAAGAATACCAGATAATCAAAAAATGTATGAGGACACACAACAAAACATTCCCCTACCATTTTCCCTCTCACTTCACCAATATTGTATCTGGAAATCAGTAGCGTGGATAACCCATAGAGTTATAATATATCATATCGGGATATAACCATTATTTCTTATATATTATTTATTTCGTCTTTATAGATTTTACGACAGCGATCGAGACGTCATCAGACAGCGACGTACCACTTTACGGCAAAACAAACTAGGCACGTTGAAGATTTTCTCCATGTTTTGTACGCAGAAACATATCTTAGATATAAATTCTACATACATCGTACCTTATCGTTAATACAAAGTACAACTACAAACTACTATCGGCGCCTTCGTGGTGAGTTTAAATTGGCATCTAACGCTGGTTTATGTATACATAAACAAGCGTTTCTATCTGTGTATACACACGGATTATATCTGTGTATACACAGATAGAATCCGTTTAGAACCTCTCACCTCTTTCCTCCGCGTTAAAGTCCTTCATATTCAATTCATAGGAACATATTGTATGACATACAAAATACAGTATGCTACTATGCTATACTAAACTTAAAGGAGCTCAGATTGTGGAAGAACTAATCAGTTTACTAATAATACCACAATGTCCACATACTCTGAAAAGTCCTGCAATCAAATGCTATACAATTGATCACTTTAATTGTTAGTTGGGGTGGAGCTGAACGGAACCTATAATAATAATACATAATATACATTACCCGCAATTTGCAACTCTACATTTTTTTAATAATGGGATGAATCTAGAGTTGCAATACCCTCCATTGATTTGACTGCCGATTCATCCAATTTGCTTTTGCGATCTGCTTGTTTTAAACGTTAAACTCACCAACATTGCATATAGGGCTTCAATGATCCTCTTTCAATCTGCCAAGCTTTTGTTTAATAAAAGTCCACCGTAGACATGTTATGACATGCTACTTTCTGTCAAGAAATTAACACTGCAGATGATTTCTTTACAGAAAGTAGCTCATAACATGTCATGTCTACGGTGGATTTTTATGAAACAAACGCTTGGCAGATTGAAAGAGAATAATTCAAGCTTGCCCTACAGCTGCAATGTTGGTGAGTTTAACGTTTAAAACAAGCAGATTGCAAAAGCAAATTGGATGAATGGGGAGTCAATGGAAGGTATTAGATTCATCCCATTATAAAAAAAATCTAGAGTTGCAAATTATGACTAAATATGTGTAATGTGTGTTTTTTGTTTTTTAATTATGATTTTGAATCGGCAAAGTAACTAGCCTGCCTAAAGTTGTCAAATAATTGTTATTGTAGTAGTGTATTAAAACCCATTCTGGGCGGGAACCCCTTTTGGTGTTAGCATTATGTTATGCTTTAGCTATTGAAAAATAGCAGATCTACAAGCTCATAGCGAGCCACCGAGTGGTGCGCTACGAGCTTGTAGGTCTGCTATTTTTGAAAAATCGAAGAACGACTGACATAGAAACATAGCTTTTTCAGGATGTAGAAGACAATTTTAGAATCTGATCTCAGGTCAAAATGGATTAAAAGTCTGAGTTGTAGTGGACTATAACTCAATTACTCATTGTAAAATTACAATACTGCTTTCCTTCTTTATATTCTCTCTTTCAGGTTGGCCTTCAACTTGATGCTTCACATCTGCTAACCTGTCCTGCTGTAACGTCGTGGGCCCAGCCATTTCTACCACCATGAATCCAATACGCAGACAGGGAATCCCTCTATCCGTGAGGCGTCTTTTAACAGACATTGCCCCAAAGGGCGATTACCACTGCAGTGAATGGGATGAAGCCGAACCCCAAAGTGTGACTACAGATGGAATTGTGCTGCCTTCCCGAGGAAGTGCCGACCAGGATGAATTCCTCACGCCGACCAAGAAACCAGACGATGGGAAGGACCACAGACAGACCCTGGTCTGTGGACTGTGCCAGTCGAAAGCTTCCTGTTATACCTGTCCTCGGTGTAACGTGCCTTACTGTGGCTTGGCGTGTTATCGGAGTCCGGATCATTCTGCTTGCTCTGAGGAGTTCTACAAGGAATCTGTTTTACATGAACTGAAAGACTTGGGGCAGACGGAGGCTGAGGGGAGGAGGAAGATGCAGGATGTCCTTCTGGGTCTCAGGCGAGAGGCAGACGGCCTGGAAGGTGGGATGGAAAGTATTTTAAGGGAGGCGGGCATTGACTCGGATAGCGATGAGGAGGGGGGTGGAGAGGTAAAAAGGGGAGCCCAGGTTTTGGAGCTTCTATCCCAGCTAGCTGAGCTTCAACAGTCTGGGGAAGGGAGTACAACAGAGGTGGAGGGTATTTTGAGACAACTTAAAGAGCTTGATGGAGAGGAGGGTGGAGATGAGGAGCTGCTGGCTACCACCAGTGTGGGAGACGCAGATGCATTTGAAGGTGGGGAAGAAGAGACAGACTTGTCTGATAGGCTCGCAGGGCTAGATCTTGATATGCTTTCGGAAGAGGCACTTTGGGGGATCCTGAACAGTAAGGAGAAAGAGGGGTTTGTGAACCTGCTCAAAGGTGGGGCTCTGGGTGGGCTGGTTCCCCCCTGGAAGCCGTGGTGGGAAGTTCATGACGAGGGAGATGGGCCACTGGTGAAGGTCCTGGAGGCTGAAGAGGAGAGACAACTGGAGGCAGGAGAAGGGGGAAGCACTAGCCTTAACAATCTTACTGGTAAACAAGTTAACATACCACCAGAAATGGCCCATAACCAGGCTGATTCAGGCAAAAGGTTGAGAAAGACCAAAGGACAAAACAGACAGGACACGATCATGGTTACACATTCAGTCTCACCCAGTGTCCCTCCTGTTTCCGTTAAAATTCCAAAGTTGAGTTCCTTGACAGCCAGTCCATCTCCTCTCTTATGCTACGGCTTGGTCAATGCACTCTTTGGCTACGCCTTCACCCTGCACCTTTACAACGGTGACATTGACTCACTGACTCTGGAGTTCTGTGACATGGTGCTGGCCGTGTCGGAAGCCTTGAGCTCAAGTAGGGCGTTCGGCTTTCTTCAAGAGGCCACAGAGTGCGGAGAGGCTGCCATCTTGACTGGCGGCTACTTTGACAAGGAGGACCCTGAGGCACCGGCCAGGGCAGTGGAAGCAGTTGCTCATATCATGACCGGTAAGAGCCGGACAGACTCTGTTGGATACTGCTTATCAGCCTTGAGTCAGCTCCACTCTGCGCTTTCCAGGGCCAGAGCAGCTCTACCTAAAGGAGCGGAGGAAAAAGAAAAGAGACAGCAGCTCTTCCTGGCAAGAAAAAAGTGTGAATTCTTTCTGGCCTGGGTGTCTGACAACGCCTGTGAAATACGAAGACTGGCCATTGGGCTGTGGAACGAGCACAGTAGAAGGAGCAGTAAGAGAATGACGTTGGAGAAAGAGAAGAGATCAGTCGAGGAGAGCTGGAAGAAAGGAAAGAGAATGGGGAATAGCGTGTTGATAGAAGAATTGAGACAATAAAGTCCTTTTTCTGTATGCTTATTTTTGTCCAGCTTATTTTTGTGCACAAACTTTGTCCTACACAAACATTAAATCCCATTGACAATGAATGGACCCTTCAGTTTGTGTAAACACAATCATTGAAGACGAAGGTGAGGATGCAAATTCTGATTGGCTGGAATGAAATGATGTATGATGATTTATAATGATAAGATTACCCCTCACTTCACACGGGTGTGATTTTTTACATTTAATATTGTAATAAAAATTGTTAATATTTTTGTGATTTCTCATTACAACACATGAATCAAAAATGCATTTCTGTGTCAGACTGTTAAACACGGCATAATAAAAAAAATGAAGCATTGAGTGAGTCTTGTCTGTCTCGAGTGTGCTGTCCCTTCCCAAGAGTTGCAGTTGGAGGTTTTCTGTCACATGATCTGTCACATACTACGTGTGTGTGTGTGTGTGTGTGTGTGTGTGTTTGTGCGTGCTCGTTTTTAACAGTTCATATTGTAATAGGACATTTTAAAGATTCTGTTGGGATTTCTCAATGCATCACAAAATAAAATATACCTAATAGGCTTACAAATGAAGGTGAAGGTACAATTTGGATTGTTTTTTTTATTTAGTCAATCAGTTTTGTCTGATTAGTAGTGTAAGGGTAAAATAACCTTAGAGTATAATGTATACGTATAATATCCTATGCTATAAACTGGCTCATAGCTAGTCTTTGAACGGTCACGTGGTACGGATGCCCTTCCATGCTGCGACCGAAAACGGCTCCGTTCTGTCAGCAGACATAAGACTTCTGTTCTGTTTATGAGCCAACATCACGACACAACCCCATATTTGGACCTCTCATGGATGGAGACGAGACGACAGACCTAAGCGACAGACAGAGACATTTAAGTGCTGCTGACATCATGCCAATGTAGAATTCCATATATGGATATATAGCCATGGTTCACATGACGGATGACGCTCGTACTTGTCATGACAATCATCATGACGATGACAAGTCATGTTTCAGGGCTAATATGGATATAGCTTGACCAGAACATATGGATATAGATGACTCAGCCATTCCCTATATAAAGAGTGGTTATTGATAAAATAATTGCAAACACACTATTTCCTATGCTCTCCTTTGCATTATTTATTTGGCCTTACTAGACTCGGACAACCAGTCCCCATTTGAGTAGTATTTACACGCTATTATTTTGAAGAGATCGTCCACCGGAAGTCATATCTGCTAGGTCATATCTGCCGACGGAACACTGCTTCTGGAAAAACATGGCGGCGCTCTTGAGATCAGCCCGGCTCCTCAGATTCTCGCCTTCGGGGTCCCTTCAGGTCGTCGGGACCAAGCGAAATGGACCGCCGCTCAGCCGGCTGTACGGCGGAGCCGTCGGTGGGAGAACAACCGGGCCGTGTACCAGACAGGTTGCCTGCGGCGTGGGAACTGTGCCCAGGTATCTACGCAGCCCTGCTAGCTGTGGTCCACGCGTGATCACATTCAAGGGATATGTCATTGAGGGTCAACGAATGACAGCACGTGTAGACATACTAGACAACGATACGATTCGTTTTTAATGTTGTGATGAGATGTCATTCAAACGTGGGGTATTATGACAAATATAGCATGGCCCGAGTGGGCCTCCCTTATTTTTTTACATAAGGAAACTTGATCAGGGGCGAGGGCTGTCTAACTTGTTATACATTAATGTATTTTTTTTCTTTCTTATGAAACTTACCACTTTTTTATTTATTAACAGCGTGGGTAACTGTCATTCATGTGAATCATGCATGTCGACCCTGGCCTGTGTATACATGAGTTGAGTAACGTTAGCCACTTAGCCCTGTGTGTTAGCCAGCCACCTGCAAACAGGCCTATATAAGCTTGCTATGCAGAAACCTGTAGTCTGTCTATGGTCCCATGGCTCATGTTTGATAATTAAGCTACAGTTTATTCTGGCAGTGGCTGGCACGCATGGCTACGAGTTAATAGTGATTTGTAATATTGCATTGTCAAGGTCATGGCTCTTGGTAAATAAGCAAGAATTAAGGCCATTTAGGGACAGGGATGGTTTAAAATAAGGTAAACAACTAGGGTCCCGAAAGGGGCCAACAGTGGCTGTGGGTGCAATATACATGGGAATCATTACTGCTCAGGTGGACACTTCAAGTAACGTGTATTATTGTTGATGATGTACCAAGTCATATGAATTAAATGACCTAAATGACTTAAATGACTTGAATGACTTAAACGACTTAAACCTCTGGAGGAGTTTCATCGGTGTGGTTGACTATAGTTGCAAGGAGTTGCAACTGGTGTGGTTTGGGCTTTAGTATGGGTATAAATGCACACACAAATGCACACATTTCACGTAACTTGCAAATACACAGCGACAAAAAATAACCAAAAGGAGAGTTGGGGACTAAATGATAATTATTGATTATTTGTTATTTAATTCCTCATGGCTTATTGGCTTTCTCTTCCTCCGCTTCCCTGAATCCACCACCTCTCCGTGCCTTATGCTGTCAGGCACGTGTGGCCCTGTGCATCATCAACATCATCATCGGGGACCATGCGATGCTACGCTGTCTCTACAGAGCAGAGGGAGGACGAGGCCAGCCTAGGGGTGCGTTCCAAGCAGGCACAGCAGTTTGACTGGGCCCTGGCCAAGTTGGACGACTCTGTGAGGAGGACGGGACGCATCACCAGGACACAGTTCCTCCGCATATTCCACGACATTTGCAGGACAGGTAGGCCAGCCACTGGGACAGGACGGACAGCCAAGGGAGACAGACACCCGTTGCGCTACTCTTTAGTTCAAATCACAGCCCGCTCACACATTAGAATGTTCTTCTAAAGGGTGAGGGGCAGTGGTTTTTATGTGATTTAACTTTTTTTTTTTCATATC
Organism: Protomyctophum bolini; assembly: GCF_963924005.1. Lineage (NCBI taxonomy): Eukaryota > Metazoa > Chordata > Actinopteri > Myctophiformes > Myctophidae > Protomyctophum > Protomyctophum bolini. Next base: position 37,554,484 of record NC_137875.1, read on the forward strand.
TTTTTAATTAATTTGAAAGTGAAATATCCCTTAAGACATAATTTTATAAAATGCCCATGTTTGCCTGAGCATCAGCTAACCCTTCAGTCTCAGGCAGGATCCCTGATGTAACACCGTACAGATAAACAAATGTATTCTACAGTGAAAAAGGAAGTTGTCTTGGACTGATGCAATCAAAAAATAACTCAGGATGTCGTTTGATTTCTCTTGTTTACTTAATTAAAATTCTTCCCAACTTATTATTTCTCTCTCCCTATCCTTCGACCCATTATTTAATTCCTCACATTGTTCGTTCCTCATGTGCATCTTTCTTCCTATCTTTCTTTCATCTCCCTGTCTGTCTTGGTACAGGCTATCCCAGTGGTAACCAGGCTCTTCTGCTGTTGCGTAGCTGTGGCAGCCTGATGCCAGAGATGGCATATGCAGAGCGCACAGAGCTCGCACACCGCATCTGGGACAAGCTACAGGAGCTGGGTATGGGAACACGCCATAGGACACCCACACCATTCTTTAACCGTCCTGTTGTTTAGGTTGCTGACTGTATCACAGTATGGTTGACCTAGGAATGGTGTTCAGGTTAAACTGTTATAGTAGAATAAATCGGTCACTCTCCAAGTTATATATATATGTTTTTCAAGTATGTAAAATGTATAAAAATCTTTAAAAATAGCAGATCTTAGCTTGTCGACGCATTGTGAACTATTTTTTTTTTACATAAATGTTATTGAAGGAATGTCACAGGAAAGGTAAACAGTCAGTAATAGAAACCCTCAAAAAAACTCAAGACAAATACACCCTCCCACCCAACCCCCTAATTAAAAAAAGTACAAAGACAGTAAATACAATTCAGCTCTCCAAAGTTTGTGAGACATTTTGAATGCATCACAATGTAATGAAGGAACTATTTTGATCAGGGATCACTTTGGCATAAAGTGCAGACATTTTAAGGCAGTCAGCCCCTCGCCATGGCTTCCCCAATTACCACATCATACAATTCTTAGTGTAAGTTGAAATGAAACGAATGGATGTAATTCCCGACGAGAGTATAGTTTCCCTGGTTCCATAAGGGATGTTGTACTGAATTAGCATTTTCCCCCCTCTCTGTCTAGGTGCTTCGTATGATTCCAGCCACTACAATGCCTTGCTGAAGGTTTATCTGCAGAACGAGTTCAAGTTCTCCCCCACTGAGTTCCTGGCCAAGATGGAAGCTGCGAATGTTGCGCCCAACAGAGTATGTATTGCAGGCAGGGTACACACAACTCTGTAAAACTTCTCACAGCTTTCTTTTGATTCCTTTTTTTTGTTTTGTTCATTGTCTCCACCAGACCGAAGGCATGGGGAGAGAGTATGTTTTGCACTTCGTCCGTCCGTGTGTGTGTGTGTGTGTGTGTGTGTGTGTGTGTGTGTGTGTGTGTCTGTCCGTCCATCTGTGTACAGCTAATCTCCGGCACCGTTAACCCGGTCGATGCAAAATTTTCCGCGCACACACACTCCCTGGCAACAATGAACCTCTGCCCCAAACTTTCCAGAACGGCCTGTTATAGTGCCACCAGGAGGCCAACTTTTGAAAAACACATTTTTAGATAATACTCGTCGAGATTCGCTCCAAAAATCCCGCGAATCGGGAATATTCGGGCCTGTTGAGAACTCTAGCTTTTGCCGGCTGCCGGGCACCGCTGCACTAATAACTTTGGGGCAGGCCCGTCTAGAGTTTAAATGGACAGGTATCAGTCAAGAGGGAAGAGGAAGGATTGATGGGGAAGGATCAACATATGGAATGTCAGAACAGGTCACCTCCATATATGGAGATCTAAGGGTTTGAGGTTTGATGTCAGTTGTAGAGTTGCTGGCCAATATTGATGACATCAGGGATCTCCATATATGGGCTTAATATTGATGAGATCAGGGATCTCCATCCCTGATGATGTCACATGCTCCATCCCTGATGCCACTCACGTGCTCTCTCACCACGACATACTGACGGGAAATGCACAATTCCATAGTTAACTGCGACCTTCGGTCGCAATAAAGCAATGAATTGTTTAAAATAAAATGTTGTTTATGTAATATTAAATTGCTAACTAAAAAAATGTAACCACCCAGGTGACCTACCAGAGACTTATCGCAGCTTATTGCCAAGATGGAGACATCGAGGGAGCCAGGTAAGATCACTGTGTGCCCAGTCTGCCCACAAAACAGAATGCTTAGAGGCTCAGCAATTCATTCACCTTAACCCATTTAGGCCTAAGGCCGATTCTAAAAAGGCTGATTAGAAAAAAAATCTAAATCCTGACCTAAGTTTTCTGAAAAACTTTACATTTTTGAATACTGTACATACTGTACAGAACCCCAAAATGGGTTCCCTGCCTGAGGGGGTAAAACACCAAAAGGGGTTCCCGCCCAGAATGGATTCTGGGATTCGATGAGGCTGGGTATCAATTATTACTAGATATAAAGATGGGCTGTATACTAGCTTTACCCAACATGATTCATCGTCCTCCATAGTTAGGCTTGAGTTATACTTTGCATTTTTAATTCACTAATAAATTAATTATTAATCATTAATGTGTGAAATGGAAAAAAAGGGCTTTGTTACGCCCTCCATATTATTTTGGTCAATGCCTGTGTTTAGGCCATTGAGGCCTGAGGCCGAATCTGGGAACGCCTTCTAGGGCCTGACCTAAGGTTTCTGAAAACCTTCAAATTCGGATGATTTTTTTTTAAATAGTTATGTTGCTACATGTACGTATAGCAATAGCTGATGAGACACAGAGAGCGCGCCACAGTGACACAGACATTCAGACAGACAGACATCGCAAATTATAGTATGATTATAGTATGATGATATATATATATAGTGCTGTGCGTTCTGAACTTGTAGATTGGCTATTTTCGGTGCGTGTATAAATAAAAAATATATAAATAAATATAAATATATAAAAAGTATAAATAAGGATTTATATCCCACACACTGTATTGGCTCTAATCTACGTGTCCCAAGGAATCGAGGTCTGTTGTCAAACCATTCTTGAACAAGTTGCCCTGGACATCCAAAATGACTAACGTGTACAGTAAATGACACCAGTCGATATGAACTTCTTTTGCCTCCTGTCTTCCTGTCCTACTACAGCACCATCCTAGGTTTCATGAAGAGCAAAGACCTGCCAATCACCGAGGCTGTGTTCAACTCCCTGTTAACGGGCCACGCCAAAGATGGGTCGGTGACCTTTTATTACAAATATTTGAAACTGTCTGTCACTGCCTAGTATCTCACATGCCACATTACTTTATGTTGGGGATGATTTCATTGAAATGTTTGTGTGTTTTGTGTTCAGTGACATGGAAGGTGCTGTAAACATCCTTCCTGTGATGCGTGGAGCGGGTATCGAACCTGGTCCAGACACTTATGTGGCACTGCTCACTGCATATGCTGACAAGGGAGATATGGAGAATATTAAAAAGGTGTGTATGTGTTCAGTCAGTTATTTGTGGACAGTTCACAGCTCACTTATCAATGTCTACTGTGTTGTAGTGTATATGTATTGTGCCTTTTGTTGCAGTAAATTTCTTTCTTCCATCCACTTGCCTCTCGATCCTCCCCTTTTCTTTCTGTGTGTGCCTCTCTTTAATGTCTGTGTCTCTCTCTCTGTCAGACAATGGAAACGATGGAGGCTGCAGACAGCAGTCTGATGGACAGGGACCTTATGCAGGTTATCTTCTCTTTGGCCATGGCTGGACACCAGCAGCACATCCCAGTCCTGGTGGAGTGCCTGAGGCAGGAGAGGGGCTATGTACCAGGTACACGCACGGTCACACGCACGCCTCATTTTACGCTGCAATCTGAAAACTCGCCTTTTCAAGCTCTCCTCATTCTTTGTGTCGCTCATTTCGATTTTCGATAGATGCTTGTTCACTCACATAACATGTTGTTCTATTACATGTACTGTATGTCGGCATGCTGTTTAGACGGAGGCTAGGATACGATGAGTCCTCTATTGATCCCGACAGGGGCGTTCCGTTGTCAAAGGCAGCACAGCAGTTTAGATAAGGTTGCAGGGCAACAAATGTACTGTCGATGGTAGATGCAGACGTCACACTCAAAAGAAACAGCAGTCAATTGATGTTTACCTGGTACCCTATAGTTAGTCTGTAGCACTTGTTTTCCTTGCACTCCATTTACTTGACCATTGGTTCATGGCATGCCACTTACTGTGATCTTGCACTTTGTAAGAGACTTGTTAAGTTGATGGAGCATCTGATAAATACCCTAAATTGTCTAGAACTAGTCCTTACCGAATATATGAACACCAAATTATGTGCAGTGTGGGTGATTTAGTAGATATTATTGATGTTTGTATTTTGAGGTGTAATCATTCTGGTCTCAGAGTCACTGTACTATAGTAGTACAGGAAAAGTGAAATTCTGGGAAATTGCAAAGTGCCTCGATCGCACAGACGCCACCGTGAGGCCGACTGATGTAATTATTTGTTGAATTAATTTTCGTAATTATGAACCTCCCAAGTTCTGTAAATCTAGCGCTTACAGTCTCCAAGTAAAGTTCACAATTCCTGGTTCGCTAAAAGGCTAATCAAAGACAAAAGGGAAACGGGGATGTGTCTGCTGTATATGTGTATGCTACTGTATGTGGCTTAAGGAAATGTCCTCTTGTTTCCGTAGATGCTATGAACCTGTGTTTGAGCCTGATCACGCAGGGCCAGGAGGACACGGCCTTCACAATCCTGAAGACTTTCTCCAAATCGGAGTCCGACAACGACAACCCCAACGTGGGCAACTTCTTCCTCAGACACCTTGTCAACATGGAGAAGGTACGTAGTCGTACTGTACACGCACACATGGATTTGTCATGTGGCGCTTCTCATGATACCGCTGTGAGGGCGTTCCACGTAGTGAGACGGCTCGCTCTTATTATCGGAGAGCATGGAGGCGAGGACACACATTCTCATTGGCCGGAATGAGATGATGTATTTTGATGATAAGAGCGCCCCTCAATTCACACGGGTGTGATTTTTATTTTCACAGCTGTTTATTGAAAGGCAAAAGTAAGACAAAATGGAAACGCAAAATAGTGTGTAATTGGTATTGCACACTATTATTTTTTTAATACTGTTTTTATTAGGCATTTTGTATATGACATATGCTCTCAAACTTTCCCAACAAGTGAATTACAGACAAAAAAAAAAGTAAACTATTTTCCTTTCCAATTTTCGATTATGTTATCTATTGTGTAGGAGGGATTAGCGTGCACCTATTGAAATAGTCAATGTAGTGTTGCCAAGTCTGGTCAAATCTATCTTCACTCCCTCTCAATTCAAACTTTATCTTTTCCAATTGCAAATAGTGCATAACATCTTTTCAAGTGTAGTGTGAGTTGGAACCTGTGCTTGCTTCCAATTCAACAGTATCGGTCTACGAGCCAGTAGAGTCACACATTTTACCATGTTGTATTGGAAAGTAAACCGTTTGACTCCTAGAACTGCTGTCAGTCAAAAGGTTATCCAACAATGTCTGACAGCGATTTAAATATACTTTGCCAATATGATGTTAGTTTAGTGCAGTGCCAGAACATATGGGCGACTGGCCACATCTGTCGCAGGCTGGATTCACATTTGGATACATTCTGTTGAGTTTTTCCTTTGACAAATGTAACCTGTGTAATATTTTAAATTGTAGAAGACCATGCCTGGCGCATACTGAAGAAGAGTGCACACATTTTTGAGATGTAGACCATTCCTCGTCAGTGATAGATATTCCTAAATCGTTTTCCCAAGCAGTTTTTAAATAATCCAAGGAGGCATTACTATCTAAACATGAGAGAGAATTATAAATAATAGAAACACCTCCTTTGACCAATGGGTTAGGTAGAAATATAGATTCCATTGATGAGTTGGTAGGTATGTTTGGAAATGAAGCAGTGTGCTGTGTTAACAAATGTCGTATCTGTAGAAATCTAAAACAAAAATGTGATTGGGGTGAATTAAATTTGCGTCGTATTTGTTCAAAGGTCGGAAATAACCCATCAATATAAAGATCTTTGAAGGAGTGAATACCATTTCTATGCCACACTTTAAACAATTAGTCAGAAAAGGAAGGAGAAAAAGCAGAACTGCGCACACAGAACCCGGGTGCCAACCGAAATGCCTTCGTATTGAGAGCCACATTTTGAGAGAATGCGAGACTATGGAATTCTTTGGGAACTTAGTATATTTACTACTGGGGAAAATATTAAAGCTGACGACGATGTTGGGGGGCAACATTGACCTTCAATAAATGCCCACGTTGGCAATTGATCTAGGAGCCAAAATGAGAGCGCACGTAAATTACACGCCCAGTAATAGAGTTTGAAGTTAGGTAATCCCATTCCGCCCTCTGATTTAGGCCTCTGAAAAAAATTATCCTTCCTTATTCGGGGCTGTTTCTTATCCCAAATGAACTTAATAATTCTAATAATACTAATAATAATTTTAGTATTACACACGTATTGATCACGTATGCATACTATGAAATCATTTTGAATGTGTGTTTGTGCATGTGGACCTCAGCCTGTGGAGAAGATTGTCGATTACTGCAAACAACTCCAGGATGCCAATCTACATTCATCACCACTGCTGTTCACTCTGTACTTTGCACTGGAGGACAAAAGGACAGGTATACACTCACTCACTCACTCACTCACTCACTCACTCACTACATCATAAAACGTTCTCAAACATACATACTCACTCACTCAGTGTGTGAAATCTGCCTCAAATTCGAGTGTCGGTTTTGGAGTACACTGACGTCGGCTGATCCTTATTTTCTTAAAACGAGTGTTAATAAATGTGACGGCTGAAATCAATCTGGCACGCCCCATGAACTCAAGCATGAACAACTGCATACAGTAGTTACATGATGGAAAAAGCCAATCAAAAAAAGTTTCCCCAAGCTCGCCTCGCCTATATACCTATAGATGCGGATGCGGTCCCCGCTTGTGCTGGCTCGGCACATTTGGCATTCGAGCGACGCGTCAGGTTTATCCTCAAACGAGGACGAGACTGCACATACCGTAACTCGAGAAAGACATGGGCCTGCTGTAGATTGCAGTAACCTACCCGGTGGGAGACTTGGCTCTCTAGCTGCCTTGCAACACTGCAGTCTACCTCAAATGCCTCTCCATGTCATGACACTATTCCAGCACAGGCAGTGCAAAATTGCAAATCCTCGCATGTATAGGGCCTATGCGCTCATGCAAAACACCGTTTAAATGGCTTAAAGGTGTAGTGAAACGGAAACGGTGGGCATTTTATTTTGAAGTTTTAGCTTGAAAAGCTGGCTCTGAAGTTTCTGAACGAATCAAGAGCGTCGCATCCCTTCAGGCGATGGGACGGTAGCTATGCTACACGCAGGACGCATGGATTGTGTTTGTTTACAAGTCAGATAGTCGGCCAGCTGTACCAGTTTACTGCCATGTGGCTTATTTCTACCCTATAACGTTTTCAGATACATATTTCAGCGTGATGACTACGTTTAAACTGAGTAATACACTGTCTGGATGTTATCTTGAATGGGAATAAAAACTGAGGATTTCTGTAATCGGTAGCAGCTGTGTTGGACAGACGTGCAGATATGGGGAATCAAACGGGTCATTTTTATTGGCTTTTATCCATGTGGGCCTCGACAAGTCATCACGCACTACGTTTTCGTTTTCAGGAAGTAATTCGATTTGATGGACTTTTGATGTAAAAATACACAAATGAAAATGTACCCTTTTTTGGCATCCATTGTTCGATATGCTGCTCATATGATTACCATGGATCAGAGCATGTGAGCGGAGCGGGAGCGGAGCGAGGAGCGGAGCGGGGGGATTTTGACGTGAGCGCGGAGCGGGTTTTTAAATGGGTCAGATTGACTTCCGGAGCGAGAACTGTCCGCCGCTCCGAGCCGCTCCGAGCCGCTCCGAGCCGCTCCGAGCCGCTCCGAGCCGCTCCGAGCCGCTCAGTGCACACGGCACGGCACTGTGCAAGCTTGGCTAGCAGTTTACATCAATCATTGCCTCTCTCCTAAAAACTTTATTGGGACACACACACACACACACACACACACACACACACACACACACACTAAGACCGAGTTTGTTGGTGTGTCAACTACTATAGTTTCATTCACAAGTACACTGGACTGGAGGCTTGCTGTGCTGTAGTGATAACAACAACGTTAGCTAACCAGCTAATGCGACGCTAACGTTATTCCCTCTCTCCTTGTTGCGCACAGCTGTGCTTTTGTACACACTTCCATCCGTTCGCCTTTTAAATCTAAATGTCCCATCAACACACGGGTCCAAGGCGCAACGCGATCTTATCTGGTTCTTGGGGTTTCATTAACACTGAGCAGTGAGCACTGACTGACTGCAGTGCTGCCTGCTCGTTACGTCTCCACCTAAGGTCCTCCTCGCCCCGCAGACGACGCAGTATACACAGGAGGAGAGGAGAGGAGAACAACAAGTCTAAAAAGGAGGGGAGGAGACCTGTCTGTCGCCTAGTCGCCTGTGTAATCTAAATAAAACTGTAAATAGAAATAAAGTGTGGGCAAATGTCGACTCGGGATAGATATTATTACTGTAATGTAGATGATACTCGGGGGGAACACCTTTTTCTTTTATCTGTGCGCGACAGATTTCAGTTGTGCGCGAGAGCATTTGCATGTGAGCGAGGAGCGGAGCGAGGAGCGGAGCGGGTGGATTTTGAAGTGAGCGCGGAGCGAGCGTAGAGCGGCGTGGGGAGAGATGAACGTGAGCGCGGAGCGAGCGTAACAAAAGCCGTTGAGAGCGAAGAGCGGAATTATCGGCCGCTCCTCTCCGCTCACATGCTCTGCCATGGATGTTGTCAAGTGATTTTTTTTTTCATTTCACTACACGTTTAAGCATCTAACTTGCAACATTGTTTTTTTTTGCGAGATTTTAATTGCTTGTACACTTGGAAATATTATTAGTTTTATATACATTTTAGAAGTGAAAACATATGTTTAGATGCCTTTGACAGCCTGTCAGCTGGTCAGACAATGCTGCTCCGCTTTTCTACGACAGATAAACGGGTGAGGACCAAGCCTACGACAGGTCAGGTGTGATATTTGGCCGGGCGCACGTTCAAGTTCAAGTTCATGCTGGAATGATAAATGCCGTGCACCCATATTTGTGCGTACACCGCGTTGATAAATGAGGGCCTATGCCTATACAGATTGCCCTTACTATACAAACTCCTCATGGTCATGACAAGCTGGAACAAATTGCTGAATTGGGGATGGGGGGTGCACTTTTCAAGATCCGGAACAGAATGTAGCTTAGACATAGACGAGTCATGCCACAACTGGGGAAAATGACTGCTGTTTAACTAAGCTTGACCAGTAGAGTTAACCAGTGAAGTTGCCACCATTGCACCAGACATTTACTGACCTTTTTATTATATGATGATGATTTATTTTCAGGTTTTTCCGTTGAACTGATGAAGGCAGTGAAGGAGCAGGGTCTACCCGTAAAGCCTCACTACTTTTGGCCCCTCCTTGTGCAGCATGTGAAGGACGACAACACTGCAGGTACACACACACACACACACACACACACACACACACACACACACACACACACACACACACACACACACACACACACATGCATCCATTTATAACTTTGGGGATCACATCACACTGAGGTGTAATGCCAACCAATAACAAAAGATATTTCAAGAACTTGGATGAGGGCACGGTACTGAATCCATAATCTATAGAGCATCGCAGTCCCGCCGCCCTTTCATGACTACGAGCGACCCGGAAGAGAATTTCCCATACATCACCCCTTAACTGGAAGAAACGTCAGGCAGACCCAGGCTCTAGGGTGGGCAGCCATCTGCCTTGACGTGGTGACGCGTAGCAAAAGGTCGTATGGATCAGGCTTTCTAACCTGCGACACGCTGTCAGGCTGCATTAGAGCCTATGTGTGGGTATGTGCTAGGCCAGCCTGTGACCCCAGGCTTGTTTTTCTTGACCACAATCCAACCATCTTCAACCACTTAACCCGAGTCAGGTCGCGGGGGCAAACAATTGCAGCAGAGACTTCCAGCGTTCCCTCTCCAGAGCACACATGAGCAACTTCCTCCTGGCGCATTCCGAGGCATTCCCAGGCCAGTGTGGATGTGTAATTCCTCCCATCTGGTCCTTGGTCCTTGCCCCACTGCCAGGGTCTTCTCCCCAGTGGGACGTGCAAACGAGGTCCTCCCTAGGGAGACGCTCCAATGAAACACCCGGCTCCTTTCCAAGCAAAGAAGCAACGACTCTACTCCGAGTCTGAGTCTCTCTCTTGTGTGACTGAACTTCTCACCTTATCTCTAAGGATGCCAGCCGCCCGTCTGAGAAAACTCTTTTCTGCTGATTGTATCTTATTCTTTTGTTCATGGCCCCACACTTCATGACCATGAGAGTAGTAATGCTCGGTCGATTTAGACAGCTTTGCCTTCTGGCTCAGCTCTCTTTTCGTCACAACTGTGCGGCACAGCGACTGCAATACCCCCACCCCCCACTGCTCTGATTCCCCCGGCTGATCTCCTGCTCCGTTCTCCCCTCACTTGTGAACAAACAAGACCCCGAGATATTTAAACTCCGTCACCTGGGGCAAAGTCTCATTCCCTACTTGGACTGCACAATCCCATCAGTTTCCCGATGAGAACCACATGGCTTCCGATTTGGAGATGCAGATCCTCATCCCCAGCCGCCGCACGTTACTACTGTGAACCGATCCAGTGAGAGCTGAAGGTCTTGGACCGATGGTGCCATCAGGACCACATCCTCTGCACAAAGCAGTGATGCGACCCTTAGCTCACCAAACCGTATGCTATAGTTTCAATAATTATTCACAATAATTATTTTGATAGAATATTGTGTAGACAACTGATGCTTGGTTTACTTGTGATCCTAGTTTACTGAGGCACTACACACACTCTGCATTTGCTTATTGTAAGTCGCTCTGGTTAAGTGAGTCTGCTAAAGGCCTAGATTGAAAATTGTACATGCTTTTTTGTGGGTTATGATTTCATCAGCCGTCTGCCCCAGAAAGGGCTTTTAGAAGGGAACTCTAACTCAAATATGAATGAGTGACCCCTCTGGGAGGGATTACACAGGTTCAGGGCAGTCATGGGCAAAGAAGTCTGATCCCTGCCTGAAAGTTAGAAGACATAATCACACAAACAAGTTATCATGCACGCACGCACGCACAGACAGACAGACAGACAGACAGACAGACAGACACATACTCTAGAGTGTTCTAGTAATGGATTGTAAAGTTTAAAGAGATTATTACTTCAGCCATTCTCTGGACAGCCTTAGGGCCAGTCCTCTGGCCCTAAGACTGGAAAGCTTTTCAGAGTTCAGACTAGATAACATGATTTAGTCACATAGTAAGAGAAATCTTTGAAAATCTGGGAACTAAATCGTTACCAAGAAATTTCTTCACCAATGCGTTTCTAAATGTGTCTAATAACATGTACTAAAAGTTTGAAATTCAACTCCCGGGGGAAATTGAGTTATTGGCATAATATGTGACCATACCCATAACATCCTATATAAGGCCAAAAAGTCAACATTTCATCATTCTTTAAGTAGCATGTGACATATGAAACTAGGGGTTTTTCATCATTCTGAATCCATTCCAAGCAATGTGCTGACCTCATCACGTTTGTGATGACGGCTATGGCCGTTTTCCCCCAAGGAGTGTTTTTTGTGCAAAACTAATGCTTGGAATGGATTCAGAATCATGAAAACCCCCTAGTTTCATATGTCACATGCTACTGAAAGAATGATGACATTTGGACTTTTTTTCTTTATATAGGATGTTATGGGTATGGTCACATATTATGCTAATAACTCAATTTCCCCTGGGAGTTGAATTTCAAACTTTTAGTACATGCTATTAGATACCTTTAGAAACACATTGGTGAAGAAATTAACGATTTAGTTCCCAGATTGGTCAAATACCTGATAAAATGCCCTTACTAACAGTGATCAAAGTAGTTTTCTAAAACATGTGGGCAGTAAACTATGTTGAATTTGTCTTTATCGAGTTTGAAAGTGGGAAAGCTGTGAGGGGAAAGTGTAGAAGAGACAAGACGGTAGGAAAGGCAGACTTTATTATGGCATTTATTACACCACAAGAATCAAAGTTTTTGACATGAATGAAGTATGACAACTTCACTTTGAGTTTGACTAATCGATAAAGGGGCACAGAGTGTGTGTGTGTGTGTGTGTGTGTTGACTGGTGTCTGCTTCATGGCAGAAGCCTGGGGCTTCCTTGAGGACACTGGGGAGGTTCAGTAGCCCAAGGCATGTCACATACCAGGGCGCGCACACACCGTGCACGTGCACCAACACATGCACAGGCTGGAGGCGAAAGGGTCAAATGTAATTTTGCTCCAGTGCCTGCCTGTCCCCAAGTTCTGGATCAAATCTATGGGCTCCAGTCCCACCCCTCCCCCTTGCTTTACCTTTAAATCCATGTTTAGTATTTGATGAGCTTTGGGGGGGAAAAAAAATCATCTCGGTGACAGTTAAGCGGCGCTCTGAGAGCTGACACCCCCCCTGTCAGAATTCACAATGTCTTGCCCCGGCTCACCCTGTCAAGCGCGCTTATAGTCACAAGAAGCCGGCTTTCAAAACATTCTTATTTATGCTGAGCTCTCACTGTCTCTTTGGGGGTTCTCTTTTGTTTGGCCAGCCATTAATAAGTTATGTAATTTTTCCCACTGTCGGCTAATTGACAGCATTTGAGCTGGCATGGCACTAGGAGACGGAATGGACTTGTACCGTATGTTGCAGATTCCCTGCTTTGAGTGGAGACGCCTCAGTGCCAGGAGGCCAGTTGGGACACACACACACACAAACACACACACGCACAGTGCACACACACGCACACACACGCACAGTGCTGGTTCTCAACTTCTCACCCTTTAAACCACGCGCTCTGAAATCCATGCAAACACGATGAGCCGAAAAACATCCATTTAGTTGTCGTGGCACTTACCGGAACTAAAGGAAGAATAAGGACGACGGGAAATTTTCTCTTTTGCTCACATGCACTCACTCTGCTCCTGAACATGTTGGCTTTAGCCCTCATGAATGATACAGCCACTTCTTGCCCTTTCTCTCATTGGCTGTAGGAAGTGTGTGTGTGTGTGTGTGTGTGTGTGTGTGTGTGTGTGTGTGTGTGTGTGTGTGTGCAGGTGACGTGACTGATGCGGAGTGACTTGATTTCATGTAAATGCGAGAGCTCTGAGGGAATTCACTTTGGATTACGCGCGCCAGTGTGCACGGCCCCATGAAATATTAACCCATTCTGACCTGAGATCAGATTCATACGAGGTTTCCACTGGACACACACTGGTCTGATGAACCCATTCTGACCTGAGATCAGATTCTAAAAAAATGTCAGTCGCTCTTCGATCTTTCAAAAATAGCAGACCTACAAGCTCATAGCGCGCCACTCGGTGGCGCGCTATGAGCTTGTAGATCTGCTATTTTTCAATAGCTAAAGCATAACATGATGCTAACACCAAAACGGGTTCCCGGTCAGAATGGGTTAAGCGTTGTGTCACTTTTTGTCCACAGGTGTCACTAGCAGGCAGAAGCCGGGTAGCCGAGTAACAGTAGGGGAAGTGGTGGTGGTGGTGGTGGGGGGTCTTTGCATTTTGATGAGGTGTGGATTTGGCGGGTTTAGCGGAAGCATATGCTAGGACCAACGCTTCCACCTGCCGCCAGCAAAGCCAGTGCTTGTCAGTCCTTTAGATGTAACGTGCGTTTATTGCTTCTGACACTGTTGAAGGAAAGGAGGAAGACTTGGGAGAACATGAGGGGGGAGTAGGGGGGTTGTGCAGTGTTGTCAGGTCTTGGGTTTGTATTCCGCGTGACAGGAGAGATGCAAACATATTTTGAGATGGGGGTCCGTGGCCCAATAGAGATAATTCTGGGGGTCCTTGACATGAAAAAGGTTGAGCACCGCTGACATAGAAACATAGGTTTTTCCGATTTTTTTTGTAGGATTTAGAAGCCTTTTCTTTTTTTAATCGACCTCAGTCCAAAATGGGTTAATGCGGCCCTCCCCTCATCTGTTCTTAATGGACATAGCACCGTGGCAGTGGCTCATGCAGTCCTCCATTAACTATGCGCTGGCCTGGGTCATGTTAATTGCCGGGATGAGACCAAGGTTGTCACCCTGATTTCGAAAGAGGAAAAATGGGGAATGAATGAGCAAGGGAAAAAGAAAATGGGACAAGAAGGAGAAAAAAAGCACACTTGAAGCCGAACAAAACCTACCTTCTGTAAAGAGGAATGCTGCTTGCAAAGTGTGTTTTCAAACGACACATGTCTCCATACTCCTACTGAGGTTTATTTTAGGAGACGGACAAAGACAAACTGAAGTAGGGAGAGAGAGAGAGAAGAGGAGATATGACAGGTACTCATGTCCAAAGATGGAAGATGACAGGTAATGGTTCCACTCCACTCCTCCTCTTCCTCTCTCTCTGCTCTTGTTTGACAGTTAACCTGAAGACATGCATCTGATGATCATATCTTGTGACCATTGCCATGCATAGATCTGCTATTTTGTGCCGCGTGACACCACGCGTAACAAAGTACCGTACTGACCCCATAGTGCAGGTCGTCTATTTGGTGTATATCAGGCTTCGTAATGAGACAAGTCATGTAGGCTGATGCTAATGGCGTGCTCCCACAATTTATTTAGACGGCTAAAGCAGAGGATCACAGCGCAGGCAGGGAATTGATTTGTGCCACATTTTCACGATTTTTCAAAAATAGCAGACCTACAAGCTCGAGCTTGTAGATCTGCTATTTTTCAATAGCTAAAGCATAACATAGCATAACATAATGCTTAGTTAAGGGCCAGCTCTTAACTAAATGGCCAGCTCCATTATGTTCAATGGTAAAAATGTCAGCAAATCCAGGGTAGAAGAGAAAAGTTACATGTGCTGCTTTAACCCATTTTTGGCGTGAACCCCATTTGGTGTTTTAAGTTATACTTTAGCTATTGAAAAATAGCAGATCTACAAGCAGGTCTACTATTTTTTTTTAATCGGGGGGGGGGGGGGGGAAAGGTGGCGCAAATATTATTTCAGAGCGAACGTTTTTAACTCAAATCTTTGCTTCTGGGGTGGGGGTCCTTGGAACAACATATTTTCAGATGGGGGGGGGGTCGGCGGCCAATTACATAATTTTTGGAGTCCTTGACATGAAAATGTACAAGAACCACTGACATAGAAACATAGTTTTTTATGAAAACTGTCGGTATTTAGATTTTTTTTTTTTTTTTAGAATCGTCCTCAGGACAAAATTGGTTAATTAGTAAAAGGATAATAGATCTTTGTGTGGCCAAAATAAAGTCATTGTGACACCCACAGCCAAAGAGGCAATTGGAGGAAGTGCACTTGCTCCACATGCTAAAGTAATTGTGTTCTTTGCCACCGAGCCTTTTGAGGTTTCATAAGCCTTGATCATGCATAATCTTAAATGCATTGATTTTAATTTAAATAGACAGTACTGCAGTCGAGTGAAAAGGCGTGTTTTAGTCCCAGTAGTGGTGGGGCTCTTTAACCCATTCTGACCTGAGATCAGATTCATACGAGGTTTCCACTGGACACACACTGGGTCTGATTAACCCATTCTGACCTGAGATCAGATTAAAAAAATGTCAGTCGTTCTTCGATTTTTCAAAAATAGCAGACCTACAAGCTCGTAGCGCGCCACTCGGTGGCGCGCTATGAGCTTGTAGATCTGCTATTTTTCAATAGCTAAAGCATAACATGATGCTATAACACCAAAAAGTGTTCCCGGTCAGAATGGGTTAAGGATGCCAATGTTTGTCGGTCCTGCTTCCATCCAACATTTTGGTCTTTGAAACTACTGTCTGGATTGCCATGGAATTTGCCGTACAGTCATGCTTCTGAAAGATGAACACTGCTATTTTGGTGACCCTCTAGCTGTCTAGCACCACCCAAGTTTGTGGGTTGTCAAAAAGCGCTACAAAAAACAAAATCACCTTCCCCCTCCCCATCTTCTAAAACGCACATCCAAACAGCCAGACGTGAATACGTGGAATAGATGCTTCATGTTACCCCCCCACTTAGTAATCGTGCCTTTTTAAAAGCTCTCGAACGCACTCAAAAAAACACACGGGCTTCTTGGTCGACCAAAAAGTGCTGATGATTGAGAAATCTCACGTGAGCTAGGAGACCGAAACGTCCACATACACAGTACATATATATATACTTGGATGCACGCCGGTGTTGCGCACTGAAAATAGTCGATCTACAAGATCACAACGCGTGGCAGCGAGACATGCTGTGGGCTTGTTAGATCAGCTATTCTCGGTGCGCAACACTGGCCCTCGACAAAGTATATCGGGGCTTTTATACCGTCCGGCGTCCCCATTCACTTGTTTCCGTATCCGTCTGGCTCACCACCAAATGCACCATGGATTATTCAGCAGGAAAACAGGTGCTCCCCTCTCTTCCCTTTCATAAAAACACGACGGCTGACATGGGATGAGACTGGCAAGAATGGACGGAGGATGGAGTCTTCCATTGAGAAGAGTAGGGAGCAGATCGCCCCCGTTTTTACTTTTTCTTGAAAGTGCCCCCGCGGAAGGCGGGATAGTGAGAGGGGATGAATGAATGAGTGATCCGGATGGATGGATGGATGGCTAGATGAACCGGGCCCAGAGTGGTTCAGGTAGCCCTACCTGGGGGTAATGGAGCCCCCCCGGCCGTGGGTTTTAACCCATTCTGAACGGGAACCGCTTTTGACATTATGTTATGCTTTAGCTATTGAAAAATGGCAGATCTACAAGCTCATAGCGCGCCACCGAGTGGCGCGCTACGAGCTTGTAGGTCTGCTATTTTTGAAAAATCGAACAACGACTGACATTTTTTTAATCTGATCTCGGGTCAGAATGGGTTAATCAGACCAGTGTGTGTCCAGTGGAAACCTCGTATGAATCTGATCTCAGGTCAGAATGGGTTAATGGCGGATAAAAGCACTGGCCTCATCTTTTATTCAGCTAAAGAGAGAGACTGCCAGGTGAACACACGCCTCCCAAGAGGACACAGAAATACAGAGCCCGTGTCTCAGAACCCGAGTGGAGAGTAAACACACACACACACACACACACACACACAGGCTCGCCCGCACACACACACACACACACACACACACACACACACACACCAAGGTGCACTGACCCTGGGAAGCACTTAGCACGTTTGCTGAGGTCTGCATGGGAACAAGGTGTATTGATGTGTTCTCAGCAGTCATATATAGCATATGGATTCCTTGATATTTATGTCATCACATACACATAGCAACACGCTAAATATGGATACGTATGCATTTGAGCATGCATGCGCAGTTGCGCACACACACACACACACACACACACACACACTTTGTAAGCATTTGGGGACATTGCATTAACACTGGCAGCCATTCCAGATCTCCTAACCCAATTAAACTTCTGTGAAATCCAATTGGGAGACACCAATCATGCCCCAAATTTGACACACACACACACACACACACACACACGCACACATGCATATTCATTTAGGCCCATGTCTTCTGTGGGCACACTCGGGCATATGCAAAGTGGCTCCTCAATATACGCACGCGTGCACACACACACACACACACACACACACACACACACACACACGCACACACGCACTTCAGGGCATATTGAGTGTGTGAGTTGCTATTCCATATGCATGTGGCTGTTTTGGCCCATTTCCCTGGGGCAGGACCACAGGGCTCTGCTGGAGAGCAGGGTGACGGTGCAAGAGTCCACTTCAGGCTGTGTGAGAGAGAGAGAGAAGAGAGTGACTGACTGACTGAATGTATGTGAGTGCATGTATCCACCAGCCCAGCCCAAGGCTGTGAGGAGCAGCCATTAGTATTCTGAGACTGAGTTTATGAATCTGTGCCCAGCTCTTGGGGTGAGAGAATGTGCGTGTCGGTTTATTTCTTGGACCCTGATTAAAGCATTCTGACCTGAGATCAGATTCATACGAGGTTTCCACCGGACACACACTGGTCTGAATAACCCATTCTGACCTGAGATCAGATTTTAAAAATGTCAGTCGTTCTTCGATTTTTCAAAAATAGCAGACCTACAAGCTCGTAGCGCGCCACTCGGTGGCGCGCTATGAGCTTGTAGATCTGCTATTTTTCAATAGCTAAAGCATAACATGATGCTAACACCAAAATGGGTTCCCGTTCAGAATGGGTTAAAGCACTGCGTCCACGGCTCCAGGCCTGAATGTGAGATTGTGTATGTGGGAGGAAATGTTAATGTCTGTCAAATGACCGCAACTGTTTTTCATTTCTGGACACATTTTCTTACAGCTTTATTTGCTTCCAATAAAACCGAAATACAGGAAAGGAC
>NC_137875.1:37577967-37755467 GCF_963924005.1 Protomyctophum bolini
TTTCATGATATACAGGACACGCTGCTTTGACAACAATTGCCGATTGTTCTGTGACCGTGTCATAACTATAACAATTGAGAACCGAACACGAACGTCGCACATGGCTGAAAAGCGATTGTAACGACAGTCTTGTAAGAGGTTGGTGTTCTCCAAAGCTCACGCCTCATGGCAAACATTCAACCTATTCAGAGGAAAAATGACGGACTATCACTGAGAAAAATCAATGTCGGCTTCCATCTCTGTGTTGAATTGATTGAAACGGGTGTGCAGTATAATACCCTGGCCTTGGTGCTATCGGTGTCGACTGTGTTTTACTTACAAGCGATCCATTCAGGGATGCCAACTCATTGTACTGTATGGCTGTATATGAGTGCAACATAATGGAACAAAAGTTGCGTGGGTATAGCGAAAGCCTGCTGGAATTTTGGAAACTTTGCTTTGCTGTAACAAGCAGGACATTAACTTTAGTTTTTTGCCTGCTTTTATCTGAACAATGTTCTTCTGGTTATCTGTGTATGTACAGTAATGTATAGAAGCTATGAGCAGGATGCAGAGCACATAATTATGTGACTAAATTTGACTGAGGGACTGCCATTGGATTTCTTTGAATTTTCGTTTTTTTCATGTCACATGAAAGCAGGGTATCATAGCTTCAAATTGACATTGGTTGTCCACCCGTTTTGGAGATATGGCTTATAGAGTAATAAACAACGAGTTGAGAAAACTGAGCTTGAAAGGTTCACTGCTGTGGACATTACACCTAGCTACATGTTTAAGCATTTATTTCATATTTACATTTCAGCTCTGACACTTGTTTCAGACATGCTCTAGTATGTGAAGAGTCTGTCTGTCTGTGCTATAAACTAATTTTGGAAAAAAAAAGTTTTTCTCTGGTGAAAAGCTGGAATTTGCGCGTTGGCAGTCTCTCAGTCAAATCTGGTCACATATTTTAATGGCGAATGGACTATGAATGTGCAACAGGTCCACTGCTCATGGAGTCCTGTACACTTTGAAACTGTCTTCCTAAAAACACAGTTTGGTCGATATGCACAATAATCATTTAAACATTGACATTGTTCGTGAAGTAGTAGTCTTTCATGTGCTCATGACATAGTTTACAAATCATCTTGGACTGGCATGAAAAAGGAAAAGCCGGCCCGACAGCCATGCATGTTGGAGGAAACTTGGATTGGATATCAAAGTAATGGGTAAACACAGTGTAGCATCTGCACTCTGCAGTGTTCATTTAGCTCTGAACATGAAAATGTGCCCGTAAGTTCAGACAGAGGTGTTTTTTTATTTGCTGGTGTTGTTGTGGTTTAGTTTTTTTTTTTTTTACCTTTCTGGGTGTATATTCATTTGTACAGTCTGAGTTAAATGAAGTGTGTGTGTGTGTGTGTGTCTCATCTCTTGTCCTCTACTGCCCCCTGCAGGTCTGACAATCTGGAGGACATGGTGAAGGTAAGAGAACAAACGCTGCTGTCCATGTTTTTTCTTTCTTTCTTGTTTGAATCACTTAATAATCACAAAGAATGCAAAATATACGTTTTTTTCAGTCAGTACAAAATAACAGGTTGCCAGGATTGCAAAAAGAAATAACGCACGGTTCTCGGGGGAGTTAAGCTATAATATAATGTTTAAAATGCTAATTTGGTCACACATGGATATACGCATGTAACACAAGTCGACGTTGCCTTATTTGCAGTTTTATCGAAGAGTTGCACAGAGCAAATCAGTTTCCATGTGGGCTTTTAAAGAATTTAAAATATAATATGATGAACGCCGTCACACAAGCACATACTTTTTTTTTTTTACAATGGCTATATTTCTGTCTGGTTGTGTCCTACAGATTGATTTATGATTATGATACACGTTCATATCTGTGCATGTACTACTGTATGTCTAGCTACTCTAATCTGTGTGTAAAATAATTCATATGGTGGTGGTAATAATAATAATAATAATAATAATGATGTGTTCCAGATTACAGAGGTCCTGTACAATGACCCACGCTTCTCCAGGGAAACCTCCACTCCTGCTGGTAAGAACACACACACACACACACACACACACACACACACACACACACACACACACACACACGCAGACGCACACGCAGACGCACACGCAGACACAGTGTCTGTAGCGGTAGACTGCTGACCACCTCTCTGGCGTTATGAAGCCTGCATGTCTGTCTGTGTGTGTGTGTGTGTGTGTGTGTGTGTGTGTGTGTGTGTGTGTGTGTGTGTCTGTTAGATCTGTGTGTGTGTGTCTGTTAGATCTGTGTGTGTGTGTGTGTGTGTCTGTTAGATCTGTGTGTTTGCGCCGTGTGTGTCTGTTAGATCTGTGTGTGTGTGTGTGTGTGTGTCTGTTAGATCTGTGTGTTTGCGCCGTGTGCGTTCCTGAGAGTGTGAGACCTGCTCTCTCTGTCAGGGGATATAGAGCCTGTCTGCTGAGGCAGCGCTGAACAGCCAAAGTGTGTATGTGGGAGTGTCCGTGTCGCTCTGTATCAGTGTATGAGTCACAATGTCACATAGTGTGTGTGTGTGTGTGCACTTCCATTGGCCAGCCATGCCGCTACTGGTGTGTGATGGTGGGAGCAATGAGGTGGTTATATGTGTCACATCCCGTTAGCCTGTGTGTGTGTGTGTGTGTGTGTGTGTGTGCGTGCGCGGCTGTCACTGCCAGCCGTGGCATATCCACTCACATTGCAAAAGAAGCTTTTGTCAGCAGAATGCACACACGTCGCACACGCGCACGTGCACACACACACACACACACACACACACACACACACACACACACACACACACAGTCACTCAATCACTCATACTGCAGAGGTTTCAGAAAATACAAATTGTGTAAATGCATTGGTGACTGACACAGCAACAAAATAAATGCATTTGTGTGTGTGTGTGTGTGTGTGTGTGTGTGTGTGTGTGTGTGTGTCCGTCCGTCCGTCCGTGTGTCCGTCCAGAGGGTGTATCCTACTTTCTGTACCACCTGGTCAAGTCCATGGGGAGCAGGATTTACGCGCACAGGAAGAGAAACTGAGACAATACTTTCACAAGCTCAAGTCACAGGTACACACACACACACACACACACACACACACACACACACACACACACACACACACACACACGTTTATATGCCTGCTCTGATTTACAGTACACAGTCTTGTTGCCCATAATGCTATCGTCGGAGACATCGGCACGGCAAAATCTACAAATTGATGTATCGTTGGCTCACGCCCACCCACCACACAGGCACACACATGTAGTCGATAGGTTGACAAGCAAGCACGCATACGTCCACTCATTCTCTGTCACGGGCACAGACCATGAGATGGCTTTGCAAACATAATACACTCATACAGTGTGTCTAGTTCGTTTCATGACTGTCCGGCAGCTGCATTCATTCACATGTGTACTGTACACACACGCACGCACGCACGCACAAATTCATCTACTCTCCTCTCTCCAGAACATCCTCATCCCATATGACATCTTCAGAGGCATCCAGAAAATCCTGTCTTCCTTCAACGTCGAAGGTCTCGTCAAGGTACAACAAGTCACACACACACACACACACAGACACACACACACACACACACACACACACACACACACACACACACACACACACACACACACACACACACACACACACACACCGTAATACTATACTCGTACAGTAGCACGAAGCACCTCTTATTACAGTCATAACGGTATTGTATAGCATTTCGATACCAGTACCAGGACTGTTCTTCTGATACTATCAAATATTCTTCTGTGTTTGTGCGTCAGGATGTGCGGTTGCTGTTGGACCCTAGTGACACAGCAGATCGCTCCGTTCCCAGCTTCACTGTGAGTATTGTGTAGTGTTTTTGTGTGTATTCGATTGATTGAATACTTTAATTTACAGTTTGCAGGGGGGAAAAAAAGCATAGAAAAGCACCGTTCAATACAATTCTGCTAAGAGGATTTAAAACCCAAGAAGTGGGTTCTTGAACAGGGGTCATCAATATTAGTGGTGTCAAAAAAATAGATTAGATTTAGAGTCGCGATTCCCGTTATGAAGGATTCAAAATCGATTTATAATTTCCCAAAAAATGTAATCATTATTATTATTATTCAAAATCGATTCAAAATCGATTTCCCAAAAAATTAAATTATTATTATTATTATTTTTTGTTACAGTTACAGGAGTTTTCACTACATGGTGTTTGTGATATGAAATGTAAGTTTACCGTAATCACAGTAAACATCATTTTCAAGTTACTGTAGTATAGTCACTTCAGTTGGCTGGAGTAGATTGTGATTAAATCCTATGTATTGAATCGAGAATCATTTTGAATAGAGAATAGAAAAAATGGATTGAGAATCGAGATGAATCGAATCGTGACCCCAATAATCGGAAACGAATTGTGGGACAGCCAAAGATTCACATTCACAGCCCTATCATCAACATGTCTGTACACTGACAAATGTGTCTGTGGCAAACACATTTTTATCATAATATTCAATGACTGAAAATCAAGTCTCCGGGTTTTCTTCAGAATATGTAGTCAAACACGGCGATGAGTCATGACCCCTGTTCTGTGTTTTGTTCAGCCTGTTGACGGCAAGCTGTCGAGCCTGGAGAAGGAGCTGCTTCAGCTGAAAGCGGCGGGCCAACCCGGAGGAGCCGTTTTCAGACAACTCCTAATATTACTCTGTGTTGAGGACGTAAGTGCTTTCCTTCTTTGAACGACCCTTCTACCGTCTACACCATGCAGGGCAGGAATTTCACGGCGGCCATGGCCGTTGTGCCCATGACCGGTGCCCACAGTAGTTTTTCCCTCATTACGGTCCAGTCATTACGGTAACCAATGTTCCCCAAAAGTCCCGCGCCGAACAAATCTGTGTAGTTGTTGTGTTGCCATTTGCCAAGTGGTTTGATTCTTTTGCGTTACTTTGCCTTAATAACTACCCCCGCTGGTCGCCATGACACCCACGCACACGCACGCGTGCGCACACACACACACACACACACACACACGCACGCGTGCGCACACACACACACACACACACACACACACACGCACACACACACACATGCATTTCTTTTGTTGCAGTGTCCGTCACCAATGCATTTACACAATTTGTATTTTCTGAAACACCCGTGCGCTACTAGTCTACTAGTGTAGCTAATCTATCTTATCTGATCAAACTGCAACTATATCACTCAAAACAACATAATGTTTTCTACCGTCGCGACCGTGTGGCGGTCCTACTGTACGTCACATGCATTAACGTTGGTCGGGACGGACACGGTTACGGCTGATTTATTTTCGTCTTAACGCCTGACGTCTTTGTGACGTCACGTGGGGGTCCAGTCCGTCTGACTTACTGTACTTTTGTGTTTGCATGATCCAATCAGAAACTAGAACGTGCCATGGAGCTGAAACAGGAGTACGAGGAGGAGCTCACCGTCGGCCCCTACGCCTACCTCATCAACATCAACTGTCGCCACGACAACGTGGACGAGGCCCTCAACCTGAAGACAGAGATGTGAGCACCCCCCCCCCACCACCACCACCACACGCACGTACCCATTACTTAAGAAAATATTATCAGATCACACACGGATGTTTTGTCCAATGGCCTTCCTCAGCGTGAATGATGCAATGATGTATGTAATGTATATAATAGTACTGTCTATGAATACATTTACTGTATGAAGAGACAATTAACACACAACTAGCGCCGGGATTTCTTTCAAAATAGAAGCTCGGAGTGCCGGGAAGATATTGCCGCTTTTACTCTGTAAACCCCCCCCCCCCCCCCCCCCCCCCCCCCTTCCGTTCCGGACAAATACCGGGAGACATATTTTTGCTTGCTTACCTCGCTAAGATTACGATAAAGTCGCTGATGATCGCTCGCTTCATATTTTTAAAACGAGAGGCATTATGTTGAAGTCAGAAATGAAGAGCTTAGTAGTATATCCATCTGGTCAAAACCACGGAGAGCTCCTTAGATTACGCTTCGCCGAGCCTTTCTTTGTGAACGGTAAACGGGGAGGTGAACGACAACGCGCATGCGTCTGAATATTTTTCTCTCGTTTGATATCAATGAAAATGCGCTAGGACGTCGTGCGTACACGTCCTAGCAACCCGTCGGTTGGATTAGTTATGACGTTCCCACACGTCGTACGGTTAATATAAGAATGTTTGTGTATAGTCTTATCAACAAGAATGGGAATTGATATATTTACTGTATACAGTACACAAAATATACTATATCCAGTCTGTCGGCAGTCCTTCAAAACAGTATCTGGATTAATATACCGTATGTACACAATCTTTAGTGTAAGTGCAGTCACGACAGTTATCAACATGGCATATGTGACCAGGGACAGTGGTTTGATATACAAGGGGGACATGGTCATTTTTCAGTTCTTTACATATTATGAAACTGCACACTGTAACCTTTCATATGATCTATTGCTCATTGAAATTGGGGGGGAAATGAAGAAGATATGACCATTTGAAACTTGTTTAACTGGAAACACCAAAGTACAGAATTTGCCGTTTTAAGATTTCATAGTATTTAGCATCTCTGAGCCCAGGAATGGGGTGTGACAATAGATACTTGTCTCCACCCCTAGATACTTGCATAAACACTCCCCCCATCCTCTAACCACTCCACACTGTCAACTGCACAGAATGACTTGAGTTGACACTTAGTAAAAGAGGAATAAGGACATCTAGAACTCTTAGAATAAAAATAAATAGAGATGAGAAAGTATCAATATTGCAATATAGAAATATAGGACGGACGTTGTTTAGTGTATGTTTTGGTAATGATACAATCTAAATCTAACTAGTATGCTGGAGTAAAACTACTTGCAGCAAGTAGGCTATAATTTATTCCATGAAGTTACTTGTAGTTTTAGACCCATGCTTTTAATTGCTAAATAAAAAAATGCTGTATGTTTACATTACATTATTAATATGTACAAAGGTACCTTTTTACCCCTAAATGCATGGCTTGAATCAGCCATGCACTGATGTGAAAGAGTCAAAACCTTACCAACAGAAAGTCAAGGGGAAAAATACCTTAGACGTGTGTTATGATCCTTCCACTTTTAAGAAGATCACACCAGGATTTGTACTACACTATGTCTTCACATTCAATATTTGAGCTGTTCTTCTAACAACAATGTCATGGATTGATCAAATTATATAAACGACGGATTTCACCGCGACGCGTGATCACGCATGGATGTCATGGATTGATCAAATTATATAAAAGACGGATTTCACCGCGACGCGCGATCACACGCGATGTTATTCATTCATGTATTGATCATCAGGCAGCAGCATCCAATGGTAATAAAGTTACAAAGATTAAAACACAGTGATAAACATGCACATGTGTGCACTGAAATAAAGGGCAGAAGAATGGATTTACAACTAAGACAATCTCGTCAGAACGCGTGTGGTGTGGAGACCTCAAACAAACATTAAACTGGCAGCAACTTTTTTTTCTTCAGTGGACGACGGGTAAATCAGTTAATTTATACTTTTATTACAATATCCAACAGCATCATATCAAGTTAACAATAATGCTGATGTTGTAGGCTATTTACTATTGTCACAGAAACACACTGCACGGCTACTGTAACTGGAGAACAAAGACTCTATGTAAATACGTGCAGGAATGTTCACACCCCCAAAATACGGCAAATAATCTGTAATTATAGAGACATTTTTGCAATGTAAATACAACGACTTAATGACACTAAAACGACTTTCTGATGGAATAAAAACATTCTTTAACATTCCAACTGTGTTAATGTGGCTAAAACCGAAAACCACCAAAAAAATAAAATGATTCTATTTTGGTCTATTGTGAGATTTAATTAGTGCCGACTTGTGGTTGAAAATACTGGCACTGGTCACATATGTCAAAGTTCAGTAAAGTACATCCTAATGGTGCGTGTGTCTCCTGTCAAAGGGGATGAGAGAGAGGTTTACTGGCACCCAGATACCCCTCCTCATCCCCTCCTCATGCAGCCACATCCAGGCCCTGTATACTGCTGTAGCATCCAGATGTGCGCGCACACAGTGGTGTTGCGGGGTGGCAGCAAGCCATTAAAGATTAACATGAGTAATAGTAGGGGAGACATTAATGCACAGTCCAGCTACGCTATGTTGACTGGCAAAAAAGCTGTGGAAGGAAGCCGGGCGGGGAGGAGGGGAGGAGGGGAGGGGGGGGGGGGGGGGATAATGTAACCCTTGGGCTGTCTGCGTCAGTGGGGAGTGTTGGGCGGGAGGAGTAGTCCTTTGGGAGGAAAATGTCCTCCCAAAGGGGCTCCTCACTGGCGGGGGAGTCAGCAAAGTGACAAAGTAATCTACAAGCTCAATGAATCACGATGCAACGCTGTGTGAGCTTATAGATCGGCTAGTTTTCTTTTTTTTTTATGGCACACCTCCCTGATTCTGGTTTATGATGAATAAAATAAATCGCCACAGTACTTTGCGGGTTCTGGAAAGTTTCAGGTTCTACGAAGATTCCGAGTGACCACTCATAGTGGAAAAGAGACTTGTCATTCTTTTCCCCTCCATATTTTCTTTTCAGGAGTCGGAAGGATTCTTCGGCGGTGCTGGATGCGAGTAAATACCTCTCCTTGGTCAAGATCCTGGCTAAGCATGGCAGAATGGACGGTAAGTGAAAACCGCCGAGGATCTGCCTATCTGACTGGTTACCCTGGAGTAGCTTAGTAGTTACTAGGCTAGTGAGACCGCTAAGACGGTCAAGTCCTCATTGTTAACTACTGTATGCATTTGTAAACCGTAAGAGTTAAAGGAACACTGAAGATTTGATTATGTACCTGTTTATTTCTTGTTTTTACTCTTGACGGTAGGTCTGGCCATAAGTTTCAACTTAAAGGCAACTCAAAGTTGCTCTATGAATAAACCATTTTACAATTCACGTACCATTACTCACATAAGTGTCACTCACTCACCTACTCACTCACTCACTCACTCACTCTCACAAACTCTTTCTCTATCTCTCTCTCTCTCTCTCTCTCTCTCTCTCGTTCTCCATCCATCCACATTAGCAGGCAATTATAAGAATGCTATGGTGGGTTTCCCTCGGGCCCATTGAAGACCAAATTACTATCAATGCCGCCGCTTGGCTTTGTGCACACAATGACAGGCTAAATGTTTCCCGTGTCGCTCCTCTCCTCACCTCACCCCTCCTCTGCTCTCAAACCGTCTCTCTCTCACCCTCTCTTCTGGAAGCTTGTCACTCTTTGTTGTCCACCCTAAACCTCCCCCCCCCCGCCAGATAACGCCTCGTTCGCGGTCGGTGAGAAATGAGAGAGGGGAAAATTACAGAGACTGTGTGTATTTTTCCGGAATTACTGAAATCCGCCCCGATGCTAATGGCAGATCATGTCCGCCAAAGTGCTTGGACATTATACACACACGCGCACACACACAATTTGCATGTGAATTCAAGCAAAAGGCATTTGGCGGAGATGACGGTTAGTATACGCGCATGTGTGTGTGTGTGTGGGGGGTTGTGTTTGTATAGGCGACGCTGACGCATTCGCCATTAGCTAGAGTGTGGATATGGTGGGGGGACTTGTCATCCGCATTAGTACACATGGCTAGCCCTGACGTTAGCCTGCCCCCGCCCAGACGTTAGTCCGCCTCGGCTTCCACCACCGTCGCTACTCCAGGCCTGCTTGAAGACCATGCTTCTTGGCATCCCTCGCGTTCTCTCTCTCTCTTTCTTTATTTCTCCCTCTAATGGCTTTTTTTTCTTTCTTGCTTTGTTTTTTTTCTCCTTCTCACACCTCTCAGTCTCCTATACTTTCAACCTCCCCCACCCAGTCTCCAGGCAACTTCATCCTTTTTCTACATTAGTTTCCTCTTCCCTGACATTTTATTCCATTGCGCCGATGGGTCAGGTTTTTTTTTTTTTTTTTACAGCTGAGCAGGTTGCCCACTTAAGTTCAAAATTGAGGGTTGACATTCACATCATTTTACATGCCTTCTACTTCAAATGCTCTTTCTATCCGTCTCATCTTCCCTCTGTGACCTGCTCTCAGTGGGGGGCTCTGTTATCTGACCATACCCTTTGGTAAACAAAACTTGTCTGGTGGTGGCGGTGGTGGTGGTGGGGGCTAGCTTGGCTTGCAGTCAATCTGTGGAACATTAGATGAACCAATGGGCTGCGTGATGTTTGTTTATGTGGCCTAGTGCTCGCCCATCCGCATGGGCCTGTGTGCGTGCGTGCGCACATGCGCATGTGTTTGTGTGATAGTCGGATGAGCTGATGGACATGCATAGTGGCTAAACGGAGAGAGGCGCGCGGGGGGGGGGTAGCTCCATTTGCCCATATAAGGTGCGGTTGGGTGGATAAAGAGAGTGAGATGTAGTTGGAGAATCCTAGTCAGGGAGAGATCCCTTGCATTTTTTTTTACTCACAACGCCAGTCATCAAGGCTATACTTCCAGGCCATGTACCCAATGCCGGCTTTTTATATATTTATTTTTCACCCTGACCTTAATCCTCCAGAGTAATTAGTTCAGCTTCTCTTCTTCTTCTTACGTGGGGGCTATTTTGCATATTCCATCAATCCGCGACTTATAGTTACTTTCCTCCGTGTATGCATTTATTCACATTACTCATCAGACTTTGCATGACAAATTGTCCTTGAAATGACTACCGGAATTGTGTCTCTAATATCTAGTTTAGGTTCTTGCTCCTGAAAGGAACTCCTAAAAGAATTCATAATACACCTTCATATACAGTAAATAAATGAAGTGGAGTACAACTACTCAAGTATAGATACAGATACTCAAAATGGGTACACAACGCAAATAGTTGGTACGTAATCAACGCAAATACTGTACCTTTTGTTACTGTCCTGCCTCTGGGGGGGCACCACCCAATGGAGGGTATGCATGTGCATGCTTAACCCATTCTGACCTGAGATCAGATTCATACGAGGTTTCCACTGGACACATACTGGTCTGGTTAACCCATTCTGACCTGAGATCAGATTCTAAAAAATGTCAGTCGTTCTTCGATTTTTCAAAAATAGCAGACCTACAAGCTCATAGCGCGCCACTCGGTGGCGCGCTATGAGCTTGTAGATCTGCTATTTTTTAATAGCTAAAGCATAACATGATGCTAACACCAAAATGGGTTCCCGGTCAGAATGGGTTAAAGTGAATGGCACATCGAGTGGCAAAGCCAACATGCAATCTTGTTTAACGTTGTTTAATTGCAATCAGATAGGACTTTTCTGTTTGGATGTCCGGGGAGGTCAAGGCCAGAAAGTAGTTTTCATTCACACTAACAACAATGTATAATAAATAACACCTTCTGATTGCCCCCAGCCGACAGATATAGTAGCGCAGCTCGGAATCGTTTTGTTTTTGTTGAGATTACTGTCCGCCACTGGCTATCCGTCTGTGTTCTCTGCATCTCTCTCTTCAGCCCTTTCTGCTGTTGATTAGTGTCTGTGGTGGAGAGCGGCGATATCGCTGTCAGCCCATTAGCTGCCGTCGAAATGGAGAGTAAACGCATCTTAATAACCTGGTCTTGATACGCGGCAGCTGCATTCATTCACACGTGTGCGCACGACACACAGCACGACGCACACATACACACACGCGCACACACACGGTGTTCAGCGTTTATCCTACCGCTGGCCAGATGGGCACGAGAGAGCCCAGCAAAATACCCTCCATTACCGGCCAGGCTCGACCGAACCAATCCACCCACCCCCAGCCCGCTTGCCGGGGGTCTCACAGGGGGCTACGTACGGTGGGCCGCTCCTCACCACCGCACACCTATAATTTAATCCCCCTGAGCTCTTTCGGCGCGGCACACAGCAGAAAAAAAAGCCCAGCCTCCATCCATTGTAGGGGTCGGTAATTGTAGTCTCGTTTAGAAAGCTGCAAGTAGCAATTAGTGGCAAGTTGGCATTATACGGGGCTGGATTTGCATCCCCCGCTGTGCACACACAAAATGCTGTTTTAATGTGGGTTTGTTTTCCCCACATGGAATTAGCTAAAGGGGGTCTTTTTTTATCGTATTTATTCACAACACCCTGTTCTCTCCCATGGCGGACCTGCATGCCTCTCTCCGTCTCTCCCATTTGTCTTTGTCTCTCTCTCTCTCTCTCTCGTCCACTCTTTCTGTCCCTCGTTCTTTCACTCTCCTGAACGGGATTTTTCTGTTTTCCTTCACTCTCTTTTCACTTTGTTTTTCCTGTGTCTCTCTCTCTCTCTCTCTCTCTCTCAGTCTCTCTCTCTCTCTCTCTCTCTCTCAGTCTCTCTCTCTCTCTCTCTCTCTATCGCTTCCTTCCCTCCTTGTCACTATCACTTTAGTCCCCAGACTAATGTCGTCAACGTTGCAGTTCCAGTTCCCATCGTCTTTGTCTCTCTGCGTTTTAAAACGTGTCTCTCTCTCTCTCTCTCCATCACATCCCTCTCCTGTCTCCACCACAGAGGCAGTGGACATCCTGAAGGAGATGAGGCACAAGGAGGTGATGTTGAAGGAGACCAACATCGCCACGCTCTTTCACCTGTTCACCAACGTGGGCGCCACGGGTGACACCGAAGGCGTCCTGCGTCTCCAAGACACGGTGTTCACGCTGGGACTGACCAGGCCCACCGCCAACCTCTGCTCGCCGCTCATCACCGCGTACCTGAAGAAGTACGGCCCACATTTCACAACACACGCACGTCGCAAAACACCTATAACACCGCCCATACGCGCATAATATGCGCTGGAATCAGTCAAACGAGCGACTTTTACGCATTTCTGCGATTTGATCGCAAGTTGGCCTCATATTAATTTCTTGTTAAAGTTACATGCGGGGATGCAGGGATATACACTATATGGAGCTAAACAAAATAAGTGATATTTAAAGTCGCTATCACAAAGATTGCAGGTAGATGTCTGTTTTGTCCCGAAGAGCTCCCATGAGGAAGGATTTAATTTAGAATGTGTTCATTAAACAACTCCCTCCCCCCCCCCCCATCCAGACAGCATTTCCCCTGCCTTTTCCTTAATATGCCATTTTTGTTTACAAAAACTATGGGAAGTCAGAAAAGCCCCAAAAGGATCAGCAGGTGCTCAGAGAGAGCCTGGAAGAGAACCGAGGCAATTAATTGCACTCTGAAATGTGTGATCCAATTTTTAATTAATCGCATGCGTTTTATAACGCGTGTATAAACGCTCACACACATAACATAAAAGGACACACAAAGGCGTTCGATCACATGCACACTTTTTTCGCTATCCCATTGTGTCGTGCTCTATGAAGTTGTTAAAAGTTCCCCCGAACCCCAAAGAAATGTGTGTGTGCACGTGCGCGTGTGTGTGCGCGCACGTGCGCGTGTGTGTGCGTGCGCGTGTGCGTGCGTGCGTGTGCGTGTGCTTGATTTACTCATCTCGCCCATGATCACTGCTGGGGTTAGATTCTGGGTCAGTAATTCGGACAGAGAGCGGATGTGGAAATTTTCCCCTTGTGTTCTGGTGCGTGTGCGCGAGTGTGTGTGTGTGTGTGTGTGTGTGTGTGTGCGTGTGTTCGCATCAGATGGTTGCGTTCCATCCAGCCTTTGTTTTGTTGGAAGATCTGCCAGCTGCACTCCCCCTCCCCCCTCCCCCCTCCCCCTCCCCCTCCCCCCTCCCCCTCTGCCCATACAAGTATACCATGCATCGTGTGTGCGTTTCCACTCGCACGGTCAGAAATGGCCATCGACGCTGCCTTGCAAAAAAACAAAAAACGCCAATATGCAAATGAACTCCCGAGCATCGGCCCCTAGATCACTGGAACGGCCCCACCCCTCCCCGTCTGTTCAGCTGTGTGTGTGTGTGTGTGTGTTCGTTCGTTCGTTCTATTTGTCAGTACAGCTTTTACGTAAATCAACTCATTAGCATGTTAATTATGCACAGAGCACTAATTGCTGGATTTGCCACAGCCATGTGGTGTGTCGTTGTCGTTACAGCCCCTACAAACACACACACACACACACACACATGTCTCTCTCTCACACACACACATACTCACACACACACACACACACACACACACACACACACACGCACATTTCCCCCTCCCCTTGTACATGTTTTGGGAGAGAGAAGCCAAGTCCACACCTTTGCACGTGAAGCTTGCACACACACACACACACACACACACACACACACACACACACACACACACACCAGAGCACCCCTGCTGCTGTTTGTTTTGCAGCAGTCAGGTCTCTGGCACAAACAGAGCTAGCGGGTTCACTCGCTAATCGCTGCCTCTGTGAGATTAGCAGGCTAATTTACTCCTGGGTTATCAACAGCAACCACACGCGCACGCTTACACACACACACACACACACACACACACATTACAGACCGGTGTCAAGTGAAGGGAAAAACCAACGTAATACCGTCTCGGTGAGGTGTTGGGCCACCACCAAAGCTTCAGTGGACCTTGGAGCTTGTAAGAATAGATTTGACCGACTCTTCTCTGATGACACAGTTGTACAACAAAGCGTATAAAGGTGCTAAATTATTATCGCTAAATTATTGTGGAAACTAATAAATAATATTAATAGCTGATTTTTAAATGTTGTCGCCCTATCTTCAAATCCGCGACCACTGTCCCAGACCAAGGTTTTAACCCATTCTGGGCGAGGAACCCCTTTTGGTGTTTTAAACATTATGCTATTGAAAAATAGCAGATCTACAAGCTCATAGCGCGCCACCGAGTGGCGCGCTATGAACTTGTAGGTCTGCTATTTTTGAAAAAATCTTTAAAATGCGCCTCAAATCTTTTCCGAAAATTGTCATGATTTAGAAAACGTTTTTTATTTTATTTCGACGTCAGGCCTGAATGGGCTAATCGACTCACCTTTCCTATGCATGTTCTCTTTCACCAACCCGTTCATTCAGTCCGTCCTCCAACACAGCGTGACTGACGGACGGACGGTCGGGCATAGTGGAGGATGGAAGGAGGATCGGGAAGGCTAGTAGGATGGGAAAGGGAAGGAGGACAAAGGCGCGTGTCACTCCCGGTGGTGTGCTGTCTTCATCGCCGTGTCAGCGCTAATGACTTAATGAACACTTCTCCGGCAGATTAGAGCTCCTGACAGCCCGTCATGCCTCCCCGATTACTCTCCGAACCCTTTCCGTTTCAGCACGGTGCGCGGGCCTAACGTCGCTATATACGCTATAGCCTCGCGGGCTATAGCCAGTTCGCCGCGCCGTTATCTCCGCTAGGGAGTGATTATAGCGACACCAGACACTAATGACTCTGACAAAGGGGGGAAAGCTGGCAGATGATGATGAGAGCGTTGCGGAGCAGATGTACAATACGTCTCAACAATACAAGTGTCCCAGACGGATGAGAATAAATCCATTCACTCACACTTTTCATCCCCATTCTTGCGAGTGAGATTAACCCACTTTGGGCGGGGATCCCTTTTGTGGTGTTGGCATTACGTTATGCTTTAGCTGTTGAGAAATAGCAGATCCACAAGCTCGTAGCGCGCCACCGAGTGGCGCGCTACGAGCTTGTAGGTCTGCTATTTTGGAAAAAAATCGAAGAACGACTGACACAGAAACATAGCTTTTCCAGAAAACTGTCAGGATGTAGAAGACATTTTTGATTCTTAGAATCTGATCTCGGTTCAAAATGGGTTAATCAGGCCCGCAAGACGAGAGGGAGGAGACTCGGACAAAAGAATCAGTTTGTTTGACCGCTTACAAAAGGAGATCAAGTGAAAGGGTTATTGCAGAAGGACGGAGAGTTGAGAGAAGAGGGGAGAAAGTCAGGGGGTCACGGAATGCAAGAGAAGAGGGGAATTATGGCAGAGGGGTTATCTTGATTTATACTTAACGAAATAGCAGACCTGCTAAACAAATGGCAGCTCAGCGATCTAACGCATCGAGGTGCAACGCATTGTGAGCTTCTAGATTGGCTATTTTTGGTGTACGACATGAAGCTATAGGCAAGAGGGAGTTTTAAGTGGGCGAGAACGCTGGTAGTCGCGCGGATAAACGAGTGAGGAGTTGAGTGAGAGATCCAGCACAAATCACAAAAAAAGTTGTGCACTTGTTGTGTAAATATCCTCAACAGGGGGGGCTTTGTACGCATCATGTACATAGATGTGTGTTCATGTACACACGTTGATTCGCCGCTGCCCTTCTTTCAACCCGAAACAGCAGGCTATAGTGGTGTCATGATCACACGGGCACTCGCGTTTAAGACACAGTCTCCCACCCGGCGCGCGAGGACAGTGGCTTGATAACAGGTCTGCCAAACGTATTTGGAACAAAAGATCGTGAGAGAGAGAGAGGCTGAAATGAGCTTCCTTGTCTAATCCTTCAGGGTTTTTTTTTTTTTAATTCTCTTTCATCGTCTTTTTTTTTTTCATGCCATGCAAAGGCGCTCGTTATAGCTTTCTTTTTTTCAGGGGTTTAATTGGCTGGAAAGTGGCTGACATGCAAAGTTGGGGACATTAACAGGCACGCATGCTGCAGTAAATGGCAACGCAAAGTGACAGTTAAATTGTACCTAGGGGAAATTATCCATCCTTCAACATCCTCCGTCTTGCTTTTTTGGGGTTGTCTGTGTGTGTGTGTGTGTGTGTGTGTGAAGGGGGGGGGGGGGCTAATTGCACCGCTAGAACCTTCTTTTTCGCCAGAAGTGACGGGGGAGTTCTTAAAAAGACGTCTCATTAGGAAGGAGGGATTGCAAGGAGGTGTAGAAGAAGTGCACGGACAGAGGAGGAGAGATGGACGGAACATTAAGCACTCGTCTAGCACTGCCTGGCGTCTCCGTCACAGCTGTGTGTGTGTCTGTGTGCGTATGTGTGTGTGTGTGTCTGTGTGCGTGTGTGTGTGCCTGTGTGTGCCTGTGTGTGTGTGTTTCACATAACAGTTGAGGCCTTTGTGCAATTTAGCCGAAATCACATGCTCATCTCGTAACCCACATTACATTTTTTTGGAACCAAATGCATAGCCATTTCTCTCAGTCTCTCCCTCTAATTCTCTCTTCCTCTATCGTTTCTCTCTCTCTGATTCTCTCTCTCTCTCTATCGTTCCTCTCTCTCTGATCTCTCATCGTCCAATCAGAGTGTTGTGCAGTTGAACAGCCTCTCCACTCGCCGCCGCTGAATAATGTTGTCCCTCTTCATTTCAATTAGCGGGAGGCCCTTTACCTTCCACCCCCAATCACTTCATCCGTCCATCTCTCCCTCCCTCCCTCTCCTTCCCTCCCTCCCTCGGTACTTCTCCTCCCCTCCTCCTGCGTTCCGGCCAAGCCAAGGTCACCCTCCTCCCCACTCCACCTTGGAAGTGTTGGTGTTTATCCCATTTTGGTCTGACGTCGAAATTTTAAAAAAATGTCTTTTTTAAAATGTATTTCTTTCTGAAAAACCTCATGTTTCTATATCAGTGGTTCTCAATATTTCATGTCAAGGACCCCCAAAAATATATGAAATTTGCCGCTGACCCCCATCTGAAAATGTTGATTCAGGGACCACCTCCCAGAAGCAAAGATTTGAGTTAAAAACGTCTGAAAGAGTATATATTCAAAGCTTTGCACCACATTTTTCAAAAATAGCAGACATAATAGCGCGCGCTACGAGCTTGTAGATCTGCTATTTTTCAATAGCTAAATTATGACGATGTTTAAAACACCAAAAGGGGTTCCTGCCCAGAATGGGTTATGGGACAAGGACAGCAGGCGTATTGCTCTCGTCCAGCAGTCTCATTCGATGAGGGCGAGAAAACACTTGAGATATTATATCTGAGTGACTCTCATTCTATCTCTCTCTCTCTCTCTCTCTCTCTCTCTCTCTCTCTCTCTCTCTCTCTCTCTCTCTCTCTCTCCGTCTCTCTGTTGGTTCTGCTTCCCTATACTACCAGTAGCCCAGTCTTGCTTTCACCTCTGTGTTGATTGACATGGTACTAATTACCCAATCAGCAGATTGATAGAGCCGGGGATTCAAGTGGTCTCTCTCTCTCTCTCCATCCCAACTTTTTTTTCTCTCTCTCTCTCTCTCCCACCCCCCTAATGTTTCTCTCTCTCTCACACACACACACACACACACACACACACACACACTCCATGGCTTTATTGCTTTCATCGACTCATCCTCGTTGTTTGTTCATCCACCGGGGCATGGAGAGGTATAGGGAGGGAGAGAGAGAATGAGAGAAAGGAATGGATGACATGAGATGGAGTGAGATGGGAATTTTGTAGCCATATTCCAGCTTATAGTAGCTTAGTGGGGGCTGAGGTCATTGCAGGGAATTGGGGGGGACGACGACATCACATCACACACGGAAAAGAGGGCGAGGAGTAGACTCATTTTGCTGTTTTAAACGTTGTTATAATTTAGCTATTGAAAAATAGCAGATCTACAAGCTCATAGCGCCGAGTGGCGTGCTACGAGCTTGTAGGTCTGCTATCTTTGAAAAATCGAAGAGCGACTGACATTAGAAACATAGCTTTTTCAGAAAACTGTCAGGATGTAGAAGGAGAGCAGAGGGGGGGGGGGGGGACCAACTTAAGCTTCTGAAACGGGACAATGATGAAGTAGAGGAGGATAAAGGAAGAGTGGAGGTCAAGAGGGGAGAGATCAGACCAGACATTTTGTCTATCTTTCTCCAACTATAAAAGCCATCCTATTATCCCCCCCCCCCCGTGTGTGTGTGAGCGATATTGAGGTTAGAGGTCTGATCTGATCAGTGCTGTCGTGTGATGTGAAGAACCGGTAGGTATTGTCATGAGGTCAGAGTGCTCCGATAGGAAATCTCAAGGTCAAGAATACCATCTGTGACGTGTGCCGTCTATTCACTGCCCTCGCAATCCCCATACAGTGATCATTAATTGGACATATCTGTCACCCAACTCACTAACCCCCCCCCCCCCATCTCTCTCTCTTTTTGTGTGTGTGTGTGTGTGTGTGTGTGTAGCAACGACCCAACGGGCGCCCTGGAAGCGGCCTTCGACTGCCACAAGCGCTTCAAGCAGATCCCTCGTATCTTTGACATCATCGTGGCCTTGGTGGAAAAAGGAGACACCGATCTGCTGCAGAAAGGTTTGTTTGTCTCAAATCCGTTTTCTTTGTAAGACCGGTTACATTTTAATAACCACCTCCAGCTTTATTCTCGTCTCCTCTTAACACTCGTCTCGTTCTCAAATGTCCTACTATTACAATAAAGAAACGCCACCCTAGAGGCCACGCGCAAATGCGTCTATTGGGTTACAAATTGTACCCACTTTAGAGTCACAAATGCATAAATCAACACTGGAACATGTTTGCCGTGAAGAGCGCTTAAGAGAGAGGCAGACGGAGAGTGAGAGGTGAGAAGAGGCCAGGAGGTCTCGCCGGCTGAAGTGCGACAGACGATCGCTTGTTTTGAGCGGCTCCTATCACGACGGTGGGCTTAAAGGGTTAAGTTTTGACGTGCCTCAGAGGGCGAGTGGCTCTGGAGTGTGTGGGAGGTCGAGCACCTCTCCATCCCCTCCTCCTCCTCCTCTCCTCCTCCTCCTCCGCAGCCTTCCTTCCATGTCTCTCATCTTACCCTCTCACTGTCCACCCCTCTGCTCTCTGCCGCCGCAGTGTCAGCCACGTATATAAAACAGGACATTAGTATTTATGAAGCAAGTCCGAGCTTGGTAAACTATTGGCTCACGCACTGAAATGAATTATTCTATTTAATTAAGCCCCCTCTTAATGCAATGAGAGAGTGTGGTGGTGACGTGCGCCGTAAGTTTTGAATGGTACTCGAGAGTCATAGGCGGCGGGTGAGTTTTACCTTTGGGTAGGCTATAGAATTGCGTTTGGGGGGGGACTCTCGCGGCCGAGCGAAGCGAGGCCGCCGCCGCGGATTTATTTATTTATTTATTTCCCAGATGGTCTAAAAATGAGTTATTTAGCATACTTTTACCAATGAATTAGCCTATACACAGACAACGACTTTTGGACGTCTTTTTCTCAAGTCTCGAGTCAGTCAGTACTCAGTGTAGATTACCCGGCGGTGTTGCTGCCCCTCCGGGAGTCGCGGCTCATGGCTCTACAGACGGCACAGAGACAGCAGTCACTCCGCTGAACGTGTCAGTGTTGCTGCAGTCGTGTGAACTGTGAACCGTGCAGCCTAGGCACTGGTGCTGCTGAGTTCTGACACAGCCGAGCCGACTCACAGCTTCTTCTTCTGAATTAGGCTACTTTATATTTGCATTGAAAAATACATTTTGCTGTTTCCCAAAACAAACCAGCGCGCGCTACTCTTTGCTACAAAGCGACTGGAAGGACGAGGTTTACAGACATACCAATAGTAGTCAATCATATGCTGTAGGCCTATAGTGTATAGCCTATCCGATCAGCGATCACCAGGGGGCAGCGACAACACACACACACACACACACACACACACACACACACACACACACACACAATAGCCTTCTATAATGCTGCGCACATATATTTAAAAAAATACCCAGCATAATTTTTGGGAAGGCTAAGCCTTCCCTAGCCTTATGCACCCGCCGCCTATGTCGAGAGTCTATTGTTGTGCGCGCCATTCACCCACGCTTCACATGCTCGTCCATACAAACGCCATGCCTGGTGGGTTTCCTTGTAAGATAAACTACCATTTACATTTCTCAGTTTCTCAGTCCTACCCACACAGTAAAGTCCTCATTATTATTATTGTATCCATTTGTAACTCGGAGAATGTACAAATGTAACCAAATAAACATTTCGGTTCCATTTGAAATGTGTATCTGGTGATTACGGTCAATCCATTGTCACCTACTGCATGTTTTTGGAGGGGAGAAACCTTTTTCAATCAAAATCATTCAGACCCATCTCATAGTCATACATGGAAACCACTACTATTATTATGAATGATGTGCCAAAACCTGACGGCATGCATTTCAATTCATAATCTGGATTATTTTACGGAGCCCCTGGCTATGCGTCCCCACTTTGAGAACCGTGGGCCTACTGGAGACTGTAACGGAACATGTTGAGGGCAAAGTAGAGATCTGTTACCTGTAGATATGTAGCCTTGCCGAGCCAAGTGGCCCGTAGGTCAAGACTCTTTAGCGTGAGACGGCCTTTATGTACAAGTACACACCCGCCGGACCAGCTCAGTGGCCTTATGGTTGGCTCACCTAAATGTAACGCACATACATTGTATTACCTGCAGCTACATCAATACATGTGACCTACTCGAAGGTCGTGTTTTATTTGTCTCATAATGGCATGGAATGGGCTTGCGCACACCTGCAAAGACATACGCCTCAATGGTGGGACACACTGGGACAGTCACTATTCTGCTCCGCACGCACACACACACACACACAGACAGACACACAGACAGACACACAGACACACAGACAGACAGACAGACAGACAGACACACACACAGACACACACACACACACACACAGACAGACAGACACACACACACACACACACAGACAGACAGACACACAGACACACACACAGACAGACGCTGGTCTTAATGATGTGGTTGGAGGTTACCTGCCAGCCATCGCTAACCATTATATGAAGCCTTCAGGGCTAAAAACACAAGCTTGGAATAACAATAAGAAGAGTGAAGGCGATTCTGTTTGTATCGGATGTTTGCTTTGACGTGTGTGTGTGTGTGTGTGTGTGTGTGTGTGTGTGTGTGCACGTCTGCACGCGTGCGCGCGCATATAGCTTCTCACCTGTTTTTGAGGCTGTTTGACTGAGATAGCATTGTACAGTCGAACTGCTGAGCGGAGTGCTTTAGCAAGTTTCCTGGAGGGCTTAGACTTTCGTGTGTGTGTGTGTGTGTGTGTGTGTGTGTGTGCGTGCCGTGTGCACGCCCCCACACATTTTGTGGAGCTAAGCAGCGCTAAGCCTGCTTTGAGGTCTCGCAAATTTTTGCAGACTATGACAATCAATGGGAAAATAATAGAATGTGGTGTGTGTGTGTGTGTGTGTGTGTGTGTGTGACTGTGTGTGTGTGTGTGTCTGTCTACTCATCCATGTATTATTAGCTGTTTATTCTTAAGACCTCTCTCTCTCTCCCTCTCTCTCTCTCTCTCTCTCTGAGTATAGCCATGGACTTTGTGCGTCAGGAGCGAGGAGAGATGACCATGCTGTATGACCTCTTCTTTGCCTTCATGCATACGGCCCGCTACCGTGAGGCCCGCAAGATCATAGAGGTAGACACACACACACACACACACACACACACACACACACACAACACACACAGTGGGGTCACAGATCAATTTGTATGGGTCACGACGAGTAAAAATCCCTTTTTTCTTTTCCTAACATTTATTAAAAAAAATCTGACCAGTCTGAAGCGAGTGGTGCAACAGCACCCCCTATTGGTACTCTACAAACATAGTCCCATAGGGACAAGGCTGTTCCTTGGAGTGGTTGCACCACTCAAATATATGTATATTAAAAATGTATTTTTTAACCCATTCTGACCGGGCACCCATTTTGGTGTTAGCATCATGTCGTGCTTTAGCTACTGAAAAATAGCAGATCTACAAGCTCATATCGCGCCACCGAGTGGCGCGATACGAGCTTGTAGGTCTGCTATTTTTGAAAAATCGAAGAACGACTGACATTTTTTAGAATCTGATCTCAGGTCAGAATGGGTTAATCAGACCAGTGTGTGTCCAGTGGAAACCTCGTATGAATCTGATCTCAGGTCAGAATGGGTTAAACAAAGCAACAAATCTAAGAAGCCAGGCCATGGATGGAAGGATGAGAGATTGGTGGATAAACGGGTGACGAGTTTAGGGGAAACTCAAACCATTTTTATTGTCTGGAAAAACATTGATAAAAATCCAACCCCCCCCTTTCTTTCTTTCACTCTTTCTCTATCTTTCTCTCATGTCCTCGGGTACTATCAAAGAAGGATTTTAAAACCTCTTGAGGATTGAGCAAACCCTCTTAAATATTGACATGTCGCTATCGGAGTGTTCATCCTCCTCATGGCCGTTATCCCACTTATGGCATTCTGGGCGGGAACCCCTTTTGGTGTTAGCGTCATGCTATGCTTTAGCTATTGAAAAATAGCAGATCTACAAGCTCGTAGCCGCGCCACCGAGTGGCGCTCTACGAGCTTGTAGGTCTGCTATTTTTGAAAAATCGAAGAACCACTGACATAGCTGAAACATAGCTTTTTCTGAAAACTGTCAGGATGTATAGAAGACATTTTTAGAATCTGATCTCAGGTCAGAATGGGTTATAGCAGAGAGACTAGGCTGTGTGCCAGCTCTATGCTATGCTACGTGAGATTAGAGCCGTCAATAGCCCCCGTGGACAGATTGAAAATATGTACCCCAGTGTCCTTGGTGTCAATAGAATATGTGCTACAGACCCGGACAGACCAACACTTAGCCGTGTCCCACACCTTTTTTGCGTTCCAAGTGTAAAAAGTTTATCCACACTGGTCTGGGAGTGTGGTGGACCTTAGCTTAAAGGAAAATTGAAGTGAATATAAGTGAGGGGGGGGAAAAGCATGTGCCTGTCCCCCGCAACAGATTTCAACGGCAAAACTAAACTTGACCAAAAGTTATAGTACACTAAAATGGCAATATCAAAGTTCGATCAAACTTTGTATGGTCATATTTTCCCTTTTGGGCTACAGATGAATACGTTTGATTTGTTTTGATGGGACATTCTACTCTGCATTCAGGCCACATTTCACCTGAACTTCTGAACCAACAAATGCTTCCTGAACTGTAGGAAAAAGTTCATTCAATAAAATATTACAAACTCACACATGAAAACCTCTATGAAAAGTAATTACAGTTCAACTGTACATTGCTTTGAATTTAAATGTAATGGTTTTTTTTGTGTGTTTGCTAACTAGTAAGGGCTGTGTGCATTACAGCTATGTGTAACATTAACATGTAACAATATTAATAACAGTATTGTTATTATTCAATTCAATTATCGGTTATCGTATCAGGAAATATACAAATGAGTATATATATTGGTACCGGGATTCGGGACTGGAAAAAGTGCATTCTTGTGCATCTACACTTTAGCTATTGAAAAATAGCAGATCTACAAGCTCATAGCGCGGCACCGAGTGCTGCGCGATGAGCTTGTATGTCTGCTATACATTTTTTGTGAAAATCGTGAAAACAAGGCGCAAATCTTTGAACGTATATTCTTTCAGAGCGAACGTTTGTAACTCATATCTTTGCTCCTGGGGAGGGGGGATCTTCAAGCTCACAACGCGGAGATCTGCTATCTTTAACTATTCACCGTAGGACAAAGTATAGGGGTTAAGTGGTTAACCCACAAAGACAGAGGTAAACTTGACCCGGGTTAGTGAGCAATTGTGGTCATTAACTGCACTTGCGCAGAGGCAAGGGGAGTATAGCGTCAGGGCAGCGTAAACCACATTTGATACATCTACCTCGTCTCACTCGCTACCTTTTTCATCCCGCGACGGCGTCAAGTGCTCCCCACAGAGTGGTGTCTCACTTTAGGCTATGTTTGGTATAATTGGCAGTGGATTAATCACAGGTAATTAAATGTAATAATTGAGAGAGGTGGCCAATTTCGCACTAAATGCCCATAGTTAGATAGATAGTGGTCTGTGTGTGTGTGTGTGTGTGTGTGTGTGTGTGACTGTGTGTGTGTGTGTGTGTGTGTGTGTGTGTGTGTGTGTGTGTGTGTGTGTGTGTGCACTACGTACTGTATGTGTGGGTGTAATGGTCAAGGTGAGGTAGTATTGCCAAAGAGTGGTATGCCATTACGTTATTTTATGTGTTATGGAGAGAGGGTGTGTGTGTGTGTGTGTGTGTGTCCACTTAGCAGGAAGGTGATTAGATGAATTAGAAATTGAGATGGAGAGGCAATCGCCTCTAATCTAAGCGTATAGGTGAGAAGAAGAGGTTAAGGTCTGTCCCTTTGTAATATGCCTAAGTCTATTTGACCACTTAGTGGTGCGTGTGCGGTATGTGAGATAGGGCTAGGAGATATTATAACTTCACTATCGCAATTATTTCAAACTTTTGCCTCGATTAAGATTCATGAATGGTAATGGAAAATAATACTGACATTTGCTGACAGATCTAGAAGCTCATCAGCAATTTTGTTGTACTCCACAATTGTACAATAAAGTGTAATACACGGTTAAATGCTTAATCAAATTCATAAATGTTATATATATTAGAATATATTTTGCTTATAGGTTGATATATAAGAAATTAAAAACAAAATCCCCCCCCCCAATCTCAGTTATTCGATTAACATACATGAGCAAGATTAAGTTGGTAGTTACTGGTACTAAATATATATTCCATATATCGGTATTTTGTAACGTGAAAGATTCCGTAGAGAAAGAGAACTGCGTGCATACACCATATTAACAGACGTGAATACATTAAGCCTGTATACTCTCACGCATGTATAGTACTCGATACTATGAATAGCGTGCCATCGTGCACTGTATACGTAATGTATTTTCTTCACAATCTGACCTAGTTGTCCATCTCGCCATTTCTGTTTCTGGAAGTGTTTGTGTGTCTGTTTGGTGGTGGTTTATCTGTAAAAAAAGGCTGTGTTTGTATGCATGTGCACCCATGTGCAGGACACGTGCGCGCGCGTGTGTGCGTGTTCCTTAGTCCCATGGATTTTCTTTTCTGCTCTGATAGGGAAGATTTGCCTCGAGGGGCTTATAGGCCCCCGTGTGTACGTTGGATGCAACCACACTGCAGAACCCTGAGTGTTCCGAACGGTCCATTTTTTACACCCTTGGGAGTTAAAACGAACACTCTGGATTTTTGCCGTGTATGTAGTAGACTTTCCAGGGCCCTCTTTGAGCCTGGCAGATTTTTTTTGCCAAGTAGGGGAATCAGAGAGGGAAGAAGACGGGGGAGCCCAACAAACACCCAGGCCTTATTCCCTATAAGCAGATTAGACAGACCCAGAGAGAGCAACACATTTTAACCCATTTCGTGCGGGAACCCCCTTCTGGTGTTAGCGTCGTGTTATGCTTTAGCTATTGAAAAATAGCAGATCTACAAGCTCATAGCGCGCCAC
Organism: Protomyctophum bolini; assembly: GCF_963924005.1. Lineage (NCBI taxonomy): Eukaryota > Metazoa > Chordata > Actinopteri > Myctophiformes > Myctophidae > Protomyctophum > Protomyctophum bolini. Next base: position 37,604,080 of record NC_137875.1, read on the forward strand.
TCGGTGGCGCGCTACGAGCTTGTAGGTCTGCTATTTTTGAAAAATCGTGAAAATGTGGCGCAAATCATTGAATATATATATTTCAGAGCGAACATTTTGAACTAAAATATTTGCTTCTGGGGGGTCCCTGCAACTACATATTTTGAGATTGGGGGGTCCGTGGCCCAATAGGGATAATTCTGGGGGTCCTGGACATGAAAAAGGTTGAGCACCGCTGACATAGAAACATAGGTTTTTCAGAATTCTTTTAGGATTTAGAAGCCTTTTCTTTTAATCGACCTCAGTCCAAAATGGGTTAATTTTGTGCCTTTTTGGCTGGTGGGGTAAGAACATAATGCCATGGGCGGCGGGCGGGTGGGTGGGTGGAAAGACGGAGGGACCCGGCATAAGGTAGCTGTGTGAGAGAGGCGGTGAAAGTGAAAGGCGGGCAGAGAGAGAGAGCAGGAGAAGGTTTTCTGAGGATGAACGAGGCAGAGAGGAGGCGTGAGAGAGGAGAGGAGAGGATGTCGACAGGAATGGAGGAAATATGAATGATGATGTTGTTGCCGTCTGCCTCATGGTGTGACATGTCAGCACATCAAAAGAGGCTGTCGGAGGGGGGGGGGGGGGGGGATTGTAGCACCCATGATCCCACAGTTCAGATTAACTTCCTTGGAGATCTCTCTCTCTCTCTCTCGCTCTCTCTCTCATTCTGTCTCTGAGCTAGATTACTGGAGAGAGAGAGAGATTCTCATTTCTAATCTTATTCAGATTGTACCAAAACAGGAGGATCCCCTGGTTGCAGATTAAATCCTGCTCTCTGCTGTTCTCTGACAATAATCACTTTGCTCTTACTCTACTTTTAATCTTTCAGTGGATTCACACTGAGACGGACTGAGTCCGTTTTTTATTTGAACCGTTCCCGAATACGGTTGCCCGGTCCCCCCGCTGGTCCTTTGATTCTAGCGCACCCGAGTAAACTTGCACAACACACTTTGAGCCTCCAGGTGGCGCTGTGCTTGATGGCTGGCGCGCACGGCTACTGACCATCAACTCTGCGACATTGTCTCCAATAAATCCAGACACACTGCATAGCGTCGCCTCTTTGCCGTTATACTTCACTGTCAGAGGGGCACGGTGGCACAGTTGGTAGTGCTGTCGCCTCACAGCTAGAAGGTCCTGGGTTCGATTCCCGCTGGGGACGCTGTGGGCACTGGCGGCGTGTTCCCTCCTCCGCGTCATCAGTGCCCATACCCGAGGCGGGGGTTGGCGATAGGGCCCTTCTGTGTGGAGTTTGCATGTTCTCCCCGTGTCCCCTAGGGTAGATACCCTCACAAAAACATGCCGTAATCCTGGTCTCTAAAACTACCTCCCCCTGGCCAGCCGGGGCGCCTGATGGAGGGGAAAGGAACTGGTCGGAATAACGTGTCCCTTCCACGCGCTACGTCCGGCCGGGGAAATTCCCCTCTGTCAGGTGAAAAGAAGCAGCTTGGACTCCTCATGCATAGAAGGAGGCATGAGGTCAGTCCGCTGCCCCCCCAGGTTGGCAGAGGAAGTGTAGCGCCCAGGATTACATTAGATAATTGGCACTGGGTGAAAAGAAAAACTGGGTTACAAAACCGTGGGATAAAAATTAAAGTAAAAAAAAAAAATACTTCACTGTCAGCCTGCCTGCTATTCGCTCAGTCAGTCAGTTCTGTGCTATGGATTCTACTTCAGCGTTGTTATTATTAGTTTTACTTTGGAGACGATGCCAAAGCCCGACACATAGTCCTCAGAATAAGATCAGCGCGTACTGCACGTATACGCAGGTTCAACAGGAGACAGAGGCGGTGTTCAGAAATGCGCTAGTGTTTTTATTTTATTGGTGCAACCACAAGGAACAGCAATGTCTGTGACTCTGTGTCCGCCTATGTGACGTTAATGAGCACGAGTATGTACCAGTAGGGGCCAGTAGGGGCGCCAGAAACGGAGAGAGAGAGACAGTGCTGCACTGTTGATAGAGAGAGAGAGAGGGAGAGAGGAGGGGGGGGGGGGGTGGGGAGAGAGGGGAGTTGCACCACTCGGTTCACACGGGTGTGATTTTTTTGTTGACGCTTGGCTCGTCGACTAGAGATTACGTCACGTTCTTAAAAAAACAAAAAAAATCCACTTCCTCCTTTAGGTACGCATGCATTCAAATTGGAATGATCCGTATCCGAATACACTTCAACGGTCCAGAGACGCATCGTTCACACTACCACAACAAGTGGTCCCGAGTGCGCCCCCGGGAACACATGTTACCATGTGTGTAATTTGATTTGATAAATGTTTGGGAATTGATTCAGTATCATGACTTTTTTAATTGCAAGTGTAAATAAAGTGTAAAGATTTTTTTCTGGGCACGCTTGCATATACTGTCATTGGTCACATTGCGCCAGTGGAGTTGCGCATGGATTGAACTGATATTTAATTTTGACAGACGGTTTAGTATTTGATTTCTAGGTGAGAAACCAGATGATGTCCACTATGTGATGGATGTTCTCGTTTTATTTTATCAATGACACTATGAGTGCTTTGCATACCTCCATAGCTATGATTTTGAATCGGTTCTGTGCTGGCAATTTAAAATCCCCTCCCAGAAAAAGGTCACGGGTACAACAACATTGTATTGTCTTACAGTTAAAATGGCATAATTACAAGGATAATTACAATTGCCTTTTATCCCGACCACGGGATAAAAGGGCTAATGGGAACATAAACCTTGTATTGTTCCATACTAAATCAGCCCAGTCTAAACAAAGGACCTCGGTGTAAAAAAAAACAACCATTAAGCTGCCCTAATCACAGCGTGTCTATTTTGCGTGTCAAGTATCCCTTTCTTCATGCATATGCCCATAAGCACATGCCTAGGCTATCTATGCACATTTGAACTTATCTGAATGTACGTCCATTCTGCTGTTAAAGCTTAAGTTATTGACACGTCAGTGTCTTCCTGGACTAATACCAATGCCATGCTACAGTAGATGGACATAATACTGATGCACTCTGACGGTACAATGGACTGTAAGACCGCATCAGTGTTATGTGTTATCTACTGTTAGTACATAATACATAATACCAATGCATTTCTTTTTTTTTTATGTTTTTTTTTTTATGTGGCTTTCGCCTTTATTTTATATTTTTTTATGGAGGGACAGACGGTAGGCTGACAGGAAATGGGGAGAGAGATGGGGGGGGGGGGGGGGGGAAGACATGCAGTAAAGGCCGTCGGGATCGGGAGTCGAACCCGCGGCCACATACTGCCAGACTGGATTACCAGCCAAGGTGCCTGGACCGCTGAGCCATGGCCCAGGCCCACCAATGCATTGATTGATTGATTGATTGAAATCTTTATTAACAGTTTGCAGAATTACAGTACATTTCAAGCACAAACTCAATACAAAGACTGTTAACTGTGAGTGGACGACCCAATTAAGCCTTACACTTGTTTACAACAGGGTCCACATTGTTCAATTCATCAAAACATTTAGAGACAAACAAATAGACACTTCTATGTAGTTAAAGAACAGAACAGGAATTCATCATATAGGAAGCGAAAAGGGGAAAAAAAGTATATATACAGTGAGGGGAACAGGGGGATAAAAGAAAAGAAAACGAAAGACAGAGTGTAGGGCGCCTGCACACAACACCATGCGTTGATGCCATGTGTGCATGTGTGCAGGCACCCAACACCACGTCCATACAAAAACATAGTACAATCCATAGTACAAAGACCTGTAGGGCGCCTGCACACAACACCATGCGTTGATGCCATGTGTGCATATGTGCAGGCACCCAACACCACGTCCATACAAAAACATAGTACAATCCAGATACAAATTCAGCTTTTACAGAGGCCAGTTTCGAATTGCAGCCATCCGTAGGTGCCCTTTGAGAGCAGTTTTGAAGGAGCCAAGGGATTCACATGTCTTAATGACTGTTGGTAGGGCGTTCCACATTTTGGTCGCATAGGAGCGAAAAGAATTTAGTCCCTTGTTTGTGCCGAATCTGGGTTGTACATGGTTTGTTGCACTCCCTCTGGTGTTGTGGGTGTGGACTTCGTTTACATTAAGGAAGTATTTAGACAGGTACATGGGTATCTTGGTGGTGTATCTAATCTTGTGGACCAGACCCATTGCAAGATGCTGTACTCTGTCGTCGACCCTAAGCCATCCCAGCCTGTCAAAGTGGGCAGGGGTGAGGTGGGTTCGGGGGGTGAGGCCAAGTAGGAGCCTGACCAGTTTGTTTTGGGAGGTCTGGAGCCTTGTTTTAAGGGCCTTTGAGGTGCTGTGGTACCAGGAGGTGGATGCATAGTCAAAGAAACCTTGTACAAGGGCTCCTGTTAAGGTCTTCAAGGTGTTTTTGTCGACCAGTGAGGAGATCCTGTAGAGGAATCTTGTTCTTTGATTGACTTTTTTGATTACGTTGGTGGCCATCTTATCACCGGAAAGATTGGCCTCCAGGATGGAACCTAGGTAGGTAATTTGATCCTTCCGTGTGATAATATCATCACCAACTCTAACCAAGAAGCCATCTGCCTTTTTGAGATTACTATTTGATCCGAAGAGAATGGATTCAGTTTTTCCCAGGTGTAAGGATAGTTTGTTATCAGCGAGCCAGGTGCAGATTCTACCGAGTTCAGAGCTGAGGGTCTTTTCAACCTGCAGTTTGTTCCTGTCCGAGACCAGCAGTGCTGAGTCGTCTGCGAACAGGAACAAGTTGCAGTCACAAGCTGAAGTCATGTCGTTTACATATATTAGGAACAGTAAAGGCCCTAGTATGCTTCCTTGTGGGACGCCACAGCTCACTGGGAGGGGGGGGGACAGTGTTCCGTTCACTTCCACCATCTGTTCTCTCCCCTCCAGGTAGGATTGCATCCAGCTCACTGATGTGCTATCAAAACCAATAGCTTTAAGCTTGTTAACCAGTATGGAGTGGTTCACGGTGTCAAAAGCCTTTTGGAGGTCCAGCATGACCATGCCGCAGTATTTTCCAGCATCCACCTCGTGTTTGATGTGGTCGCTTAAATAGAGAAGGCATGTGTCAGTGGAGTGGGATGTTCTGAAACCAGATTGGAACTCGTACAACAATTTATTAGTGGCAAGATACTTTTCAACCTGTTCATAGACTATTTTTTCCATCACTTTCGAGATGGAGCTTAGAATAGAAATAGGGCGGTAGTTGCCGGGTTCTAATTTGCTCCCTTTTTTGTACAGGGGGGTTACTTTGGCCAGTTTAAAATCTCTGGGGACCTGTCCTTGTTTGATGGAGAGGTTAACTATGTGGGTGATGACTGGAGCTATGGAAATGGCTGAGTCTCTGTGAAATTTGGAGGGAATATTGTCATGGCCAGTGGCCTTGTGGGGTTGGAGGGCACTCAGTTTCTTAAGTACCTCCTCAGTTGTTACCATTGTCATTTTAAAATCATCTTTACAAACACCTAGGTTTTTGTAGAAGCCTTTGATGTGCTCTACACCAAAACGCCCAGAGTGGGAGGGCAGTTTGTTAACCAGCATTGTTGCAATGTTTGTAAAGAAGATGTTCAAGTGATTGGCTACATCAACCTTGTCAGTGATGAGGGTGTTATTTGATTTGATGTTTATGTTAGTAAACCTGGTTTTAAGTTTCTGACCACAGCCTAGTTGGTTGTTTAGTAGCTTCCAGAGCTCCCGAGGATTGTTTTTGATTTCCTCGGCTTTATCATTGATAAAGTTACTTTTGGCTGATTTGGTCATGGCAATTACACCGTTTCTTAGCTTGTTACATTGGGTTTTAAGGATGCACAGTTTGGTTTGGAGATCACTGTCGAAGCGCTTAGCTAGCTTGGACTTGCATTTAAGAAGTTCAGAGCATTTGTTGTCTCTGGCTTTCATTGCAGTCAGTATGTCCGAATTCATCCATGGCTCCGAGCGGGTTTTGACCCTGATGGTTCTCAGAGGAGCCATGTTGTTTAGTACTGTTGTAAATTTGGTTTTAAAGCCAAGCCATGCTTCTTCGACTAGTGAGCTCCTGAGCACATCGGACCAATCCAGTCTCTCCAGTTCTAGGTTAAAGGCCTCACTAGAGTAGGTTTTGAGGTCCCTAGATATGACTGTTTTCTAAGTGATATATCGCTCACCCCAGGCAAGCCCCCTAGGTCATCGTGACATCAGCCCCCTGGTCACCCCAGGCAAACCCCCAGGTGCCCAGGTCACGGTGACGTCACGTGACATCAGCCCCCATATATATATGGTGCCCAGGTCATTGTTATAGTCTGACGTCACCCAGGCTGATGCGTGCACACACCGATCTGCCCCAGCAGAACGACCTCCACACTCTCACGGAGGAGACTGCCGACAACTAGAGTTGCCGACAACTAGAGTTCTCAACAGGCCCGAAAATTAAGGCCCCGGCCCTATACATACCTGGGCCCTCATCAAACCCTGTACATTCAATACACTGCCCCCGCTGCCACCCTTAGATCTCCATCTACTGTATGGAGCTGACCTGTTCTGACATTCCATTATCTTGATCTCACCTCATCACACCCTGTACACAAGATACGCTCCATATATGGCCGGTGCGTGACCATGACCTCGCCCCTTTAGGGTCGATTTAAGGTCGCTTCTCGCCCTCGGGGCGTCTTACTGGTTTCTAAAGCTACAATGACAATAGCAGGATTCATAATGTATGATAACGTCAGAATAATTCATTATTCTGCTCATTCCTACCCCAAGTGTCTTTGTTGATTAATGTCGGCCCGTGACATGTCGAGATGCATCAAACAAATGATAGTCTAGTAGTTATTTCAAAAAGCATAATCCCGCTAGGTGGATCGATATTTAAAAGAGAGGTTTCTTGGGACATTTGTGGTCGTAGACTCGTAGTGACTACATCTGTCATTATATATTTTTTCAGCCATTTTCTTAGTTTTAAGGGTAACTGTTGTATAATTGCAATATTACACTCGAGGGTGTGGTTTAACGTGATTATTGCCACTTCAGTGATGCTTGCGGAACTCGACTTCGTCTCGTTCCTTACCGCATCACTGTCGTGGCAATCGCGTTAACCCACACCCTCTCGTGTAATATTGCTTAGCTATATGGGGCCACTTGGGGCCGTAACAGTTTTGTACAGATGTTTTGCGTAATGCCAGTTTGTCCTGGTACGATTTCACCCGGCCAGTGTACAATGGCCACGTATAGTACAGTAGGATTAACACCCACACACATGCATGGACAGTTCACCCCACCGGATGCCATTCAGAACAGCAGTACAGTATTTAATTACGATCATACTGAGATTTTTTTAATTTGTCTTTTCTTAGACTCCTGGGCTGAGGGCGAGGGCTGGACGCCTGCAGTGGTATGCCGAGAAATGCATCGTCAACCACCAGGTAACGCCTACAATATGCACACATCATCATGCGTCGTTTACATTTAAGTTAAATCGCCACTCTGAGGAAGGATGTAAAGATGTGAAATGTAACTTGATGGGGGGTAAGATTCGAGGAGAGGATAGATATTTGGTAAACATTTCATTGGCGGCAGGAAAGAAAGCTATCACAAGAAAATGGGGACAGATGGAACCTCCAACACAGGGACAATGGGAGGACTTGATTCAGGCAGTGGTGGAAAATAACGAAGTACAATTACTTCGTTACTGTACTTAAGTACAAGTTTGGAGAATTTGTACTTTTATTGACTACTTTTCTTTTGCTGTATTTTTACTTTTACTTCGTTACATTTACAAGGAAAAAATCGTACTTTTAATGCGCTATATTTAAAATCGGACACCTCGTTACTCGCTACAAATTAAATAATAAAATCTTATATTTGTCTTACTGGAGGAATGCGCAGTTGAGAATTGAACAGGGCTGCTCCACTCTCAGATAATAGGGGGCGGAGTTGTGTTCTGCTGCCTGGCCTGCTTTGAAGACGGCAAGACGCACACACTGTGTTGTTTTGTCACACGCATTCAACATGGATGCATTAAACATGCCTTAATATTTAGCGGAAAACCAACCAATAAGTCCCTATCCGACACAAATTAACTAATCTTTCTCAGCCGTCACTGGAGCGCGCATCTAGCTACTGCATGATGATCATGCACGCTGACAGACAGCAGACACTGTCCCAACTCCTAACACAAACACTGAGGGAACTTGTTGTTGTACACACATAATGTGCCACGAAAAATAGCTTCCAATAGCTTAGTTGGTTATTATCGCTTCGAGGAGGTACGTGTCCATAATATCGCCACGAACGGCCAACAAAAGACATCTCTCTTCCACAGTGAAGCCTAATTTATTCTTCGCCGTACAAAGTGTTCCGTGCTGAAAATAGCTGATATACAAGCTCACAACTCGTCGCGTCCGGACACGTTGTGAGCTTGTAGATCAGCCAACCCCAGCATGCGGAGATGCAGGCTCTGAGAACGTTCAGAAACTTTTGCCTTCACAATAAAAGCATGCAAAAGCCCATATAGAGAAGGAAAAATAATTCGGTGGCATTTCACATTGCAAAAGAGCAATTTTTGTAAAATGTAAAACATATATAAAAATTAAAGCAAAAAAATAACGAAAAAGAACTATAATAGTTCATTTTTCAAAATTTGGAATGATGAACTATGAACGGAACTAGTTCATTTAAAAAATGTTGAACTGTGAACTGAACTATAGTTCCTAAAAAAAAAGAATTTTCCCAACACGATGTATGCTGTTGGGGGTTCTGTATTTTCAGTATTTTTTGGAATAAAGCCACTTTTGACAGGATGACAATTTTGGAAATTCATTTCTTTGTATTCATTTTGAAAATAATTTTGTATTTTGTACTTTGTACTTGTACTTTGTAATTTTTACTTTTATACTTAAGTACATTTTACGCCGGGTAAATTTTTGTACTTAAGTACATTTTATTTGAGGTACTTTTATACTTTTACTTAAGTAACTTTCTTAATGGGCACTTTGTACTTTTACTTAAGTAATTTTCAAGTAGAGAATCAGTATTTTACTTAAGTAAAATATTTTTGTACTTTTTCCACCACTGGATTCAGGAGATGCATTTCATGGAGAAACTGACTCAGACGGTGTGTCTGAGGCTACAGGAAGACAAAATGGAGGACAAATGGTCTAAATGGACCATATTTAAGAGTATGGGGGAATGAGAAACGATAGTAAATGCCTACAAAAATGTAATGTAACAAATTTGAAACGCAATGTCGATGCCTTTTTTATTTTTTATGTTTGTGGTGGTGTTGTGTACTGTATGTTTTCTTCTGTCTTTTTGTCTTGAAAAATCAAAATCAAAGTAAAAAAAAAAAAAAAAAAAGTAAAATGCAACCATAAGAAATGAACTCGACTGTAACCCATATTTCTTTTTGCGTCCAGATGGAGCCCTTGGAGCAGATGGTGGAGGTGACGGCCAAGCTGTTTGAGTGTGACCGCGATGAGATGTACAGCTACATCCTCCGTCTGTGCAGTAAGGACCGAGCCTCCCTTCTTCTTCCCGTCTTTGTCCAATCATATCCCAGAGATAACATTTTCCTGTGAAATTGTCCTCCGTCATACACTAGGATAAACTAGCACAACCCTCTGTATTTGATAAAACCTGTAAAGAGCACATTTCTTATTTCACGCATACACAAATTAATTGGCCAAAAATATCTGATCTACAAGCTCATGACGGGTTGTGTTGCAACACGTTATGAGCTTGTAGCTTGTACCGTAGCTTGTTATGTTTGGCGAAACAGAAATAGGGATGCTGGGGGTTCCAGTGGTTAACAAATGTGCCATTTTAAGTTTTAAGCATATTTAGATTATCGCGTTGATGTCGTTAATCGCAATTATCGTTTCCACAATAATAATAATTTATTATAATTTGTTGTTTGTTGTAATTTACGAGCTGCGTTCGCTTCGTGCGTCTTACTTGTTTCTGTACTTAATTATGAGAAGCAATGCATCCCATGTGACATCAGTGTGCGTGTGTGTGTGTGCGTGCGTGTGTGTGTGTGTGTGTGTGTGTGTGTGTGTGGTATGTAAGTGAGAGTGAATGGAGTCAGCCAGTGCAGGAGGAAACATGGTGTGATTGCAGTAGAGAGGGTTACCCCAATGATTGAAGTGTTAAAGCTGATTGTCAGCCCATTTTTACCTTCTCCCATACACACACACACACACACACACACACACACACACACACACTAGTTACCGTGTTTCCTAAATTACAGCGTAGCCAAGGGTCTCACACAGTTGAGCAGATTAGAGTGCTGATTGCTGTCTCTCAGCAGGAAGCACATGTTGGAAATTACAGTGTGTGTCTGTGTGCGTGTGTGTGTGTGTGTGGGGGGGGTGCGCACTGGCCCACAGGCCCACATATGCAATTGACGGAGACTGTTCAACCACAATTATATACACTGGTTAGTTGTACGGAGCTCAAAAGCCACTCATAAGGTAGCTTGGTTTGTAACTGATGCACTACACACACCTCAGTGTAACTGATGCACTACACACACCTCACTGCACACACCTCAGTGTAACTGATGCACTGCACACACCTCACTGCACACACCTCAGTGTAACTGATGCACTGCACACACCTCACTGCACACACCTCAGTGTAACTGATGTACTGCACACACCTCACTGCACACACCTCAGTGTAACTGATGCACTGCGCACACCTCAGTGTAACTGATGCACTACACACACCTCAGTGTAACTGATGCACTGCACACACCTCACTGCAAACACCTCAGTGTAACTGATGCACTGCACACACCTCAGTGTAACTGATGCACTGCACACACCTCAGTGTAACTGATGCACTGCACACACGTCACTGCACACACCTCAGTGTAACTGATGCACTGCACACACCTCAGTGTAACTGATGCACTGCACACACCTCACTACACACACCTCAGTGTAACTGATGCACTGCACACACCTCACTGCACACACCTCAGTGTAACTGATGCACTGCACACACCTCACTACACACACCTCAGTGTAACTGATGCACTGCACACACCTCACTGCACACACCTCAGTGTAACTGATGCACTGCACACACCTCACTGCACACACCTCAGTGTAACTGATGCACTGCACACACCTCACTGCACACACCTCAGTGTAACTGATGCACTGCACACACCTCACTGAACACACCTCAGTGTAACTGATGCACTGCACACACCTCACTGCACACACCTCAGTGTAACTACACACAGTCACACACCTCAGTGTAACTGATGCACTGCGCACACCTCAGTGCACATCAGCCGCCATCCCACACATGAAGGGGTCTTGGTTATTATCCTTATACTGGTTATTATTATATCATGCAAAGATGCAATATGTGCACGAGATGTGAAAAAAAACATGACGTCCCCGTCGCCTCACGGTGGTTTTGATTGGTTGAGTTCAGCAGTTACAAGTGATGCCTCACTGATGCTCCTGTTTGTTGTTTTTCTCCTGTCAATGTCAGAGGAGACAAACGACTTCAAAAAGGCAGAGGCGATGTGGACTAAGATGCAGGAGGAGAATGTGATTCCCAGGGAGAGGACCCTGCTCCTGCTGGCCGACATCCTGAAGAGCAACGGTCAGGAGGTGCCCTTCGAGGTGCCTGAGGTAAAGAAAAAAGATCACTCTTGTGTGAAGTAGGGGCACTCTTATCGTCATACATCATCACATTCCGGCCAATCACAATTGGAGTCTTCACTTTAATGTTATTCCGGCCAATCGCAATTGGCATCTTCAATTTTCTGCCCCCACTTTTTATCCTCAATATATACTTTGCTCAGCCAATCAAATCGCTATGTGGTGATCAGCCAATTAAATCATCGCTAAAATTCACACGCACCAAGGGGCTAGCGCGTAGCGCCCCTCAAAAATAAGGAAATAATTTAAAAACATGTACATAGCCTGGTAGAGAACAGTGGTCAGACCGTATACTGTGTCTATTTTGCGTCCGAGCATAGACATGGTAACGCCCCGCCTGCCTCTGATTGGCCTACCGACACTGCCCGTCTTGACTGTCCTCCGATATGTGAGGTCACTCCGTGGTGGGAAATAATACAAGAGAATGACAGCTTGGCACGCGCGACAGAATGCAGCCTTGTAACTAACTTACTGTACGTACGTTTTATTTTTGTAGAAGAGGCACACTGATATTGTTTATGCCGTTTGCTTTGATTGAATAATTGATTGAAGACGTGTTGTTGAAGTGTGTTGTACTGTATGATTTGATTTGGGTGTGTTCTAAATAAAGTGTTAGTGTTGATTATCATGTATTTATATAATTATAGTCAACTACTATTATACTATAAAAGATAAAGATCAAGGGAAAATAGAATTTTTTACAGTACAAGAATATTTCAAGTTTACACATACAAATAAATGACACAATAATCAACCGTAAACACTTCATTTAGAACACACCCAAATCACATCATATTTCGGCGTACATGTTCAATCAATTATTCCATCAAAGCAAAACGGCATAAACAATATATTAGTTTGCCTCTTCTACAAAAATAAAACGTACAGTTCTCTTGTATCATACCGTACGCATCAGACTGTCCAGCATACGTCCACCTCAGTGGACAGACAAGACGGGCAGTGTCGGTAGGCCAATCAGAGGCAGGCGGGGCGTTACTATGCCTATGCTCGGACGCAAAATAGCTATACGCGTGGTCAGAGGCTACCCTTTAGAGGTAAAAGAAATTAAATAAAAAACAGTAATATCTCTACAGGACAGCCAAGAACAAATTCAAAGATCTCATCCTATGATCACCACATTTCGGCCAGTTGGTGTGCTGTCATCTGACGCATCTGTTCTTTTACTGTACATGTGGGGTCAACTGGATTGCAGCTCTGATGTGTAGTCACTATAGTCAGTCAGACGGGGCAGGCTGCTCAGAGGAATTAGGCAGGGATCTATAATGCCAGACTAATTTGTCCAGTAGTTAACCCGTTTTGGGGCGGGAACCCATTTTGGTGTTCTAAACGTTAACTAATTGGCTAAAACACAATTTAGCTATTGAAAAATGGCAGATCTACAAGCTCGTAGGTCTGCTATTTTTGAAAAATCGTGAAAATGTGCCTCAAATCTTATATATATTCTTTTCAGAGTTTCAGTTCTTAACTCAAATCTTTGCTTCTGGGTGGGTCCCTGGAACAACATATTTTCAGATGGGGGTCGGCCGGCCAATTACAGATGCATTTTTGGGGGTCCTTGACACGAAATGTTGAGCACCACAGATACAGAAACATTTAAAAAAAAAAAAAAAATTATTTCGACGTCAGGTCTAAATGGATTAACCCATTCTGACCTGAGATCAGATTCATACGAGGTTTCCACCGGACACACACTGGTCTGATTAACCCATTCTGACCCGAGATCAGATTCTAAAAATGTCACAGTCGTTCTTCGATTTTTCAAAAATAGCAGACCTACAAGCTCGTAGCGCGCCACTCGGTGGCGCGCTATGAGCTTGTAGATCTGCTATTTTTCAATAGATAAAGCATAACATGATGCTAACACCAAAATGGGTGCCCGTTCAGAATGGGTTAAATGCCAACCATATGGCTGCCTCTGGCATCCCTATTCTGGAGGAACCATTCAGAAATTCAAATCTAAAACCTCACAATGTGTGTTAACGCAATGCGTAGAGATTTGTTTTGAGGGCAATAGTAGTAGTGGACCCAGTGGAGAGCCCTGAGGGACCTCCAAGTTAATGTGTGGTTTAAGTGCTTAAGCCTAATTCATACTCCATGTATTTATCCATCAAAAATTCCACATCGATTCGTCGATATAATATATAAATCTAAAAAGCACACACATTGTCTATAGTTGCAGCCCTAGTCGGTGTGTGTGTGTGTGTGCATGTCTGTGTGTGTGTTGGCGTGTGTGTACTTGGGCGCAGGCGTGTGAGTGTTCTCATAGCCTGAAGCATGATGGGAAAGGAAGTGAAGACTGTTTGCCTGGGGGCAATGAACTCGCTGACTCCTGGGGCCATGGTGTTGTCACCCCCATTACGACGAGCACGCTCGCGCACACACACACACTCTCTCTCTTTTTCCTCTTCCCCTGGGGTGCCAGTCCTAATTTCCCCCCAGCCAGTACAGCTTAACCCCCCTCCCATTGTAGCTACATGGGTGACCGAGCATCAGGGAGCCATGCCCGCTCCAGCATTATTGTACTGTCACACACACACACACACACACACACACACACACACACACACACACACACACACACACACACACACACACACACGCACACACGCACACGCGCGCGCGCGCGCGCGCGCGCGCACACAGAGAGAGAGAGAACCACCAATAAACACAGATACAACAATGTTGTGCGTGTGTGTGTGTGTGCGTGTGTGTTCAACAGTCGTGGTATGAAGACGTCTCCACCAAGGAGGAGGTCCAGGTGCTGACTGAAGCCCCCAGCAGTAGCATGGCTGTGGCTGACCCCGCCCCCCCCAGCAGTAGGATGTCTGTGGCTGACCCCGCCCCCCCCAGCAGTAGGATGTCTGTGACTGACCCCGCCCCCCCCAGAAGTAGGATGTCTGTGGCTGACCCCGCCCCCGCCGACCCCACCCGCGACAGAGCAGGATCAAACCACTCAACACGCATGCTGACGCTGTGCAAGAAGAACAAGGCCAAAGGTGAGTGTGTGGGCGGGGGGGGGGGGGACCATTAACCCACTAACCAGTGGTATACGGAAAAAAAGAAAGAAATGGGGGGCCTAGTAAAAAAAGGCTGGCAAGGGGGTTAAAACAAAAAATCACACTTGTGTGAAGTGAAGGGCGCTCTTATCATCATATACGTCATCATTCATCACATTCTGTGCTATAAAACAGACGGATAGACAGACACATACACACAAACTGTGCATAGGAGGTAGAGTTCTCATCGGGGCCTGGAATTTGAAGCCCGGACCGGCCCTAACTGGGTCAGCCCGAAGCTCGGCCCCGACCCTAAAAATTACCATAACGTTAGGCCCGAAGGCCGATAAAGCCCGACAAAGGAAAGAAAGAACGCCACTTTAATGCATGGCCAGCGCAGCAGCACGCGCCGTCAGTGGTTCAGTGTGTGTCTGTGAGAGAGTGAGAACGGAGTTCAATGGACTTATCGCCGAAATAAAGGATTTATGTAGCTCACGTTAGACTGTTAATGTACCATTTCCATATCTTTCCAATGGATTCCATTTCCAGTGGTGGTGATAGTAGCTCCCCTTAGTTTCCTTTGAAGTGAAGCTATGTCCAAGACCCCAAGTATCGTCCCCGTTCGTTGTCCAAAAGAACAAACATAGCCTGCAAAGTTCACAAACCATCCACGCACCATCCATGGCGTGTCTCGACAGCTTAGAGATCTGTTATTTTAAATCGGACGAGGAGCGCCGCCGCCGCACTGAGGGACGGCGGTTATAATACTAATCATTTTGTAAATCAAATAGCCTGTAGCCTGCAGTGGACTGTAACATTGCGTGGTCATCATACACTACAGAATTATATGGATCGGTTGGTGACTATATATGACGTTGATTAGGCCTAATGATTAGGTTATTCATCGTAGCCAGCTGGGTTTAACGAGATGGCTCAGTTTTCGTCATGTTGCAGTCTATCGTGTGATAATCGGATTGATTTATAAAACATTTAGCATATGAACTGAAGCTCATTTGGTGCGCCGCAAACCAGAGGCCAGCCAGCGGTATGAACGTTAAACAACCACCCCACCGTTCACTTCTCTCTGCCTGCATGCGCGCAGTCAGTAGTCCATTCCAAGCCCCCCACCTCCACTCCTCCGTCTTCCTCCTGTCACAAGTGAATCGCCATAGCGCAGCCCTCCTCATAATAAATACATACTTGTAGGCTATATAGCCTACACATTACACAAATAACAGAATTGCTATTTTTGTTATAATAACATTCTTGAAAAAAGGAGAAAAATAAAAAAAATCACGGAAAATCACAGAGCCCGAGGGTCGGGTTCGGGGCAGAAAATGAGAACTCTAATAGGAGGGGCTAGCAGAAACTTGAATTGTCACTAGCTGTTTGGTCCTAATTTAATTTCACCGTTATTGCGGTTATTTTTGAGTGTCTTTCCCATCAAAATGTCATAAAAAATACAAAAAAGATTTTCCTACAGAGGCCTATGACTTGCTGAAAGACGCTGAGCAGAAAGGGGTGACTGTGAGCCCTGCCGCGTACGACATCCTGATCCGCTCGCTGCTGGCTGCGGGAAGCCTGGAGGAGGCCATGCAGGTGAAAGACAGGTGAGTGACTCGGCAGCACCGTGTGCTCTTAACCCTGTTGGTATGATATGAGACATGTGAGTGACTCGGGAGCACCATGTGCTCTTAACCCTGTTGGTATGATGTGAGACATGTGAGTGACTGGCAACACTCTGTGCTCTTAACCAGGGCAGGAATTTCACGGCGGCCATGGCCGTCGTTGCCCCTCTCTTTGGCCGTGTGCCCCTCGAAAAAGTATATGCCCATATGGCCATGGTGCCCCGACCGGCTTCCACAGAAGTTCATTTTACCCCTTTTCCTCTGCGCAATTTTCCAGTCATTACGGTAAGGTCACGTCCCACGCAGAACAAATCTGTGTTGTGTAGTTGTGTTGCCATTTGCCAAGTGGTTTGATTCTTTTGTGGTACTTTGCCTTAATAACTACCCCCGCTGGTCGCCATGACACACGAGCACACACACACACACACACACACACACACACCGCGTGCCTCCTCCTCCGCGCCACACATACACGCACTGACAGAGTAAACGGAGAGCATTTAGCCCACACACTGCCTAATACTACTAGCTACTAGCTATCTGGTCAAACTGCAACTATCACCCAAAACTAAATAATGTTTTCTACCGTTACGACAGTGTGGCGGTCCTACGGCACATGCATTAACGTTGGTCGCTGGTCGGACATGGTCCAGGCCAGGAACGAATTGTTTTCATAATCCTCATGGGGGCCCGTGCCTGGTTTAGCCAGGGGAGGGCGTTGGACAGTGTCTTGACTGTCTTCAGTGCGGTTGGGTTGCAATTCCCCGACAATTCCTCATGGGGGGCCCTGGCTCTCCGGCGCCCACAGACTCTACGTCACTGGGTCCAGCTGATTTTTATTTGTCTAACGCGAAACAGCGTGGCTGTCCATAGTCCATACAAGGAGGAGGAGAGATGTTCTACCCCATTCTTCCGCCAACAAACATCAAATGTACTTTTGCGTTGCATTATGGATAGCGACATAATGCATTATGGATAGCGACAAAATGCCATGGATATAATTAAACAATTGTTCCCCTGTGCACAGCACACACTCCAGGTAAGAACCAAAAGCTGATCTGAAGCTGCACTTTCACTTTGAGTTGACTTATCTCCCGAGTCCTCAGTCCTGCTAGCCCCACGATGGAGAAATGATCTCATCTGTCACTATAACCTCTCTACAATGCCATGTTATTCAATATATTAGTTTCGCACAAAATATAGGCTTTTCTAAACCAAGCCCTTATTCAAAAGTTACTGTCATTGTATTTTCCGTGAATTAACTCACAGTTTAACCCAGTGATCCTCTGCCATTTACATTTCAAGGACCCCCCACATTAAATGTATATGAATTAGCTGTGATTATTTATTTAAGAAGCACTGTTCAGAACCAATGTTCGCCTTGAAAAAAAAATAATCCTTAACCTTTAAGCTAAAATAATGATGAGCGGGGACTTAAAATCATTGTTTTAATTGATGGCCTTCATGCCCTGGCACTCGGCCTTGTGCCCTCAAAAAGTTGACCACACTAAAGGCCAAGTGGCCTTGTCCCTAAAAGGATGAAATTCCAGGCCTGCTCTTAACCCCTGTTATGGTATGATACCAACATTGCACATTCCAAATCCTCAGTGTTACTCTAACTCTTGAGAGTGAACACATTTCACCAAATCGGTTGCATCTACATCACATCTATAGTTCAAGACGTTTTTTTTCTTTTTTTTTTTTTATATATTTTTTATCCCACGATTTTGTAACCCATTTTTCACCCCTGTGTCAATCATCTAATGTGATCCTGGGCTCTACACACCCTCCACCAACCTACCTGTAGTCCCCATGTTTGCATGTTTGCATGAGTTTGCATGTTCTCCCCGTGTCCCCTATAGGGTAGGTACCCTCACAAAAAACAGTGCAGTAATCCTGGTCTCTAGACTGCCTCCCCCTGGCCAGCCGGGGCGCCTGATGGAGGGTAAAGGAACTGGTTGGAATAACGTGTTCCTTCCACGCGCTACGTCCAACCAGGGAAACTCCCCCCTGTCAGGTGTAAAGGAGCAACTTGGACACTCAGGCATGAAGAAAGCATGAGTTCAAGTCCGTTGCTCTCCCCATGTCCCCCATATAGACATTTTGTTTTTAAATTCTTCATGCTAAATCAATTATAATGGTGCCAAACCCTGAATAAAATGATGTGCCCAACATTTGTCATATGAAATAAAGTAGATGTCAAACGATCTATTGAAAAATTCAAAACTTATTTTTTGTATTTATTTCTTAAGCTTATTTCAGGTTTCTGGAATGCTGCATCAAGAGCAAAAACACAAACGTAGGCAAAACAATTTTACAGAACAACAATTTTAAATTTCTAGGCATATCCCGTGCAATCTTTTCTTCAGTGACGGTGCTTTCTAAACATAACAGCATAGAGTCATATACTAGACTTTCGTATCTACTTTCCCCTGCTTTTCCCCCTCTGTTTCCTGTGATGGCTCACTTCAGGCTAAGGCTAGCAGCAGATCCTCAACGAGGATTACACACTGATTGTGTGTTGACCCAAACGGCCTGGATGTGAACAGCAGTCCTCACTAAGCCCCTACACACACACACACACACACACACACACACACACACAGATTAATTTGGGTTTTTCCGAGAAGCTGATGACTTTGCGGCAAAATGTCAGTCTTCCTCTGATTAGTAATGTATCGTGTGTGTGTGTTACTGTGTTGTGTTTCCACCGCGGGACATATCAGGGCTTTAGCCGATGGACAAATGGACAGACAGACAGAGGAATTAGAGATCTGAGCTTAGTGAGAAACCCCTGATCTTTTTTTTTTAAGTAATCCCCTTTCTCTATGTTTCTGTATGTCTCTTTTCTTTTTTCAATTATCTCCTTTTTGCCTCCACTTTCTACTCATCCTTGCCATCCATCTCTCCCTTGGCAGTTTTTTTTCCCGTACAATTTACAAATCTTTCGTATTGTTTTTACCTCCATGTTCCACTGGAGGGGGGGGGGGGGGGAGGACCAACCTCGTTTGAGAGTGAAGACGCATGAGGTTAATGAAGAATTAAACATTAATTGTGTTTATTTTCGGTTGATCAGCGGGTGATGCCAGGATTAAGAGATTTGCAGAGATCGATAATGCTGATAGAGCGTAGGGAGGGTGATTGAGTCGAGACCATCGATGGTACACTTCTAGGGCCAAAGTTCTACAGAGGGGGACCATCGATGGTACACTTCTAGGGCCAAAGTTCTACAGAGGGGGACCATCGATGGTACACTTCTAGGGCCAAAGTTCTACAGAGGGGGACCATCGATGGTACACTTCTAGGGCCAAAGTTCTACAGAGGGGGACCATCGATGGTACACTTCTAGGGCCAAAGTTCTACAGAGGGGGACCATCGATGGTACACTTCTAGGGCCAAAGTTCTACAGAGCAAGACCATCGATGGTACACTTCTAGGGCCAAAGTTCTACAGAGCAAGACCATCGATGGTACACTTCTAGGGCCAAAGTTCTACAGAGCAAGACCATCGATGCTACACTTCTAGGGCCAAAGTTCTACAGAGGGGGACCATCGATGGTACACTTCTAGGGCCAAAGTTCTACAGAGGGGGACCATCGATGGTACACTTCTAGGGCCAAAGTTCTACAGAGGGGCCAACAAGAAAAAGAATAGCCAAACCGAGGAAAAAAAAAAGGAAAAGAAAAATGGCAGTGAGTGTGGAGAAGTGAGACTTCCAAGAACAGATTTTTCTCCGAAACTTAAAAACTTAAAACCCTCACTGCACTAAAGTCTCCACTGCAAACCGTTGGCCACAGAGAGAGACACTGCGGCGATAATAAGGATTGGCGACAGCCCCTGGTGCTCAATTGAGCGGACAACTTAATCCGTGGTAGAAAGAAAAGGTTGGGAAAAATAGGATGGCGTGATTGAGGTTCCGATAGAAGAAGTCATGAGGAGGATGCTCCTTAGGCTTCAGCACCGCAGCATTCACCGCGTCTGTCCCTGATAACACACACACACACATACACACATACAGGGCCAGATCAACACAACACACACTTCTACAACGAGTCAAGCGCTCGATGTCGGGGGCTCAACCAGATCTGCTCCTTTCGTCTGTCCTTTCGTCTGTTTGATCTTAGCGTGTGAAGCTTAATCAACATTTTTGTCTTTGACAAAGCTTGCAGGCCGTGACAATATTGTCCACCATTGTGCAGTTTCAGTATGTCCATTCACTTTATCTGGGATGGAACTTACGTCGATGAAATGATTCGGTGTCATTCAGAAGTTTGAACCAGTCCACTCTATTCAGTTCTTTTTGGAGGTTTGAGACAATTGTACTTTTGATGGTGTGTGGACTGTTAAGGGTGACCTACTGTATCCAAACAACATGTCTGTCTGTCTTTCTCTCCCTCTCTCTCTCTCTCTCTCTCTCTCTCTCAGGGCTGTGTCTCGTGTCCCAGGTTTTCAGCTCAATGACATCTCCAACAGCTTGCTCATTCTCACACACTGCAAGAAAGGCCAGACGAAAGGTAATAAACTCACTAACATTCTCAATCTCTCTCTCACACACACACACACACACACACACACACACACACACATTTGAAATGTTTATTTATGTCCACATAATGAGAAGTACAGGAATACCTTGTACAAAGGACATAAACACTGCCAGTGCAGTTTGACAATGGGAGAGCAGCCAGTTACAACGTGCATGGACGGCAAAGCATCGTTACAATCAGTACAGCTGACATGTCGGACACAGGGCAGCAGACATAAATCATGGATAAAGGAAACAACGCCTCCTCCAAATTGAGCGGCTTTCTATAATGGCTGTAACTGAGCAATACCTCGCTAACTGCTTGGCTCTCCTTTTGGAAAGACCGGCCATTTGTAAGCCCCTCACAACCAACTTATGCACATGCCCTAGGCTGCCAAAGATAAAAAAACAAAATTTTACATCTGTAGCCTAGCTGTGAGATGGTCTGCTCTATAGCTGTTGGTATTTCAGCACTTTGGTTAGAAAGGCCTCCTCCAGGCTGTAGTCAAAGGTACAGCCAACCTCCAGAATGAACACCTCTCTATGGTTTTCATTTACAACAATGACATCAGGGGTGTTAGCTGAAATGTTAGAGAACACAGAATCATCATTACACACAGGTTAAACATCCTCGGCTTCACAGTAGAATGCTTATAAAGCATGATGGAGGACCTGAAAATGGAAGAGATGTATTTCGATATCAAATCCACTATTCTGTCATGCCTACTTATGTAAAGCCCCCCCCCCCCCCCACACACTCACACACACAGTTAATTGAACTAATCATGATTCAAATAAAAATGGATAGTTAGACTAGTTAGTTAGACTAGTTCGACTAACACAATTGATTGTAGTCCATTTTGAAAAAACTTTAAACTACTAATTCATGAAAAACTGAGAACCTTCCTTTGGACATTTTTGTAAAGAGATATTTACTCGCAAACCCATATAACAACAACTGGTCCCCGCGACCTACAACAAATGGGTCCCACATAACCCAGTGTTTGTGGGGAAACGGCGGTCTTCTTACAACCTTCTCCCTGTCCCTCCACAGAGGGCATGGCGACACTCAAGTCCATGCTGCAGGCGGACCAGGTGCCCACGACGCTCGCCCTCACGCGACTGGTCCAGGCCCTGGCCCAGGGTCCTGACGCCGACACGGACGCCATCCAGGAGGTGGCCTCCCTGACCAAAGCCCTGGGCCCTGCCCTCACGGTGTCCACTATGCTGTACCCCAACAACACGGCCCTCGCACACATCAGGAGGTAAGACCTCTTTTGTGTGTCTCTCTCTACGCCCCCCCGGGGGGCAGTACGCAGTCGGTTGGCGGACATAGCCGAGTAGTTATAGTGAGCCAGAGAGACCCTGGTTGTCCCAGGTACGATTCTATAGGCTAGGTGTCCCTGAGCAAGACCATAATTGCACCCCGAGTGCCACACAATAATCTGCTCACTGCTCCTAGTTGTTATAGCATGGTTAAACGCTACAGGACAAATTCCACGTACTGTATGTGTAAATATACAGTGACACAAATTGTCCCCAAGGTGTGTTGGTGCATATTGTATAGCCATTCCTTATGTCTCCGTTTTTGACCAGCGTGTCATTTCAGGTAGTTTTAACTAAGTATATCCGTTTGCAAGACAGGTTGTGAGGACCAATAGGCAGGTAGATTGGACAAAATCTGCATAGTAATGAAGCCTACATCGTTATAAGGCTATAGATTTTTTTTATTTAGTCACTTAATCACAGTTTTGAAAACGCAGAGGGAAGGGGCCATCCACATATCTCAGAGGACAAGTTCCTTCCCACCACCGTGGGGACTATAGTGTTTGAATCCTCTGCCGTGCTTCCAGCCTGCCTGGGCTCTCTCTCCAATGAAATATGAAATAATTTGCAGTGATTTAGGAGCTCACTGAAGTATAAAAGATTGTACCCAGTCCATATAGAACGTCATAGTCACAGCACTTAAGCTGAAACCCGACAGTCGGTATATAACGCATTACCACTACTAGCAACGTGCTCGTGAGCAAAAGCCCGTCGTAAAACACACTACTGCTGCATATACTAACACAAGCTTAATGGGATTATATTCATACATTCTGTCCTTAATGTGTTAAAACAACAAAATGGCAAAATGCTCTCTTCTCTACCGACCAGTCCTCGGTGTCGCCTTCGTCTCGTCTCAAAAAGCGAGTGAACACATTTTTAAAGCGGCGCAGCGCATCAAAGTTTCATCGCCCTACATTAGCACCGATCAGCACTACAGCGGCGCGCACACACACACACACACACACACACACACACACACACAGGCTCAAAACGGACAGCAGAAAACAGAGACTGAGAAATGAAATAAGATAAAGGGTGGACGGCCTCACGCCCGATTGGCCACCGGTGGCTGGGGCGGGGGGGGGGGGGGGGGGGGGTGGAAATGAGCGCTTGTCGTCTTGAACCCTGACCTCTGGGAGCGGTAGCCCTGAGCAGCTGTGACACGTGCGTCCCTGGCGCGCCTGAGTCGAGCTGACTGCTTAACCCATTCTGAACGGGAACCCATTTTGGTGTCGGCATCATGTTATGCTTTAGCCATTGAAAAATAGCAGATCTACAAGCTCATAGCGCGCCACCGAGTGGCGCGCTACGAGCTTGTAGGTCTGCTATTTTTGAAAAATCAAAGAGTCGACTGACATTTTTAGAATCTGATCTCAGGTCAGAATGGGTTAATCAGACCAGTGTGTGTCCAGTGGAAACCTTGTACGAATCTGATCTCAGGTCAGAATGGGTTAAGAGCCGGGGCGGTAAAAAGACAAAACAAAGCAGGGCCACCGGAAAACGGAGCGCCACATTTAGAGCCTCCCTCCCGCCACTCGCTGAATTATTCAGACGTCCCCAGTCGCAACAATCAGCTGGATACGTCCCCAACACAGACGCACATAGACACACATACACTTACACTATTCGTTAAATATTCATAACGGCTGGTGGCAGAGGAGGAGGAGGAGGAGGAGGAGGTGGGGGAGAAGAGGAAGAGGAGTGTTAAGTGTTATTAGCTAAGCCGGGTTGCCAGATAGATGTGTTTCAGGTTTTGCAGAGATTTGCCGCCCATGTCCTGTTTGGTTGAGGCAGCAGCATCAGCAGAAAAGCACTGTGCGGAGTGTTGGCGTGTGTGTGTGTGTGTGTGTGTGTGTGTGTGTGTGTGTGTGTGTGTGTGTGTCTGTGTGTCTGTGTGTCTGTGTGTCTGTGTGTCTGTCTGTCTGTCTGTCTGTCTGTCTGTCTGTCTGTCTGTCTGTCTGTCTGTCTGTCTGTCTGTCTGTCTGTCTGTCTGTCTGTCTGTCTGTGTGTGTGTGGGGGTGCACGTTGGACTGTTGCACGAGTGGAGAGGGGTTGTAAAGAAAACATTAAACCTAGAATGGCTATTTAGTGTAAGCTCAGCTAACCGACAGCTTAAGACAAGGTGCATTGTCCCGAAACCCGATTCATACCTGGTCGCAAGACTAAACTTGAGAAAAAGAAGTCTGTTTAAATTGTGGGGGAGCAGGGTTCTTGAAGACTAATACGCCGAGTTGGTGGTGCTCGGATTTGAACCCATGACCGTGTTGGTCCAAAGGCAAGAGCGCCACCTACTGAGTCATCCGGACACAATCAGTTGTGTCATCGTTAACAGTAAAAATCATTCAGTGTTTTTGATGACAATTATGTGTCCTTATTTTGGCACTATCCATTACTACAGTGTGTTTCGCTGTTCATGTTTTCACGTACAAACTTCTCTTCAACTGGGATTTCAGATAATGGTCCATAGAGATTGTGTGTAGAACGTTTCATGAACGATCCAGGCAGAAAATCAGGTATAAGCATTTGTCAAACTGCTCAAAATGGCGGAATGGGTCCCTGGAACTACATATTTTGAGATGGGGGTCCGTGGCCCGATAGAGATAATTCTGGGGGTCCTTGACATGAAAAGAAGCCTTTTTGTATCGACCTCAGTCCAAAATGGGTATGTGTTTCTTTTGCCCTCTCCTCCAGGGGTGACGTGGACTCTGCCGTGGAGGTCCTGGAGGCGGTCTACACGGCTCCAGAGAGCTCGTTCCCCAGCATGTCCTTCGTCTTCAGAAAGGTCCTGGAGGAGAACCAGGACAAGGCCTTGGACAAACGTAAGACCCACCAAACAGTTATATATTTTCTTTATATACGGTACTTTAATGTCCAATATTATTGTGTGTGGGTCATGTGTGTATGACTGTGAGAGTGTGTGTGTGTGTGTGTGTGTGTGTGTGTGTGTGTGTGTGTGTGTGTGTGTGTGTGTGCAATTATAGCATTTATCTACTATTTTTATCTTTTTATTTACTGAGTTGGCAACCCATACTGTAATGTTCAATTGTTTGTCTTTTTGCTTTCTGCATGTCCTTGTCTATTTCTGTTCATGAAAAATGAATAAAATGTAAGTTGAAGAAAAAAAAAAGACAGACCAAACAGAATATATAACCACGGACGATCCAGTTTTAACAGTTTATAGTCATAGACATAATTATTCATTTTGTAAATTGGCCTTTTTCTCCGGGGGACTGTTTCCAAATGCAAATTAATCTGCGCTTTACAATGCTTTAAAACTCAACGATAAAGTAACCTATTCATACTCACATTTTGAGTATTTATTTTCTTTTTTTTTCTATATTTTTTATCCCACGATTTTGTAACCCATTTTTCACCCCTGTGTCAATCATCTAATGTGATCCTGGGCTCTACACACCCTCCACCAACCTGGGGAGAGCAACGGACTGAACTCATGCTTCCTTCATGCCTGTTGCTCCTGTACACCTGACAGGGGGGAGTTTCCCTGGTTGGACGTAGCGCGTGGAAGGAACACGTTATTCCAACCAGTTCCTTTCCCCTCCATCAGGCGCCCCGGCTGGCCAGGGGGAGGCAGTTTAGAGACCAGGATTACTGCATGTTTTTGTGAGGGTATCTACCCTACCCCATTTTGAGTATTTCAAACAAGTTTCAAGTCCATGCGATGTGATTTTCATACCATACTGAAAATGTGGAATGAAAAGAAAAATACATGGTATGCTTGTGTGATCCTTTTAATTTGCATTAATCGTGTGCGTGTGTGTGCGTGTCTGTGTGACTGTGTATGTGTTGCAGTGAGCGCTATGGCGGAGCGCCTAGCCAATCACTTCGCCTGCTACAGGCCAAACACGGACCTCTTCCTGGAGCTATTGGAGATGGACAAAGTAGAGGACGCAAAGTTCCTGCTAGCTGTAAGTGTGTCCATACTTATCCGTCTACAGTATATGCCTTAAGTGTGTGTGTGTGTGTGTGTGTGTGTGTGTGTGTGTGTGTGTGTGTGTGTGTGTGTGTGTGTGTGTGTGTAGACATAACATTATATTCAGATGTCATACTGTTGTATTGAATGTTAAACTAAAACCAGCTCACGGTTCCAGAAACTGTAGGACTCAGGTCAGTGCTATTTACTCACTAACCCATTTAGGCCTGACGTCGACATTTAAAAGATGTCTTCAGTTTTCTGAAATACCTCATGTTTCTGTATCAGTGGTGCTCAATATTTCATGTCAAGAACCCCAAAATATGTTGTTCCAGGGACCTCCCCCAGTAGCAAAAATGTGAGTGGATAAACTGACGGAGTGCTGTGTGAGATATCCAAAATATATTTAGTGGCCAGGTTTTGCCAACTCGGAGAAACACAGAGACCAACAAAGGTTTTATCTTCATCGCACAGAACGTGTCTGGCTTACTGACGCTTGAGTGTTAATTCATCCATTTATAACTCGGAGAGAGAGTGTACAAATGTAACAATTACATTTTAGTACACGGTCAGGATTCAATTAAACTTCAGATGAAATGGCAAAAGATATAAAGCCTTCTGAAAAGCACAGGGAAAACAACTCATGCGTGTCACTTCTGTGTGTACAGTAACATCCATCTAGCGTTCCTCTAGCCCATTTTGGGCAGGAACCCCTTTTGGTGCTTAGCTGTAGCTATTGAAAAATAGCAGATCTACAAGCTCGTAGCGCGTCACTCTGTGGCCCGCTACGAGCTTGCAGGTCTGCTATTTTTGAAGAATCGTGAAAAAGTGACATGAAAGTGTTTGCAGAACGACTGACGTAGAAAAACAAAAGAAAGACATTTGCAGAATCGTTCCCAGGTCAAAATGGGCTAGTTGACTTATTTATCCAGATGCATATCCCTCTCATTCATAGTAAAAGTGGAGGGGGGGATACTTTCCCTCCATCCCACCACACCACACCGGGGTAGGCTGTGTGAAATTGGCCTGCTGCCACTTTACTTAATGTGATCACGCTTCATCAAGTGCAGCTCCATGACTCTGCGTTGGGCTCTGGGGACGTGAATATGTACCAGCTTAGCCCATTTCCACCTGGGAACAGATTCTACAAAATGTCTTCTAAATCTCTGAGAGTTTTCTGAAAAACCCCATGTTTCTATGTCAGTGGTTCTCAAACATTTTCATGTCAAGGACCCCCCCCAAAAAATATATGAAATCGGCCGCCGACCCCCCCCATCTGAAAATATGTTGTTTAAGGGACCCCCCCAGAAGCAGAGATTTGAGTTAAAAACGTTCGCTCTGAAAGAACGTATGTATATCCGTTATCCAAAGATCTGCGCCACATTTTGACGGTTTTTCAAAAATAGCAGACCTACAAGCTATGAGCTTGTAGATCTGCTATTTTTCAATAGCTAAAGTGTAACATTACATTACACTTAAAATACCTAAAGGGGGTTCCCGCCCAAAATGGGTTAGATGAGTCAGAGACAGGAAGGAGAACACTAGATGGATGGATGAGCGGGAGGCCTCGGAGAGATGGGGGGGAGAGAGAGAGAGAGAGAGAGAGAGAGAGAGGGAGAGAGAGA
Source organism: Protomyctophum bolini (assembly GCF_963924005.1). Taxonomy (NCBI): domain Eukaryota; kingdom Metazoa; phylum Chordata; class Actinopteri; order Myctophiformes; family Myctophidae; genus Protomyctophum; species Protomyctophum bolini. Next base: position 37,631,772 of record NC_137875.1, read on the forward strand.
GGGGGAAACCAGGGCGAGGACCGATGGATGAGAGACATTATGGAGAGATGGGGGGAGAGAGAGAGAGAGAGACATATGGGTTGGCCTTCGGTCCACCGCAAACCGTCCACCAGGAATCTCCTGGTTTGATTGTCGCTCTCGCTCCGTCCTATCAATCATTTAGCCGTGTTTTCAAACTGGCGTGCATGCTAATGAGCGTTGGATATGTTACTTAGCTGCTGTCGCTGACCGCCGTTCATCACTATTTCAAAAGGGAACTAAATGGATCTGTGTTGTTGTCTCTTTATGAAGACGGGGAAAGAAAAGTATTGTCGGGGGGCACGGTGGCACAGTTGCTATAGTGCTGTCGCCTCACAGCTAGAAGGTCCTGGGTTCGATTCCCGGGACGCTGTGGGTGCTGGCGGCGTGTTTCCTCCTCCGCGTGCGTCATCAGTGCCCATACCCGAAGGCGGGGGTTGGCGAAAGGGCCTTTCTGTGTGGAGTTTGCATGTTCTCCCCGTGTCCCCTAGGGTAGGTACCCTTACAAAAAACATGCAGTAATCCTGGTCTCTAAACTGCCTCCCCCTGGCCAGCCGGGGCGCCTGATGGAGGGGAAAGGAACTGGTTCCTTCCACGCGCTACGTCCAACCAGGGAAACTCCCCCCTGTCAGGTGTAAAGGAGCAACTTGGACACTCGGGCATGAAGGAAGCATGAGTTCAAGTCCGTTGCTCTCCCCAGGACGGCGGAGGGTGTGTAGAGCCCAGGATCACATTAGATAATTGACACGGGGGTGAAAAATGGGTTACAATTGTCAAATACAAATACAGCAAATTAAACCCTATGTAGCTATACTTAGTCCCCTTCCTTCCCCCCCCCCCCCCACACCAAATCTCTATTCCGATCTACAAGATCGCAACAACAAACTTGCCGATCTGCATATTTTTGCCGAATGTTTGCCTGTTATTATTGCCATGCCCAGACTAGGTACGGTATAGGTACGGTAGGGTTCATGTGTTTTTCCTGGAGGTCACGTAGTGTAGCGTAGACAGACATGGGGACTGCTCCCTCCCTGACCTCGTGAGTCATCATTATAGGTCTCAATCATTAAACAGCCATGTCTGACTAGCATACATGCTAATGAACATGTATACATGACTTGGCCCTGGCTCTCATCTTCATCACTAATTAATTAAATGTCCACCATTAGACTCGGTCTGCTCTTTGCTTCGTGTGCCTCCTGTCACTTTTCACATCTGTAGATAAGATTATAAATGTTGGTCTTTGGAAGGGAACCAGTACAAGAAAATGAAACAAAACGTTTTCTCAATGTGAAGATGAAATAATGGTTCCGACGTACTTCTGCCGTTCTTATGTGACAAAGAACACGTACATTAAAGAAGTGAAGTGAAGATGAATAGAAACGGTCCTCGAATGACTTTGACGCACGTTTTTTTTTGTTCAGGATCTGTGGACTCAACCAGTACCGACCGGTAGATTCTGGTTTGTAACTCGTCATGGTCCACCACCACCTCCTCACTCCCCCCACCCCCTAAACCTCCAGGTCACTGCGGGGTGACAACCCGGCTCGTTCCTTCTGTCCCATTTATAAATTAAGGAACTCTGAAAAGCTTCTAACTAGCTAGCTAGAGGATAATAATGACAGGCAAACCTGTCCGGTGGGAGAGTGGAATGAGAGAGAGCCGTTGGAATGTGAACAGAAACATAGAATAGTAAAAAGCTGCAAGGCGGATACTCTGTGGCCATTGGGGAACGGATGTAGCTCTTATGCAGTGGTGTGTGTGTGTGTGTGTGTGTGTGTGTGTGTGTGTGTGTGTGTGTGTGTGTGTGTGTGTGTGTGTGTGTAGCGGAGAAGGTAGCCCCGATCGGCCCTTTTTGGAGTGTTCGGTCTAGCAGAGAGAGAGAGATCAGGGGGGAGGAGAGGGAATGGATGTAAGAGCGAGGGGGGGGGGGGGTTGAGTGAAGTGGCATAGTTTTAGTCTAATTGCCTGATTGTACCAAAGCCATTCTGCCCACCGAGTGACTGTAGTGAGTGAGTGTGTGTTTGTGTGCACACGCGCGTGCGTGCATTTGTGTGAGTGAGACTGTTAAAAGCCCCCTTTTTAATTCTGCAAGTTGTGGGAGAAGTGAAGTGAAACACGTCTGTTTCACGACCAGGCTAGTAATGTGACCTCATTGCTTCTCAGCCCAGGAGGAAAAGAAAAACACACACGGCCTACTCTGTGTTCTCACCCACTCACTGGCTTTATAGCACACTGCAACTTCCACGCACACACACACATACAGTACGTACGCTACGGTATACGGTACGTGCACTCATGCATAAATGCTCTCGATCGTAGGGGGGCTAGTGGCTACATGCATGCATGCTGCGTCGCCATACAGATCTGAGTTAACCCATTTTGGGCGGAAACCCCTTTTTGTGTTTTAAACATTCTTATAATTTAGCTATTGAATAAAATAGCAGATCTACAAGCTCGTGGCGCGCTACGAGCTTGTAGGTCTGCTATTTTTTGAAAAATTGTGAAAATATTTATTTCAGAAAACTGGAGGATTTAGAAGATTTTTTTTATTTAATTTCGAGGTCAGGCCAAAATGGGTTAAAATGTCTAGAAGAAAGGGTACACGGTGTGTAGTACGGTGTCGTGTTTGAATATACTGTACATCATTATGTGGACTCTGAGTGCAGAGGAAAATGGCTCCATTCTATGTTGGCATTAAATGCCAACATAGAATGGGAGCCATTTTTTTCCCCTGCACTTACATTTTAAGTCGCATACTAAGCTTGTTATTCATCTGTCTAATGTTTCTCTCTTTCCAACTCTCCCCTCTCCTCTCGCTCTCTCTCTCTCTCTCTCTCTCTCTCTCTCTAACTCGTAACTCGCTGTCATTATCTCACTTCCTGGTTTGTGCTAATTGGGTAATGTCAGGAAGTGGTACGGTACGGGCCCAAATCACCCAATGAAAAGCTTGGGGTGGGGGGGTATATTTAGATTTCAACTAAGTGCTAGATTGGTGGCCCTTTTATGCGACTAAGTGTAGATAATTATGCTTTTTTTGAAGTGAGTGGTGCTGTATATTAATTATATGTATTATAATTCCTAAAGAAACCAGGAGTTGTGTTTCTGACCCACTTATTAAGTCGGCAATTAACCTCTGACCCGTGTGTGTGCGCGCGCGCGAGCGAGCGTTTATGTATGTCAATGACAAAGATGTTGGAGGGTTCTTTGCTATAAAAAATAACCCATTTGATCAATGTCAGGCCTCGTTGTGACATCGCCTGTCTTTTGTCTGTCTCCCCCCCCCCCCCGTCTGCCGTATAGCGCTGTAACGCAGTGGCTGAACAGAAGACCATGATGGTCTCCTACCTATCTCGACTGTCCAAGAAACCCGGACAGGTAAAAAACAGACCTTTTGATTTCTTCTGCATATACAGTATACACAATACAAATGACTGCATCTTCGACATACACCAGCCTAATACTGCTGCATAAGTGCCTCTCTTCAAACATTGTTGTATTTCTCACATTTTGAATTGCTCGTTCATCGTTCATTATTTTGAGGGTTATCGTGTGACTGTTCATAAATCGGTGATCTAATCATCCTCTTCCTCACGTTTTGAGCTCTTTCTACAAGAAATGCAAACTTTCTCTAAGCTGTGACACTTCCCTGTTACGCGGTTCATACGACATACTGCCTGTTCTTTGACCTCCACTTTGACCTCCAATGTGTCATTATGCAAGAGTGCACACACATTTATTTATGTCCACATAAATGAGAAACGTACAGGGACCCAAATATTATAGGCACGGTAAGGTTACAGTACATACAAACATACTATATGTTTTCATGATACAATAGGCATGTCACTCGGTACTCTATGGGTATACTATAAGTAGGGATATTATTTTGCTCCTGATCCGATTTCCGATTTTGAGCATCTGCCGATACTGATTTTTCCCAATCCGATATTTATATTTTATGCCATATAATTATCACAATAGTACAACATCCCAAATCACAGAGAATTTCCAGTCTAATATCATGATATGGATATATTTATTGATACTAGTGATGTCCTGATCGCGTTTTTTGGTTCCCGATCCGATTCCGATCATTTGAAAATGACGTGATCGGCCCCCGTTTTCCGATCCGATCGGGACAACCCTAGGTATAAGTAACAGCGTCTCTGCCATATAACCCATTCACATTTTCACGATTTTTCAAAAAATAGCAGACCTACAAGCTCGTAGCGCACGCTATGAGCTTGTATATCTGCTATTTTTCAATAGCTAAAGTATAACATAATGCTTAGTTAAAACACCAAAACGGGCTCCCGTCCAGAATGGGATAATGTAGCAGAGGCATCACGATGCTTTGCCATCCTTTTTGTCTTTTTTGGGGCTTCCGTAATTGTTTGAAGCCCCTCTAACAACCAGTTTATGTTCTAGGCTGCCAAATATAAAAACAAATAGCTACACGACACACATGGTATGCAGTGTGTGCATGATATTAGATGCATTGTGTATGCATCTACGTTCCTTACTATTATGTCTTTGTGTGTTTTGCTGTATAGGTGGACAAGGTCAAGCGCCTTCTTAGCCTGATTCCAGACTTCACGACGAAGGACGTTCAGAACACGTACATGATGAAATGCCACTGTAAGAAACACTCTGGGCCTGGCGAGATCGTGTGCGTTAGACTAGAGTGGTGCAGCGACCGGCTCGCTGGCCTGTGGCTAAATTGTCATTAGCGACAGGATTAAAAATGCATCAGAGCAAGGCGTGTGCGTGTGCGCGTGCGTGTGTGTGTGTGTGCGTGTGTCTGTGTCTTTGCAGCCGAACAGACAGACATTCAGGGTTAAAAGAACACATGTCCTCTAATGAGTTGGCCGTCCTGGCTAGCCTAGCGTGCTAATCGTAACACGCTCCGCCACTCTGTTCTTCACCTTCCCTCCCTTCCATGTCCCTTGCTTCTTGTCCCTCTGCCACCCTCCTCCCACCTCCTCTTGTCTCACAATGCCTCCGTTGTCTTCTTTCTCCCAGTTCATCTCCATCTCCTCGTATCTCCTCACCGACACCAACGCTTCCATCTTCCATCTTTTTCTCTGTACAGAAAGTTAACATGACTATTTAATTAGCGTTAGCTATAACCGTCCGGTCAGCCCAGGGCCACGGCTATATTAACAATGCTCTGTTCTCCTCTGTACAGTTCCCCTCTTCTGTTCTTTTGTTTTTTTCTGCTTTTGTTCTCTTTATCTCTCACTCTTTACAAACTACTCGTGCTATAATACTCTGTTTGACCCCCACCTATTGCAAGATATTAATTAACACAACAATAAGGGCCTTTCTCGGCCCCACCCCTCTCCCATTTGTTTATATTGTGTTATAATCCAAGATGGACGCAGCACTAGGAGGGTGTGGGGCGGAGGTGAGCGGGTGGGGTCGACATTATGCCCTTACTGGGCTGCGTTCACACATTCAAGACGCCTGTCTTGTGTTTGTCTTGTGTCTGCGTTTAATGGCTGCTCCAATGCATTTCCAATGGAAGCCCATATGGTTTGACCAAACATTTTGTTTGATGGGGGGGCAGAACACATCCATCAAAGCTGTGTTCAGACACAAGGCAAGTGTCTTGAATGCAAGCCCAGTAAGGGCATATGTCGAACCCGCCCACGAAATCGCACAACATACTTTCCTGATATGTAGCGTAGGCCGTGGCGTTGCGACATAACCAATCAAAATAACAAAGCGTTCTTCAGATTCAGATATTTCCTTCATACGCGTGCATGCACAAAGACATGCATAGGCGGATATATTGAGTAAAAACAACCATTAGATAAGGGTCTTCACTATTGTATATTGTATGACTTGTTTGAATGGTCCTGAAATACAAATAATAAAAATAACAAGGGTCTCATTTTCTGAAATATGTATGTATGGGGCTCTTATCGGGCTGAAACGGTGTCCATAATTTGGAGTCATAAATAAAGTATGTCATCACCCTGGCCAGCCGGGGCGCCTGATGGAGGGGAAAGGAACTGGTTGGAATAACGTGTTCCTTCCATGCGCTACGTCCAACCAGGGAAACTCCCCCCTGTCAGGTGTAAAGGAGCAACTTGGACACTCGGGCATGAAGGAAGCATGAGTTCAAGTCCGTTGCTCTCCCCATGTCCCCCCATTATATGGGGACTAGGCTGGCGGAGGGAGGATCACATTAGATGATTGACACAGGGGATAAAAATGATAGAAAAATAAAAAAGTATGTCATAGATGCCACAGGAAGTCTGAGATCCTAAATTGGAGCCGATCTCTTCCCATGCCTATCCTGAAATCGGCATGATAAAAAAAAAAGTTTATTACAGTACATGCACACGAGAAATAAACAACATAATCTGAAATGGTTCCCAATTGATTTCCTGATTTGCTGACTCGTTGTGTCTCTTCCTGGCGTCTCTCAGCTCTGGATAACGACCTGGCATCGGCCAAAGCTCTTCACGAACAGATGCTGGCGGAGGGAGCGGAGATGGACGAGCTGTCGCTCAAAAGGCTAGCCGCGCTCTACCGTCGCGCAGGCGAGACGGTCCCCTTCTCAGAGCCCCCTGTGAGTCACTCACACACACACACACACACACATCACACACACACGCTCATACGGGGAGACATTTATCTATCGCAAATGCTAAATGGTGTAAGTGCTTCGTTTCGAAAACGGTGAGTGTTATGAAAATGGTTTCTCTGGTACAATTCCCTCAATCTCAAACTGTTGAACCTTGCGGCCCCAACCGCACTGACACAGGGCCCCAATGACAAGAATAGCCCCATTGGCAGAATTGGGAACCCTGACATGTAGAGAATAAATAACCTAGTGACTTTAAGGCCGCCGCAATATTATATTAATAAAACTTTTCATATTAATAAAGTCATATTACGATACCTACGTTTTCAACCATTGACATCATATTTTGAGGAACATACTGATGGCGACAAGCGTATACTTACAACCTTTACATTTCGATGCCATTGGAAATATTTGTATTAAAACTTTTAAATCAAAGTCACAACCGCGCTACCACATTTTCACAACGTTTATTTAAGATCCTAGAATAGATTGTAGACCTGCTGTTTGACATTGCAGGATCATAATTGCCTTCCTTGATGCATTAACAATGCATCAACGACCATCTAGCCTGAGCCAACGTGTTTAGGTTTCTGGTCTAGAGGTGGCGGGTCGCACGCCCTGATTGGTTCACCGATCTGTCCGTCAGCCCTTGTCCATCCTCTTCGGCGTCACATCATTTGGACACCTACTGTACAAGCACAGTATGTTATGTTACTTATATTAAGTCAAGATGCCTAAAGCATTGTGTGTGTGAGCTGTAAAGGTTCGAATGTTCGCTCGTTAGGGTTGGCACTCGAATCTTAATTAATGGGCCTGAACCATTCGTTTTTTTGTCCATTCGTTCTTTTTCCTTTTTTTAACTCGGAAATATGTCTCTGCGAGAATGCGATATGCATAATAAGAGTACTATGTTCATGTTGTGTTTACATGTTTAGATGTTGTTAATAATCAGGGGGGCACACAACCGGTGCGCCCAGTGCGCATATGTCGTCAAAATGTTTTCTACGCGGTAGATCCAAGGCATGCATTAAGGCGCATTTGCGCACCAACAGCTGAGACGGATATGTGTAGAGAAATCTGACAGGCATCCAAAAGGAACTCAAATGTGATGTTAACGTCCCGTAAGTAGACTTAGAAATAAAACTAGTGTTGACTAATCATTCATTACGCGTGATTATTCTGAAGAGGAAGTCAGTGCACGCACTGCACAGGAAGTCCGTTTCAGTTGTAAACAAGCTACTGTACTATGACACTCCTCTCATAGTCATAGTGGTAGTCGCTAAACCACGCGACCATAATTATTTACAATACTAAAACCATGCATCTTGAGCAACACCGGGATTACTTATGGAACCTGCAGCAGTAGGTGAGTAATGACTTTTATCTGTGTTTGACGTTTGTTTTGGTTTGGTTGAGCTGCCTAACGACTAGCCTACACTGTCTGTGAGCCACTTAATTAATTAGAAACGAACGGTTCGGATGTTCGCTCGAAAATTCCTGCCGAAGTTTGAGTCCTAAAAACAGGGCTAGGGCCTTTGTGTGTGTGTGTGTGTGTGTGTGTGTGTGTGTGTGTGTGTGTGTGTGTGTGTGTAAAGCTGTGCCTGCAGTCACATACAGTAGTACATGGATTGTGTAAGTGAGAGGGTGTCACTGCTGTCGAGTTTTCAAGTGCATTGCACATTTTGGTAAGTCCATGCAAGGCTGTTATTAGTGGATGGCACGCTCACACGCACACACACTCACACACACACACACACACACTCACAGCCTCTGTATTATTCACAGGTAAAGTAAGGACACGTTTTTAGAAGCACAGGAGAATGCACATGGGGAATTGGAGACATGCACATCAGTCACCTTTTCTCACTTTTCTCTCTCTCTCTCTCGACAACCTCTTAAAACCCACCGTACAATTGTGATCCGCCTCTGCTGGCTACTGGTGTTAAATAGAGATGGGCGTGAGACTTGCTTTGTCTGGTCTGTATCGCAGGACCATAATGTGTACTGCAGTGGTGATGTGTACAGTAGCTCCATTTACAAGACGGACTGCGGCTGCGCCAGAACATTACGTGAATATACTGTACTCAAAATTATAGAGGTGCCCCAGTGACGTTTGCGATTGTATTTGTTTTCCGCAAAACGATCTCGGGGTCAATACTCTCCCTGTCCATAATAACCCCCCTCTCTCTCTCTCTCCTCCTCTCGTACCCTCCGCTTGTCATAGTGGCTTCCAGGACAAAGTGTCTCAGGAGAAAAAGGAGATAAGGAAGGTGTTGAACCCCCTCCAGCCCCTTTCTTTCTCAGTCAATCAATCCTCCTCTCGCACACAATCACTCTCCTCTTTGTACGGCGAGCGCGGCTACTTATTGACATTAAATCCTCGCGTTATTAAGGGACTGTACAACGTGGGGCAACAGCTGTAATCTGTGAAAAGCATTCACGACCCCACCTGCCCTAGACACACACCTCAGAATAAAGGAACACAGCTCCTTGGATCAAAACGCTGATTAATTAGCGAAAGCCAACGTGAGGAACAGAAAGAACAGGGAGTTGTTGGATGTGTGCGTACGTTTGTGTGTGTGTGTGTGTGTGTGTGTGTGTGTGTGTGGCGAGCCTGCTTACAAAATCCCTTATTTGTATATTAATGGGAATTTCAAGATGAAAGGAAACAACCTTACCATGGTAAGTGGAGACTATTTAGCTGAGCCCAGAGGGGCCTCGGCAGTTGCTTGCTTTTTGGAAAGTATTTCACGCACACACACACACACACACACACACACACACACACACACACACACACACACACACACACACACACACGCAAATACAAATACAAATGCACAAACGAAAAACAAAACCACACTTTGCCTATGAAACAATGGCCTTTGTTCCCCATACAAGTCATTGGGAATAGTTTATTCCTGCTTGATGCTAATTCGGTCTTCATCTCCTCTCTTTTGTCTATGCTTCCAGGAGTCCTTTAAGTTCTACGCAGAAAAGCTGAAGGAGATAAAAGCCCAGGCAGAAACGAGTACGGAATAAAGAGTCATTCTCCCAGCCTCACCTCTTCCCTCCATCCCTCCGTTCTTTGTCCCTTATTTTTGTTTTTTTTATATAAGTTCTTTGAGTTGGAGTAACTATAAATGGTGAAATACTGTGTCCATGCTGTCGCTATGTTAAAGTTTGTCTTCTGCACCGCTGTAAATTAAGAACTATTTATGCTGATAAATAAAGGTAGTTTGCCATCAACAAGTCATCCCGTTGTCTCATTGCCCAAAATGTGGGTTTGTGGCCTTTCTCCGATTGGTTACATTCTTTGGATTTGAATGGGTGCGTTGCTTGCGTGTTTCACCATGCCATTGGTCAACTGCTCTGGATTGCGCTTTCAAAAGAACATCGGAATTTAATTTACAGAAACAATTTCAGATACCGTTTCACTCTCACATCGGCGATTTCAAATCACAAACGAAAGCCACAGACTGACTTGAGTTTTATATACCGTAGACTACACCGGTGCCCGGCTGTAGAGCCCGTGTTCGTAACGATGGAAGTTGGACATCCACGTCCCACCCCCCCCGGCTATGCAATTCCCGTTGTACCCGTGAGTACCCGTTCCACCCATCTGTCCGTGTCCCCTTATACCCATATTTGGAGATTTCTGTGTCCCTTTATTCCTATGGAGTTCTGTTTCAGGCATGCCCAAATATGGAGTGTTGTGATGTCAGAACAGGCCAGCTCCATAATTGCGAATGCAGTGAGCACTTACTATGAGACCTAGCAGATCATGTCTGTGTGTCTGTCTGTCTGTCCCGCTTTTGTGCCCATGTATGGAGCTGAGTGATTACGTCACCATGACTCAGCCATAACCATATAAGGAGTCCCCAAAGTCCCCAAAGCAGCTATACGTCCAAAACCCAAATATGTACGAGCTGCGTTCGCTTCCCGCGTTTGCGCGTCTTACTGGTATAATGGACCCTGGGCAGGGGGCACCTGTCCAGAGGCCTATTTGGGGCGGTTCTGGTACGACTCGACACCGGGCACTGTCTGCACCCCCTGCGGTGGTGTGTGGAACGCACGCGTGTGTCGAATTTGAAATCGGTGGGGCGAACGGTTCTCTTATAATATAGATCGATATGAAGATAAGATGATCTTGACATTGTTCTGCAGTGACCTTGGATTGCAGTGTGAGATTTGGAGTCATGCATCCTAGAATGTGTCCTAGAGATGAAGGACGTCGTAGATGACCGATGTCATCGATGAGCTGGTCACAAAGTCTGACGTCCACATTAGAGCCACTCCATATCTATGTGGATCCTGATATTTTTGGATTCCTAGTTTATTTTTTAAGTGGTGCAAACCACTTCAACATCCAGCTTACAGCTCCGTGTACCGTGGTACGTACGTACGTACCTACGTACGTACAATGAGCATGAGTGGTGTGCGCATGCGTGCGCGTGCACACACGCACCCGTGTGTGTAGTGCCATGCATGTGCGCGTGCACCACTGGTGCCTGTGAGGCTGCACACGCAGCACAGAAACAGCAACATGTTGTTGCTAGCGTCAATGCTAGCGAGCTAAAATACAGCCATCCTTGCTCTAGAAAGCACCAATATTTCCATCTAGACCACCGGATTATCAGCAAAGACCTCCGAAAATCGCGCTAATTGACCAAACCACGGAGAGCTCCGTAGATTAGGATTTATTCAGCTTTTAGTCTGCCTGTATAATGGGAGGTGGACGGCAGCGCGTCCATAATAAAGCTAATCTAACGGAGCAGGGAGAGAGAGAGAGAGAGAGAGGGGGGAATTGCACCACTTGGTTCACACAGGTGTGATTTATAATATCTAAATGATATAATATATATTGTGTGAGTGGTAATTCCAAAGTCTCATTATACCGTCTGAATATTCCTTGAGAAAGAGGTCTTGTCATTCTATACCGTTAAGGAGGAAAAACATCTTCAAGTGGAGCAACTTGATTTATTGTTTTACTAAATATGGATCCAAAACACGTCGGCAATACATTTATTTATCAGGCTTTTGCACCAGTGCAAAAAAAAAGGAAAGAAAAAAAGAAAACCGTTTTTACATTATCTTCAATCTATGAGAACACAACAAACGCAAGCTCCTTTTCGGAGTGTGACTTACTAAACATTTCTCTCTGCATTGCCTATAATGAGGCACACACATGTTAAGCTTAATAACCTTTACAAAAAAAGATTAAGCTGTAGAAAAAGAAAAACACAAAGATTTAAAATGGAACCGGCAAAAAGCTGCAGATGGATATCTGCTAAAGTGGCACTCTAATCATTTGCCAAGACAGAAAATGGCAAAATGCATGAAAAATTACATCATTGAAAACCTGTAGAAACAAACTCTTGAAGTGTTCTGCTGCCATCCAGTGGCAAACGGCGGCACTGCAATATGTACTTTATGCTATTAAATCGTTTAGGACCAGTTACAGAGGGTCAAACTCTAGAACTAGATTGGTAGCTTGGGATCCAGACTGCTTTTTTTTTTCTTAGGAAGTGAAAAAAAGACAAATGTAGCAAACCAGGCTGAATTCCAGGCTACTAGATTGGTCCATCGATATAGTAGCCTATATTGTATGCCTGGAATTTGTGCAATTCTTTGTCCCCGAAATGTTCAACTATTGCTATCAAAATTCCAAAACATTCTAAACAAATGCTGCTTATGAGCCAAAATATATGTATCCAAGCCCAGTTTTCTCTAAATAATCAACTAGTTTTAGGCATTGTCAAGTATTCAAATAACAGTTTGGACACTAGCTGAGCCACTACAATGACAATTGGGAAAACATGGACAGATTTCGAAACCAGTCGAATCTGAAGCCAAAATGAGTCTCCATTGATGGAAACGAAATGACTTTACACTCTTGGCACACTGAAATCTTCGGTGTTCATTTATCCATTTATCCACTCTGAGGATGTACAACTTGTATACATTCTGAGTTGTGGTGGTCACCAGTCTTGGCTTGACTTCTGCTTGATGAATTTGAGTGCCAGGTAGTAGAGTACCATAAAGGCTACGACCACAGCCAGCAGGACCAGGTAGCTGCAGTACAGAGGGTACTGGTTCATCTTCATGGCGTCCACCACCTAGATATACAGAGAAACAGCAGAATGAATTGCATTTTAATAGCGCTTTTCCAAGTGCTCAAATTGCTTTACAATGGTTCATTCATTCACACATTGGGAGGTGAAGCGGCGAACAGTCGACACCATCGTCCTCACTTCCCACATTCACACACCAATGGTGGCGAGCTCACACCGACCGACTCATTGTAGGCAATTGTAGGGTTCAGTGTCTTGCCCAAGGACACTTCGACATGTGGACAGGAGGAGGAGCCGGGATTCGAACCGCCGACCCATAGGGATCATTGGACGTACCTGCTCCACCTCCTGAGCCACAGCTGCCCTAACATAGATGGAAACGGCTTCAAATAACTGTTAGGGTGTATCTAATTGCGTAAACAAAGACTTCTTCATCAGTGGCTTTGCATTTTAGGTCTCGTGTATATAAGTAGGCCTATAACACAGGTGTATATGTGATTAGGGAGTGCAACAGTTAATCGAAGATTTTGAAAGAAAAAATGAAAAACACTGTTTAACGACCACGTAAAAAATAGGACATAAGTGTAATCATACTAATCTATTCAGTCAATAGATTCTTCATCGGTTTGTAAAAATGATTGAGTGAAAACGTTCTCGATTAATCAAAAAGGTAATCGAAGAAATAATCGCTTGGAAAATAATTGAGAGTTGCAGCCCTGTTACGTGTTCAGCTTGAACTCACATGGATGCCATCGACCTGGAAGGTGAAGTTCCCAATGGTGACTGGGTACATGTTGCCTCTGAACTGCACCTGCAACATGCCCTCAAACCCCCAACGCATGAAGGAGGCGTGGGAGAGCCATGACGCCACTGGTAAGTGCAACGCACAGACACGCACACACACAGACGCACGCACATACATGATTAACATGACTTACAGTTACGGTTTGCCCAAACATGACATGTCAGTATGTACAGTGGGCCTATATGTGCATGCAGTTGAAACACAGGTGAAGTGTCTTTCTCCACAATACAGGTTGCCTTGCACAACTCCAGACCATATCGCATACTTCTCCAAAAAACAGAGCAAGTCTAACCATGTGCTGTAAACGAGGAAATTAGAGAGATGTTGGCATTATCCTTGAGTAAAGCATGCTCTAAATCAGTGGTTCTCAACCTTTTCTAGGAACAGCGCCCAATCGGAAATCTCAAGAGCGTTCACCCATATCTGATCACTCAACACGTCGTCAGGTGGGTGGGCCGACTCGCTCGCCGTGCATTTTCAGAGCATGTTTATTTTAATGATCGATCACTCGATTGTGTCCCAGCTTGGATCAATGGAACTGACGTAGTATAGGCCTACTTTAAGTTCCTATTCATCGGTATCACAATGTAAACACATTTTTAAAGACAATAATATTTTTCTTTATTGCCTTTAACCTTTTTCTTTTTCTTCTTCTTCAATGTTATAGCAAAATCTTAGTGTTTTTATATTTGCCAATTATATGGGGAGGGGGGTCATTTGCAATGTCTTGCTGGGCCTTCAGTGTGCCCTGGCCAACAGGTTGAGAATCGTTGCTCTAAATCAGGGGTGTCCAAACTATTTTCAAAGGGGGCCATATTAGAAAATATTAAAACACCCAAGGGCCAACCAACTATATCTCCTGACATAATGTAGCGTCGGACTAGTCTATAACAAAGTCACATAATGTAGCGTCGGACTAGTATATAACAAAGTCACATAATGTAGCGTCGGACTAGTCTATAACAAAGTCACATAATGTAGCGTCGAACTAGTCTATAACAAAGTCACATAATGTAGCGTCGGACTAGTCTATAACAAAGTCACATAATGTAGCGTCGAACTAGTCTATAACAAAGTCACATAATGTAGCGTCGGACTAGTCTATAACAAAGTCACATAATGTAGCGTCGGACTAGTCTATAACAAAGTCACATAATGTAGCGTCGGACTAGTCTATAACAAAGTCACATATACATGTGCATCGCATTTAAATGATTCTATTGAACTCATCATATCATCATCAATATTTCAAATCAATGGTCTTTTATCGGGTGTGTGCTATGAACAAAAGGTGTCTCTCAGCCTTTTTTCAGCCATATGTCACATTACCAAATGTAACCAGAGGAGCAACGTAAAAATAATAATACAAGGAAGAAGGAACAAGGAACACTTGAAAATTATATTCTGGGAAATGCCCAGGTTAAAAAAACGCCTCCCCCTAGCCAGCCGGGGCGCCTGATGGAGGGGAAAGGAACTGGTTCCTTCCACGCACTACGTCCAACCAGTGAAACTCTCCCCTGTCAGGTGTAAAGGAGCAACATGGACACTCAGGCATGAAGGAAGCATGAGTTCAAGTCCGTTGCTCTCCCCATGTCCCCCATATATAGGGACTAGGTTGGTGGAGGGTGTGTAGAGCCCAGGATCACATTAAATAATTGACACACGGGTGAAAAATGGGTTACAATATCACAGGATAAAAAATAAAAAATACTGTACTGTTGGGCGGGGCCGTTCATAATACAATTGAGGTATGAAGCTGCGGGCCGCATGACATTTATCCCAGGGCCGCATTTGGCCCGCGGGCCACACTTTGGACACCCCTGCTCTAAATGGTGACAATATACTACTTTTCCACTGAGTTTGGCTTCAGATTGGACACAAACTGAGTTAACGATATTTCCTTCCCACAGTTTAGGGTTAGATTTGAGTCGTTTAGGAGAAGTCTGCTCTGTGTTACGTGGACAAAGATACTTCACCTGTTTCTCAACTGGAACGGGGGTATTGGATCATGACAGCATTTTCATTTCCAAGAACCCGAATCCGAGGAGGAAACCATATTAGCGTCTCTACAACAGTAATACTCTCACTGTCCTCTCTCTCTCTCTCACCGAGCCACATGTTGTCCAGGCTGATGACGAAGCCTCCCGTCAGGTAGAAGACGGTGAACAGGGCGTTGCCCATGAAGGCGGAGGTCTGCAGCGTGGGCAGCGCGGCGGCCACGAACAGCGCCATGCAGCGGCTGCAGTACACCATCAGCCACACCAGCAGGAAGTTGAGCAGGAAGCGCTCCGGCGCCTCGTTGAGGCCGGCCAGCCAGTAGATGGGCAGGCCGTAGACCAGGGTGAACGCGCAGTGCTCCGGCAGCTCTCCGAGGATCTGTGGGGGATTTGGATTGTGTCGTGTGTCGTGTGTGTGTGTGAGAGAGAGGACAATCGGTGAGTATTAATAACAACGCATTGTGAGCTTGTAGATCTGCTATTTTTTAACCCATTTTGACCTGAGATCAGATTCTAAAAGTGTCTTCTACATCCTGACAGTTTTCTGAAAAAGCTATATGTTTCTGTGTCAGTGGTTCTTCGATTTTTCAAAAATAGCAGACCTACAAGCTCGTAGCGCGCCACTCAGTGGCGCGCTATGAGCTTGTAGGTCTGCTATTTTTCAATAGCTAAAGCATAACATAATGCTAATACCAAAATGGTTAAAGGCAAAAATGGGTATATAGGGCTGAAGTGGTTCATGTAGGCCTACAGTATGGTTTGTATTAACAATCAAAATCTTTTCACATAATTATTTCTTCCACAATGGAGCGAGACTGACCCCTACTGGTTTTTAAAGGGTAGTGTTCTCAGGAATGTTTTCATCAGAGGTTCTCAAACCACAATTTTGAATTTATGGGGGAATGGAATCTTGACCCCACATTTGATTTATGGTGCAATTTAAGTTGAAACAAAGCATCTTTTTTTTTAATCAATAAAGCATGACATTTTCAGCCTTAATATTCATATTTATTAGAAAATACATTTACAACGTTTAAAAGTTTGTAAATATATGCAACAAAACAAAATCAAAATTCAAGGCTTTAATTCATAGAAAATAAGCACATTTTTGTGTGAACTACTCCTTGTCAAATACAAGAAATAGGCAACGTGATCTTACAGATCTGCTATTTTCACAATATTTAGTAAGTAAGTACATTTTATTATCTTATCCGTGGAACAGAGTCAAACTAAATGTAATTTCACAACTCCAAGTGTTCGTCAGGGCGGGGGGTCCCCAGTTCAAATATTTTGAGGGTCCACGTACGGCCTGAAAAGTTTGAGGACCACTGAGGCTTTTGCATTGCATGAGGCTATACTGTATACTGTAGCACTGTAGTGTTTTACCTTGGCGAAGAAGTAAGAAGTGTGATTGTACATGCCGTCCTCCAGCTCATGATACAGCATGGCCCTCTCTGAATGACCTATAAGGTGTGAAGAAAGGCTTAGTTAGAGAGGCTGAGATTGTAGCTCACAGATTGACCATTTCACCTTGGAACTGTTCTGTTAGCTTCCCTCAACATTTTCTATTTGTTGCCCCTTTAGTGTCACTAAGTGTAGCAGTATATGGGCTCAGAGCCTCTGCCTAATAACCAAAAGCCTAATATCTCCCTTGACCCTTTACGCTAGCGGTTAAGATGTTGGCTTTCCAGACCCGGGTTCGAATTCCGGGCGACAATTAAAGACGGCAATGTCAATGAGTGTAATAAAATAACAATTGTTTATGGAAATTAAAACGGTTCTATGACACCTAAAACTGCCAAATTTACATGTTGGCATTCTACCTTTGACTCTTTCCTGACATGTAAAATACATCTAGCTCAAAAGATATCGCGAGGCGACACGGTGTGAGCTTGCAGATCAGCTATATATACAGTATATCTGTCATGCGACACACACCACCGTAGGGCGAAGTATAAAATAAGAGTTTAATAGTTTGACGGCTGTCAACCACTCACATTTGGCTATGACGTCCAGCACCACAGCGAATGGAGTCAGAGCTCCGATCATGTAGAGGAGAGCCACCGTGTCCTGGATGGACAGGCGCTCTTGTCCCGCCCCGTAGTAAAGACAGCCAACCAGCAGCGACATGAGGAGAGCCTCGAAGCCATGGACCAATAGGGTGACCAGGTCTCTGAAGTCATTGTACATGTTACGCCTGGGGGGGAAGATGAGAAAGTTGAGGTGAGGCGTGGGAGAGGCTGGACAGCAGACGGCTGGACTTTGAATTTCTCTAACATAAACCTTCAAGTACAAATATAATTTATGAAAAGCTACTACAGTGAAGTAGTGGGCAAAACCTTACATATACTAAATAATACTAAATTGTTTATAGGGTCAATATAAGTAAAATAATATAGCCTTTCCACAGGAGTATCTTTTTATATATTTCCAAACAGAATACAAACAGCCAATAGCATATTACAAAGTTATCCCCCTCACTGGTGACAATTCCGTTAGGAAAAACGGGCAAGCTTTCACCTGATGAGTGTGGTGAACTGGTGCAGTCTGCCAGGCAGTCTGTCCTTCTGTTGGGACACAGTGACCAGCTCCTCTGCCTTCTCTCTGCTGGGCTGCTGAGCACTGGGAGGGAAGAGACAGCCGTTTATTTGTTCCCTCCACTGCTTTATTTTACGACCATTATCCAGTGACTGATGACTGAGTGAGCAGAGGAGAGGACAGATTGGCTGTAATATCATCCACAATCACATTATTGACCACTTAAGTTATAAACCCCTATACGTAGTGTATACTTCGTTGACTGGGCTTCTTTGGGGCGAAACGTTGTTTGTTAAACCCGTCCGTTAAAACCTGGAAAAGTATCTGCCTTTAGAGATTTATATCTCTTAGGATTTTGAACGGCGGTTCTCAAACATTATAGCAGAACAATCTTGAAAGCGAAACATTTTGAATACATTTGCATTTTTTACGTAAATATTGTCCTCTGGGCCACATTTTGGTGGTCCATCCTTGGTATACAAATATGGGTTAAACTTGAAAGCACGGGAGAGTATGATACTGTGTGTGCGGACCATTTCTTACTTCAGGTTAAGACAACAGAAGAATACACGCGCACACACACACACACACACACACACACACACACACACACATACCTCTCATTGTCTGTCAGTGCCACACTGGATCCATCCGGCTTCCACATGTAGTCGTCCGTGTCCCGCACCTTGTCCATGAACTGTGCAGCCAGGACCCTCGCACGCTCCAAACACTCCCTCTCCTTCTCTGGACTGCGCCTGTCGATACTGATCAGATCCACTGGACGCACACACACACGGACGCACACACACACACACACACACACACACACACACACACACACACAAGCAGAGTGAGCGTTGAAAGGTATAGGGTTGGGGCACATCATTAGTCAGCTGTGTATAATGTGTCTGGTCTAGTCTGTCATCACAATGTATAACAATGTATGTTATGCACCTTAAGTAAGAGCTAAATTCAACCAGATTGACCCTTCAAGTCCAATAGATTAGGTCTTTACACTTTGAGTTCCATTTGACTGTATAAACAGTAGCCTATACGTGAGTAGTTCTGTGTCTGGTGGATAATAGTATATCTCTGGAACCAGCACTAAAACAAATCTCATGACAGAACCTCATCCTTGGCCCAATTCCAAGGACGAGCCCCCTCTCTGTTTCCACCCCTGCATGCTCCGCAGATTCGACCCATACCGTAGAAGTCCGAGGGGTTGCAGTACCGGGGGCAGGGGTGCCCCAGGGCGGTGAAGTAGGGCACCATGTCGCGGGCGGGCCCGCAGTAGGCCGCCGACCCCGAGGACAGCAGCACCACCAGGTCGAACAGCTGGAAGATGTCGGAGCGCGGCTGGTGGACGGACAGCAGCACCAGCCGGTTCCCCCGGGCCAGGCGGGACAGGGTGATCACCAGGTTGTGGGCCGTGAAGCTGTCCAGGCCCGACGTGGGCTCGTCCAGGATCAGGATGCCTTGTTATGGGAGGGGGGCGAAGAGGAGGTTGAAGAAGACCTATACCAAGTACAGGTCTGTCTGTCTGTCTGTCTGTCTGTCTGTCTGTCTGTCTGTCTGTCTTGTACTTTGTGTGTGATTGACGAAGGCTGGATACACTCTGTGTGCGACCCATGCAGTACTTAGTTTAGACAGTTTTTGGTTTAGACTAGTCATTGGTTGGACCAGTCATTAGTCCTACATCTACAACCTATCTCAAACCCTCACCCTAAACCTAACCTCCCCCGGGGCAGCACACCTAAACCTAACCTTAACCCATGTCTAACCAATGACTAGTCTAAACTAAGTATGCCCCATTACCTTTATACAGGTGCAGTACTATAGTTTAGACAGTTTTTGGGTTAGACTAGTCATTGGTTAGACCAGTCATTATAGTCCTATACAACTACAACCTATATCTCAAACCCTCACCCTAAACCTATAACCTCCCACGGGGGCAGCAGCACACCTAAACCTATAACCTTAACCCATGTCTAAACCAATGACTATAGTCTAAACTAAGAATGCACACCCCCCTTTATATACATCAATGTCATTGATCTATATTCTAAGAGGTTATGCTGGCATCGGAGAAGTCAGAAGCGCGGTTGGAAGTTATTGATTGTGTGCAGGACGGTCGCATTAAAGGTATTGGATTAACACGCGTGTGTCAATAATGGGCTGGGCTTTCTTGGAAGGCCATGACACTATCACACAAAATCCATCATTTCCGATATTAAAACTACTGTACTTTCTCACCAGGGTTCCAGAGCAGTTGGACAGCTATGCTGACTCTCCTCCTCTCTCCCCCGGACACGCCCCTCACATACTCGTTCCCCACCCTGGTGTTGGCGCACTGTCGCAGCCGCAGCTCTGCGATGACATCATCAACCTGCGACGGTATGGACACGTCAGGTACGTTATAGGAGGTATCCGTGCAGATGGAGCATCATCAAGGTATATATATATACAGTAAAGTGATTCACCCGTTTTGACCTGGGAACGATTCTGCAAATGTCTTCTAAGTCCTGACTGTTTTCTTGAAAAAGCTGTGTTTTTCTATGGCAGTCGTTCTTTCACTTTCGTGTCACTTTTCTCCGATTCTTCAAAAATAGCAGACCTACAAGCTCGTAGCGCTTGTAGATCTGCTATTTTTCAATAGCTAAAGCACAGCATAATGCTAACACCGAAAGGGGTTCCCGCCCCAAAATGGGTTTATCATCATCAAATTAAACTATCCGTCTTCTTGGTGTTATTTGCCACTCCAATACAGTACCGGACTGATAAAATCTGTGTGTATGTGCATTCTACAGTATAAGCAGGAAGTATTTAGAAAGTTCACACAACGGAAGAAGAACGTGACTTTGGGCTTGAACCTTGTGCTCTTTGGAAAGCATGGTCGTGCTTAAAGACACATTTATTAAAGGCAGGAGTTTAGAATTATTTCAATTGACTTTGCCAAACAAAACTAAAAAGCGAGGTCCAACGGAGATAATATCTCCACTCCATTTCAGGCTTTGAAGTCTCATGGCTAAAAACGGCATGTACTACATTACTGTGCACATACTGGATATCGTTTTGGATCGTGTTACAAACATAGTCTTCTTACCCTCTTGTCCTTTTGCGCCTGGGTGAAGTGCGTGGGGAGCCTGAGCTTGGCCACGAAGGCCAAGGTCTCTCGGACGCTGAGGTGTGGCAGCAGGCGGTCGTCCTGCCGCACGTGGGCGATGTTCTTCCGCACCACCCGCGGCGTGCTGGGCTTCCCGTTGATCAGGATCTGACCCGACTTGATGGTGCCGCTCTCGTCGCGGCACGTTATGATGTCCAGCAGGGAGGTTTTGCCGCAGCCTTGTGGGGGTGAGGTCGGTTAGACAAGACGGGTAATTAACACTAGTACTAGTCAGCGTCTGCTCAGAAACGTTGGGGGACACGTTCTGGCAGACACTCTTGTTTGCGTGCATGCAGCCGTTACTTAAATACACTATGTTTATGTTACCTGAGCTGCCTATGATGGCCAGCATCTGTCCACTGTGGACTCGGAGATTGAGCCTGTTGATGGCTGTCTGTTTGTCTCCCTTCATCTCCCAGGGCATCTTAAACTCCGACAGCCTCTCATACCAGGGGATCTGGGCTGCTGTGTCCACCTAGTGTGATGCACGCACGCACGCACACACACGCACACACACACACACACACACACACACACACACACACACACACACACACACACACGCACACACACACGTTTTCCAAACTTTCAGTCACATTGCTTTGTCGTCAGTCCTTCCATATAACGGATCTAATCATTAACAGCTTAACCTTAAACTTAAAGGGTAAGGTACATACAGTAGGTGATATTTCTTTGTTAAAATAAGTGTTAAATATCTCTATATTCTGATAGTGCTCATTGATATATACTGTAGAGTGTTTGGTTCAGTCTTCATTTCTCTTCAGCTAGCCTACTATCAGAATATAGCAGATATAGACTAGGCTAGGATTTCAGAAAATGTGCTGAAGGCAAATCGTGTTAATGCTTTTAATGTTTTTAGGGGTATTAAGGGCTGCTGAATCCAAGTGTACACCAACGGTGTGCGTGTGTTTTATAATGTTTCAGCGCAGTGGTGGCCGCCATCTTTAAGTGCTCCATTTTAATGTGGTGAAGTGCGCTTTCTCCGGAGAGGGTTTCTATCTAATTGCCAAGAAAGAAAGCAGCCCTGTGTCCAGTAGTTACCTCATAGTGCAGGTCTTTGACCTCCAGCTCATTGCATCCGCCGCTGTAGGTGAAATACAGACTGCTGTCTTCCTCTGATGAAGAGAACAATTCTATGTCGCGCCTCTGACATGGTAGAAAGAGAGAGAGAGAGAGAGAGAGGGGTAAATGAGTTCAACACATATGATGGATAATTTAGCTTCATATAATAATAATAATGAGTCAGACTGACTAAGCGCACTTGAGTAATGTTTTTAGGATGGTTCAAGTATTCCCCCTCTAACAACCTCTTTGCTCCAGTTTTCTTTGCAGAGATTCTTGGTGGTACGATGGCAATGCCAAGAATGATCCATATACAGAAACATATTGACTAACAATGCCGGGTCATTGTTAAGCATACAGTATGTGGCCATATATGTGGGTATGGTTAAATAAGGTGGCCATAATAATGTAGTAGTGTGACATAGTATTTCTTCTTGTCTGAGAATCAATACACAGCTCAGCAAAATTGTTAATTTAACCATTTGTAACTCGTAGTTGTATTACAGGTTAATTTGGTCACAATTGTACACTCGAGTGTACAATTGTGACCAAATTAACCTGTAATACAACTACTATACACTCTAACACGTGGATTTTTATTTTTTACAGTGTATGCTGTACAGTATGTGCCTCAGAAAGGTAATTAAAAGACATTGTCCTTAACTTTAACAGCCATTTGCTATCTACTGTACACATCGTAGTCATTAAAATAGTCAGCACCATATAGTCATTAATCATATACACCTGAACTCTGTCGCGCACGTGCTTGTGCACGTGTGCTTGTTTGTATGTGTAAACAATTGCTGCCTGAGTCCTTTTGTGGGTCGAGGGTCCATTTGAAACACAGCCTATAATGTTGTGTTATGGTTACGTAACCTTGTCATTCTCTCATTTAGATAAGTTCACAGATCTAAGACAGACTGATGGTCTAAACGATAACACGATATGGGTTAGAGGTGGCAGCTTTGTCTCCAATTATACAGTAGGTTACGCCTTATCTTGACCTTGACCTTTAAATGAGTCCACTATCACTGAGCACTGGAATGATACCTCGCACTGTGTGTGTGGATTTGTGAATTTGGATGTGTGTTTACAGATTACATATTTATTTTAATATTTATATGCCACATATATACAATGTAAATATGCCGGATTTAGCAAGAATGCTACAGTAGTAATTTCCATCTGTAGTCCCTATACAGAAAACAATCAACATTACATATTTATACATATGTATAAATATTAGTAAAAGGGTACATACAGAATAGAAAAAACAACAGACCTAGTTTTGACCTAAAATACCAGAGACCCAGGAAAAAAGTGTATAGCACCTTTCATGACATGAAATGCAGCTCAAAGTGCTTTACAGAGCAATGAAGAAAGAAAGAAAAGAAAAGAAAAGCATAAACATAAAAAAAAAAAATAGCAGTGATGCAATACAGTAGAGGACATGAATACATGGACAACTACTACTTTTTACAAATACACAGAAAAACACGAGTGTTAAATGAACTGTGAGAGTGTACAGACGTACCCATGGGTAATGGTCCTGTGAGACCTTTTTGGGTGCATTGGGTGCACACTCAGATTTATAAATTGATACATTAAAACTGAGGATTTCTCTGTGCACTAATTACCTATTATCTTGATTAGCCACCACGGCCTGTAGAACGTTACTGGGAAGGTTGTCACAGAGATGACTTTTTAACATAATCTCCATGTATTGGTACTGTAGGCGTACTGTATGTGAAACATTGTGTTTCATGTCATTGCCTCTTTCTGCCCTCATTTTCCGGTCTCTAACCAAAACCAAAATAAAGCTAAACAAAAGGGTTTTACATTTATTTTAGTGCTGATGCAGCTATTTAAACCGGCTGGGACCTCTATACTGCCTTTAGATATGTACCTATTGACCTCATGCCTCGAGTCCTTAAAATCTATCAGAAATGCTTACTTTTCTATTCTACCTGCCAGTCAAACCTACACTAAGGACCTCAATGAGATTTGAGATATAAATCAAAATAAATAGAAATCTAATAATTGTATTTAGCTAATACAAAGCCCTTGAGCCAAGCAGTTGAATGCTCTATGGAGGGTGACTATATTGCCCCTTCTAGTCATAGGAGAGGGAAACTCCAATGATTTATTTTAATAATTATTAATCATGCAAGACTTTAAATTCATTGTCATGGAGATTGGAGAGATGGAGCAAATATGATTCACTCAAAGCTACTGTAAATGCCACCACTATGTATATCATGTTGTATATACAGTGTCCAGTATAAGTCCACCACTTCACCACTTTTCAACCTATCTTCATAATTATAATAGGTCCACACTAATAATCATGAAAAAATGGTGCAATTATTTTCTACTCGAGTCTCATAGGAGGGCTGTGGGCAGTTCAGAAACCGTCTTCCAGTGGCATCATCGGTGGGGAATACAAGCTAATAAAAACTGCAGGCTTTCTAGTCCTGAAAAGTTGCAATGCGAAAATGGAAGCCACTGTTCTCACGATAATGAAAATCTAAACATTTTTAAACTTAATAATCTGCCTAATGATAATGTCACTGGAAGACGGTTTCTAAACTGCCCACAGCCCTCCTATGAGACACAGACTGAGTATAGAAAACAATCGTGCCATTTCATCATGATTAATTTATTAGTGAGGGCCTATTACATGAAGATAGGTTGAAAAGTGGTGAAGTGGTCCTTTAACATTGAAACGATTCCCATGTTTGCGGAATGCAGACTGACTGACCTTGTGTGTTGACCCGCCTGCAGTGCGGCGACCGGGGTTAGGGTCTACCTCTGTGTCCATGATGCAAATAGTAGTTGGTTGTAGTTTGTAGAGCCCCAGCGGTCAGTTCCCCCCCTTGGTTCTTCTCTCCGTCCTCCAATATTTCCACCTCTTTGCGCTCCGATCTATATCTCTCAACTCTCACTTTTTGCAGGCCGTACGTCTCTCTTCTGATTCTTCTATTGCACTTATTGTCTCCAGTCCCAGCTGAATGAACTCCTCCCGTTTGCTCCAGGACGGACGGACAGTTTACTGAAACGTTTACTCAAGTAGCTCCGGTGCCCTGACCGTGTCAAATCAGCCTCCATAGTATGTGCATAACAACGACCAACTGTGGGACATTCTCTGTGCTGTCAGTTCCACTGCCCTTGGTTATAGGCTGCTGTGTAAAGAATGATTTGACAGTGATATCTAGTCGTTTAACAGCAGGTCTATGTCTTTTTTTTTTTACCACACCAGACCAAAGGTCTCCGAGATAAGCCAACCACCACTCTGTTGGTGTGCATCTGAGAGAGTGGACAGCACCGGTCAGTCGTTTTAGGGACCTGTCACGGACACACATACTGTATATAGCCTACATTTTTGGCATCTCTGCAGAAGTTAGCTTTGATTTCACTATAACATAGCCTATACATATTATACTCCACGTCAGTTGGATGAGCAGCAGGTCATGATGAACAGATCCTATACCATGGAGGAGGCTCCGGGACGTCCGGAGAGCGCCGGCGGGAGGTTCAGAGAGTCCTATAAGTTTGTGTCGGAGGACAAGCTGGACGTGTCTAGACGGAACGGCGGAGAGGGGCAGCAGCCCTCCGGTTGCCTCAGCGTCAGTAAGGTCTCCTACACAGTCAGGTATGAATGGCACACTGAATGTGGCTATATGACACTATATGTGAACTAAACAGAGAGGAAGGCTCCTTCAGATTTGGTTATAGACATTTTGTTAAAGTTTACTATTAAGACAAACAGATTTGGGCAGAAGCTGGCATTGGCATACTATACTAATAGTCGACAGGGAGTTTGGTTCAACTTCTCCTTTTCAATTCCCTCTCATATTGCAGATGTTCTAGGACAGGGGTTCTCAACCCGTGGGGCGCGACCCCTCAGGGTGAATGGCTGGAAATGACTTTCCAACTGAATGGCTGGAGAGTGGAAATGAAGAGTTTACATACAGTATAGTACACATAGTACATGCATACACCTTCCCTAATGATTTATATCTGGTTTCAGTATTTATTTATTGTCTCTATTAAGACAATACACTATAAGTTATTGTAGCAGTCAATTTATATTGGGGGTGGGGCGGGGGTGCCAAAGCATTTTTGGGGGTCCCCGGCCTAAAACATTGAGAACCCAGCTGTTCTAGGATGTAAATTAAGATGTATTGATCTGTGTGTGTGTGTGTGTGTGTGTGTGTGTGTGTGTGTGTGTGTTTGTGTGTGTGTGTGTGCCGGGTGCAGTGAACGTGTGGGTCCGTGGTGGGACTTGCCCTCAAACAGAAAACGATGGACCCGTCATATCCTCAACGATGTGTCCTTCCACGTAGAGAGCGGGCAGATCATGGGCATCCTGGGCAACTCAGGTTGGCATCATGCATATACATTATTCTGCTGGCATTAAAGCACAGGCCCAGCTAGTGAACAACACATTGTTTTCAAATGTTAGAATATTTGGGTTATGTCGAAGTACAGTACATGTGCCTTGCAATTGCTTTGGTTGCAGAATTAAGACATTTGTTGTTAGGGTTAGTGTAATGTTAGAGGCACCTGGGGCTGTGCGGGTCCCAAGTGAAATCTTCCAAATTGCCATGCCAACGCCAAAAAGTGTATATTCTCTTGTTGGTATATTGACTCCATTGACACCTGACTGACCGCAACAAATGCAGTTTACTGACACATACTGTAGTTTACGTTGGCAGATGGAATGCCATATCCCACAATGTGACGAGCATGAGCAGGAGGTGCCATGCGTGCTGAACTGTTTTGTTCAATGAATACGGCATTGAACTGTCAATAGTCACATACTTGCGTGTGTGTGTGTGTGTGTGTGTGTGTGTGTGTTATAGGCTCGGGGAAGACTACCCTCCTGGATGCAATCTCTGGGAGGATTGGGAACTCTGGCACACTGTTGGGAGAAATCTTCATTAACGGCAGAAACCTGAAGAGGGAACAGTACCAGGACTGTTTCTCCTATGTACTGCAGGTACGCACACACACACACACACACACACACACACCTCTCCACCACGGTAAGGTGATGGTTCCTTTGAGGGAATGAGGCATTACCCCCAGGTGAAGGAGTTTAAGTATCTCGGGTCTTGTTCACGAGTGAGGGGGGGGACGGAGAACGGGATCAGCCGGAGAATCGGAGCAGCAGGGGCAGTATTGCAGTCGCTGTACCGCACTGCTGTGACGAAAAGAGAGCTGAGCCAGAAGGCAAAGCTCTCTCTCTACCGAGCAATCTTCGTTCCTACTCTCACCTATGGTCATGAAGTGTGGGTCATGACCGAAAGAATAAGGTTGCGAATACAAGCGGCCGAAATGAGTTTTCTTCGACGGGTGGCTGGTAGAGTTGCTGCTTCTTTACCTGGAAAGGAGCCAGCTTAGGTGGTTCGGGCATCTTGTTAGGATGCTTCTCTCCCTAGGAAGGTCCTCGAGGCATGTTCCACTGGGAGGAGACCCTCGGAAGGCCGGAGGTCTCAGCGACTACATCGACTCACTGGCCTTAAGTTGGAACACCTCAGGATCCCCCAGGAGGAAGTTACTAATGTTTCTCTGGAGAGGGAAATCTGGAGCTGTTGCCCCTGCGCCCCGACTATGGATAAGCGGTTGAAGATGGATGGATGGAGATGTTTCATCTGTCAGTATAGCCATGCATTGATGACAGTGACTTTACATTGCATCTCAACATCTTGTCGCAAATGACCTCTGACCTCAACCTGCGGCACTTAACTGTCATTTTGAACCATAGTGTTTACCATCTTGGTAAACTTCTCCCAGAGTGTATGTTAATTTCTTTTACACATTTGTACAAATGAGCCACTCACTGACTTTAATAACATCTACTCTAATAATAGAAGCATTATAGCTTGGTATTATCATATGCATGCCATGCACACATGCATGCATGCAAGCACACGCACACCCATTGTCCCTTTATCCTGGTTCCCACCACTCATTATTTGACATAAAGTTAATCTTTTGACCTTTGACTTGAATGGCTTTGTGTGTGTGTGTGTGTGTGTGTGTGTGTGTGTGTGTGTGTGTGTGTGTGTGTGTGTGTGTGTGTGTGTGTATGTGCATGTACATATCCACTTATCCAGAGTTACCTGCGTTTACAACAATAACCATGAAAAGTGGAGACTATATGAACATACAGACATAATACACACAGCAAAAAAAAACTAGGGAAAAGGTTGGCGTTTGGAACCCTGTATGAATGAAATTAACTCGAGAACCTTGATAGCCTCCTCATACACCTAATCTCTCATTGAGAGGTGCTCATGTGTATCCAAAGCCCGAATTAAAAAACCGCAAGGCTTTTAAAACCGGTCCTCGCTTCCCTTTCAAATGGTCTCCGTGTTCCAGCCGATAGCGGGGCGGCCCCGGCTGCTCTGCTCTCTAAAGCCCTGTCATTAACTGCCTCTGCTAAGCCGCAGATAGAGAGGTGATATGGCCCCGCTGATAGAAGTCACTCGGAGGAGACATGTGGGACCACGAGGCGCCGCATGTTAATTGAAGCAGGCAGCGAGTTCATTAGGTTCAAGATGTCCGTGTGTTTCTGTCTCCGAGTGTGTTCGCGTATAGCTCGACTACGCCGGAGGAACATAGTTGATATTGTATAGGTTGCTGTCGCGTCAGTATCGGTGATTACTGCAAGGATGTAGCAGCACCAAGCAGAGCTTACTCAATGTGAGTCAGATGCTGCTGTAGTATCCGTGACCGTGCACAACTACCATTGAGTCACACACAGAAAGTTACCATCTGACATTGAGCACACTTGAACTCACGCACATTACTTTGGTTCAAGTTAGAGTAAACACAGAGCTGATATCTACGGGCAGGCATAGAAAATTGTACTATATTCTCCTCTTCACCATAAATCCATAATCCCCCCTTAGCTATAGCCCATGCATATACTGAAATAATAGTGAGGAAGATATATTGAATAGTGATATAGATTGAGATAGATCCTACTTTCTTTTTTATTGATAAGGTTCCTGATTTGATCCTTTCTCCCACGCTCTGCCTGGCATCATCTTAAGTCTCTTAAGTAAATGTTTTTGAAAGATTTTCAACAATATTGAAAGTGTTGAATAATTTGGATTTTCTTTTCTAACACAAATCTTCTCTTATGGGGGTCCCTGCTGGCACAAAGCATTGTCAGAAAAGGGCCAAATACAATTTTGGGGGTCCTTGGCACGAAAAACGAATTAGAAAGTCTTTACTAAACTACCTCCCCCTGGCCAGCCGGGGCGCCTGATGGAGGGGAAAGGAATAACGTGTTCCTTCCACGCGCTATACGTCCAACCAGGGAAACTCCCCCCTGTCAGGTGCAAAGGAGCAACTTGGACACTCAGGCATGAAGGAAGCATGAGTTCAAGTCCGTTGCTCTCCCCATGTCCCCCATATATGGGGACTAGGTTGGCGGAGGGTGTGTAGAGCCCAGGATCACATTAGATAATTGACTCAGGGGTGAAACATGGGTTACAAAATCGTGGGATAAACATTTAAGAAGACAGAAAGTCTTTACTGGCCCAGACCAACAGCTTCTCTCTCTCTCTCTCTCTCTCTCTCTCTCTCTCTCTCTCTCTCTCTCTCCCCGTGCAGAGTGACAACCTGTTGAGCTACCTGACAGTGGAGGAGACTCTGACCTACATTGCTCAGCTCGCCCTGCGGAGACACTCGGCCGATGGCATCAAGAAGAAGGTGAGCGCAGATAACCTCAAGTCAGGCCATAGCACGTCTTCCTCTTTACCAAACTAGCAAATCGAAATATACGTGCTAATGATAATAATAATTCAATGCTGAAGCATCTTCCATAAAACTCTAATGGTCTTGTATATATTTCAAACGCAGTGGTTAAAGCCACCATGGTCAGTAACATCAGTATCATGGTCAGTATGATCATGTCAGTATCATGTCAGTGGTCAGTATCATGTCAGTATCATGACCAGTATCATGTCAGTATCATGTCAGTATCATGACCAGTATCATGTCAGTATCATGTCAGTGGTCAGTATCATGTCACTATAATGGTCAGCATTATGGTCTAGTATCATGCCAGTACATGATACAATACGTCGCATTGTGAGCTTGTAGATTGTATTTTCTACATATTTTCATACGTTTTGAAAACTTGAAATGGGACATTATTGTGTCATTTTGAATAATATTGTAACAGAGACACATACTACTACATTGTGGTATTGATACCCCATTCTAATCCGTCACCGATAATACTGCATGGATATAATCTACTGTATAGCTGCCATCTGGCATCACACTTACATCGTAGTTAGTTTGTCTCTCAATAACCTATTATTTTGGTGTTAGCATTATGTTATGCTTTAGCTATTGAAAAATAGCAGATCTACAAGCTCATAGCACGCCACCGAGTGTCGCGCTACGAGCTTGTAGGTCTGCTATTTTTGGAAAATCGAAGAACGACTGACATAGAAACATGGATTTTATCAGAAAACTGTCAGGATGTAGAAGACATTTTTAGCATCTGATCTCAGGTCAAAATGGAATAAGTGACCTCTGACGTGCAGGTGTCAGCAGTGATGGCAGAGCTGAGTCTGAGTCACGTGGCCCACAGTGTCATCGGAGGCCGCGTCTTCCCGGGCATCTCTGGAGGAGAAAGACGGAGGGTGTCCATCGCCAGCCAGCTGCTTCAGGACCCCAGTGAGTGGCTCAGGGCTCTCATTCCTTTTATATACAGTATAGCATACTGTACATGGGCAACTGGCGGCCCCCCACCTTCACTTACTTAATGTGGCCCTCAGTCCCGCAATACTGATATTTTATTGATTTCAGCTGTTACAATTCCAAGCATGCAAACACGACCCGCTTATTACTTCGGTCTAAATTATTAGCTTATAATGAGTGGTATTAAAATGTTATTGCCTTTTTGTATACGTCCAATGTATTTGTATTTAGTTCATAAAGTTAAAATAACTATAATTTGAAATTAAATAAAACAATTACTTTTTAGGATTCCAATTCAAAAATTGCAAAAATAATTCAGGATTTCAATTCAAATAGCAAAAATAGCTGATCTGAACAAGGTCAAAACACGCACTGCGACGTGTTTTGAGCTTGTAGACAATACTATTTAATATTTTGTACTATTTTACAGTAATATGCAATGTGGCCCTATACTATGGAGTGAGTGTGGAAATATAGTGTCCCTCTCCATCGTCAAAGTTGCCCAGCCCATCCCCGCAAATTTAAATCATGCCACAAACAGGTACAGTACAGCACTGGTTGGATTAACCGTACAGTCAGTGTAATAAGTGTATGTACTGTACCACGACAACATTCCACGATAAAAGTGATTCTCTATATCTAGCAACACAAGAGGTACAGTATAGATTAGATTAGAGGAGGGGGGAGGGAGAGAGAAGGAAAGGGCTATATTTCACACACAATAATCCGGTCAGTGCTGTGGGTAAGTATAAGTAAGCAAGCCTTGGGAACCAACAGTTTCTGTAGCGTGAGGCAGCTTGACGTACAAGTGCATGCCCCGTTGCCCCAGGAGGCATCATGTACAAGTACCGTATACACCCCGTGGATCATATCCACGGCTATAGGCGATGTTGCTGGGTGTACACCCGAACCTTAACACGCTGATCATGCTAATAAACCCTGCACTACTGGGATATACAGTAGAGGCTGATAATGTATAGCGATACGAGCTACATTTTCCCAGTCCTCTTGGCTTCATGCCATACTGGTATTCCTCACTGGTCTAACATAATTATTTATTATAGATTTTAACCCATTCTGGGTGGGAACCCCTGTTGGTGTTTTAAGCATTATTATGTTGTATACATTAGCTATTGAAAAATAGCAGATCTACAAGCTCGTAGTGGCGCGCTACGAGCTTTATAGGTCTGCTATTTTTTGAAAAATCGTGAAAATGTGCCTGAAATCTTTGAACATATATTGTTACAGAGCGAGTTTTTTTTAACTCAAATCTTTGCTACTGGAGGAGGTCCCTGGAACAACACATTCTGAGATTGAGGTCCGTGGCCAAATACTGATCATTCTGGGGCTCCTTATTGACATGGAATAGTTTGAGAAGCACTGACATAGAATTTAGAAGACATTTAGTAGAATCGAGCTCAGGTCTAAATGGGTTAGCATTATTTAAACAAGCTGAATATACTTTAAAATCTATAATCTCCAGCCCTATCTAAATTAGAAGTATATAGTGTGCCATCCCGAGGAGGGAGAGAAGTTCCCCACAAAACGACGGTATAATATCCCAAAAGAGTTGTGAAAGTCATTAAGAACTGGACAAGGAATGGCAGAGAGAGAGAGGATGGAAGGAAGTCACATGGGATGGAGGAACAGATGAAGCTAATGAAAGACCGGGTTATCACACCACTCTGAAGCAGAGAACCGTGTGTGTGCGTGCGTGCCTGCTTGTGTGTGTGTGCGTGCGCGCCCAGTTGTAGTTTATCAGGTCTGTCCCCAGGGACGTATACAAAGGCCTCAGTCCTCATTCAGGATTAGACTGGACACACACACACACACACACACACACACACACACACACACACACACACACACACACACACACACACAGTCACACACACAGTAATAAGAAGTTCCCATTCAGTGCCTCTCCAATCAACCAGGAAATGAATTAATCTCACAATTAATGCATTTGCTAATTCCACTCTGCTTTCATAATGTAAGAGGCAATCTTTTAATTGTCCTAATTAGAGTAATTAACAAAAAAGGACTCACTTATCTTAACACATTAATTTTGTACCTTTGAGGGGCCTGTTCGTGCCACTTAATAATGAAAGTCCATTAAAAGCGTTTCAAAAGTTCAAACTGGAACGAACACACACACACACACACACACACACGCACACACACACACACACACACACACACACACACACACACACGCACACACGCACACACGCACACACGCACACACGCACACACACACACACACACACACACACACACACACACACACACACACACACACACGGTGACATTATCGTCTCTCTCTCACTATTCCCCGGATGTGTGGCTGACTCACCCAGTGATGATGTCATCATTACCATGCTGTCTTGCAGAGGTGATCCTATTGGACGAGCCGACCACAGGGCTGGACAGCATGACGGCCAATCAGATCGTGCACCTGCTTGCGGAACTGGCCAAGAGGGACCGCATCGTCATAGTGACCATCCACCAACCACGCTCTGAGCTCTTTAGGGTATGGGTTAGACCGTCCACCAACCACACTCTGAGCTCTCTTTAGGGTATGGGTTAGACCGTCCACCAACCACGCTCTGAGATCTCTTTAGGGTATGGGTTAGAGACCGTCCACCAACCACACTCTGAGCTCTCTTTAGGGTATGGGTTAGAGACCGTCCACCAACCACGCTCTGAGCTCTTTAGGGTATGGGTTAGAGACCGTCCACCAACCACACTCTGAGCTCTTTAGGGTATGGGTTAGACCGTCCACCAACCACACTCTGAGCTCTCTTAGGGTATGGGTTAGACCGTCCACCAACCACACTCTGAGCTCTCTTTAGGGTATGGGTTAGACCGTCCACCAACCACACTCTGAGCTCTCTTTAGGGTATGGGTTAGACCGTCCACCAACCACACTCTGAGCTCTCTTTAGGGTATGGGTTAGACCGTCCACCAACCACACTCTGAGCTCTCTTTAGGGTATGGGTTAGACCGTCCACCAACCACACTCTGAGCTCTCTCCAGGTGGAGCGAGATTAATTCGTGGCGGTGACGACTCGCCACGACGTATTTTTTTACGCCATGACGTATTCTTCATTATCCGCCATGGCAGAACAAAATCCGCCGTGGCGAGTACAGAATCCGCCATGGCGACGACTCGCCACGACCTATTTTTTTACGCCATGACGTATTCTTCATTATCCGCCGTGGCGAGTACAGAATCCGCCATTGTTTATTTTTTTTTTGCGTGCCGTGGTGCAGGTTTTATTGTCCTAGTAATACTATTCTCGGAATTATTTCATCCTCTTGTAGCGTAACGGTTAGCGCTCTCGCCCCTATAGTCAAGGCACTGTGCCGGGCCAGGTTCGATTCAGGCAAAAAACAAACTTTTTTTTTTTAAAGTTATTTTTTTACCCGTACATACAGTGTGTGTGCGTGCGTGCGTATACAGTGTGCGTGCGTGTATGCGTGCGTGCGTATACAGTGTGTGTGCGTGCGTGCTTCATCGTATTTATTATTATTATTATTATTATTATTAATATGCAGGTAATAATAATAAATACGATGAAGCACGCACGCACGCACGCACGCACGCACACACTGTATACGCACGCATACACGCACGCACACTGTATACGCACGCACGCACACACACTGTATATGCGTGCGTGCGTGCTTCATCGTATTTATTATTATTATTATTATTATTAATATGCAGGTAATAATAATAAATACGATGAAGCACGCACGCACGCACGCACGCACACACACACACACTGTATACGCACGCATACACGCACGCACACTGTATACGCACGCACGC
Organism: Protomyctophum bolini; assembly: GCF_963924005.1. Lineage (NCBI taxonomy): Eukaryota > Metazoa > Chordata > Actinopteri > Myctophiformes > Myctophidae > Protomyctophum > Protomyctophum bolini. The sequence continues at coordinate 37,666,619 of NC_137875.1, forward strand.
ACACACACTGTATATGCGTGCGTGCGTGCTTCATCGTATTTATTATTATTACCTGCATATTAATAATAATAATAATAATAATAATAAATACGATGAAGCACGCACGCACACACACACACACACACACTGTATACGCACGCACGCATACACGCACGCACGCATACACGCACGCACACTGTATACGCACGCACGCACACACACTGTATGTACGGGTAAAAAAATAACTTTAAAAAAAAAAAGTTTGTTTTTTGCCTGAATCGAACCTGGCCCGGCACAGTGCCTTGACTATAGGGGCGAGAGCGCTAACCGTTACGCTACAAGAGGATGAAATAATTCCGAGAATAGTATTACTAGGACAATAAAACCTGCACCACGGCACGCAAAAAAAAAATAAACAATGGCGGATTCTGTACTCGCCACGGCGGATAATGAAGAATACGTCATGGCGTAAAAAAATAGGTCGTGGCGAGTCGTCGCCATGGCGGATTCTGTACTCGCCACGGCGGATTTTGTTCTGCCATGGCGGATAATGAAGAATACGTCATGGCGTAAAAAAATACGTCGTGGCGAGTCGTCACCGCCACGAATTAATCTCGCTGTCTCTCCTCTTTAGGGTATGGGTTAGAGTCACTGGGAGCAGTGGTCTTAGACCAGTAAGACCACTGATCCCAAACACTGGACAAATTTGTATGGGCGGACTCACGAGTAAATATCCCTTCATTTTGTTGTTTCCTACATTTTCTTTTGAATTATTAAAATTATCCAAATAAATCAGACCAGTCTGAAGTGAGTGGTGCAACAGTGCCCCCTGTTGGTACTCTAAACATATTAGGGACGGACATACTGTGTAGGGACATTGCTGTTCCTTGGAGTGGTTGCACCACTCAGAAGTCTTCATGAATATAACAAACTCAATGATTTTATCTAAATAATAATTACATTTAAGAAATCCAAGACATTCCATTAAATTGTAAAACAAATGTTTAAGAAGTAGTGAAATTAGTAGATCTAGAAGCTCACAATGGGTCTCTTCACGCAGCGTTGCAAGCTTGTATAAATCTGCTATTTTTACTAGTTTTGGTTCCGGGAGACATCACATTTTTCTTTTGGGTAGACAGTTAACAAAGAAATCATCAAATGCGCGCGTGTGTGTGTGTGTGTGTGTGTGTGTGCGTGTGCGTGTGCGTGTGTGTGTTCTTGTCCTCCAGGTGTTCAGTAGGATAGCCATCATGAGTTGTGGTGAGATGGTGTTCTGTGGGGAGCCTGCGGAGATGGTGGACTTCTTCAGCCAATGTGGATATGAATGTCCAGAGTACTGCAACCCCTTTGACATTTATGGTACGTACGTAACACTGCCATGTGTATTTCCGTGGCCTTGTGCCTATATCCATGGTTCAGTGGTATAAACAACCATTTAAATAAGTGCATTCAAATAGCGCCTTACTTCAAAGCACGTTTCAATGTACAGCACCGGCCCATGTCTCTTGCTCTTGCCCGTTTTGGTGTTTTAACTAATACTCGGTGTCGGTAATATTTTCTGTTGAGCTCTCCCTCTTGTTTCACTCTGACCTGTGACTGCTTTGTGTTTCTCTGGTGTTGTGTCTGACCCGACAGTCGACTTCACCTCGGTGGACACGCGTAACAGCGAGAGAGAGGCCGCCACTTTCAGCCGCATGCACGAGATCACCTCGTCCTATCAGGCCTCCGCCATCTACTCGCGCATGCTGGGAAAGACGCAGCGGAGCCTGCAGCGGGCCGAGAAGCCGGCCATCCCCTTCAAGAGCAAGGAGTCGCCCAGCGGTGCGGTCAAACTGGGAGTTCTGCTCAGGTCAGTGGGCAGGGTTAGGGCCGATTCATACTCCTATTTTAGAGCCGAATAAAAGTCGGTTCGGCGCTGTAGAGCCTACAATTTGACGTCATTTGAGGTTCGGGGGGGCGGGTACTGTCCTAAAGTCGGCTCTTCGGTGCTACTGAAAGTTTCTGACGAGCCGAAATCATTTCGGCACTACAGCGCCGAAACAGAGGTAAAATAGGAGTATGAATCGGCCCTTATAGGCCAGGTGCTGTGGTGGTGGCACAGGGGCCAGGCAACCATGCCCATGTTCTCTTTCCCCCCCTGAAAAACGATATGATTCTGCTTTGATTTTTATTTGACGCCAAACTCATCCCACTGTCGAGAATATCACCTGGTCATAGTTATTATCACATACAGTACATACGCATGGCCTTATTTATTGAGCATGACAACAGGTTCAACGCTTTGCTTCAATGAATATATCAACATTACTGTCGACAAGGAACTGTCCAGCAAACAAAATTGTATTCTCGCTCATGAGATTCCCTTTCAGAGTGGGAAAGGAGTTGGCTGAGGCTGTTGGCACAGGCATTTTCATTTGTTGTGTGCAGGCATTCTTTGTTTCCACACCTACTGTAACTGTGTCTTTGTTCCTTTGTGCCTGGATAAACTCCAGTGTCTCCTCACAGCCATGATATCTATACCACACCATTCACAGCAACTGTGTCTGACCGGTCAAGGTCACTCATGGCCACATTTGGCCAGCTATAGCTGTCTAAGCCGGTACAGTATATGTGTCACATACATAACATGAATATGACGTACAGTATATATGTGCTTTTTGTGTTGCAGGCGGACAGCGCAGAACCTGTCGCGGGACAGGATGGGCGTTCTGATGCGTCTGTCCCAGAACCTCATCTATGGCCTCTTCGTCGCCTTCTTCGTCATGCGCCTGGACTTGGACGTCATGAAGGGAGCCGTGCAGGACCGCATCGGCATCATTTACCAGTCGGTGGGAGCCTCGCCTTACACCGGCATGCTCAACGCAGTGGCCCTCTGTGAGTTCACTCCCCTATAGAGCGCCGCAGTCCCTCCCCCTTTCAGAAAAACGAGTGGGCCCAGGAAATGGAAACCCCAATGCATTTCTCCCATCGGCACTTCTTGTTTAATTTATTAAAAGACGGTTACGCCGCGGACAAAGCCAACTCGGATCGTGACAAATCATGACAACGAACACAATGTTTTGGGCCGATCAAATCATTAGAAAGAAGAAAGGAAAGTCAGGAGACAAACACTATTTGTTTTGTTTTTCGTCTTATACATTATTTGATCGGTGTTCATTGTCATGATTTGTCACGATCCGAGTTGGCTTTGTCCGCGGCGTAACCGTCTTTAAATAAATTAAATAAGAAGTGCCGATGGGAGAATGCATTGGGTTTCCATTTCCTGGGCCACTCGTTTTTCTGAAAGGGGGAGGGACTGCGGCGCTCTATACAGGCATGCTTAATGCAATGAGTGTCCCTCTGTGTGTGTGTGTGTGTGTGTGTGTGTGTGTGTGTGTGTGTGTGTGTGTGTGTGTGTGTGTGTGTGTGTGTGTGTGTGTGTGTGTGTGTGTGTGTGTGTGTGACACTGGGTGAAAGGTTGGGATTGTCTTTTGTCTCGGTTGGGTTAATCAAAATGTGAAATCGTGGTTAATTAACCTACTTAAAACAATAAAACTAAAGGGAGTGGAGTAACAAAGGCCACACACGATCACATTGTGTGGTGAGTTGAGGAAAAATACCCACTATAGACAGACAGAGACAGACAACAGCAAAAACTGTATATACTGTACAATATAATGTTTTCATCATTGTTTCACTATAAAATATCATAATTATGTATTTTTCCTCTGATTACACAGTTATTGATACGTAGTTGGAGGCAAGCAAAGACCAGAGAACTGGCATGTGCTATAATATAAATTCAGTCGATTAACCTCTAGTAAACTCTGAGTGTGACCATTTAAACACCTGTGCGTTTATGAGTGTTTAAGGTCAGTCAGTTTATGAGTTGCACTATAGTAACCTCTCGTAAACTATGAGCGTGACAATTTAAACACTCTGTAAGCACCCAAACAGGCACAGATAATGATCATATCACTCTAGAAAGAAACTGATAAACAGGTGCAGTAATTGGCTTTTCTGCCGGAGGAGCAGTCGTGGAAATGCAAAAACCTGCATGATATTTTGTTTACTTAGATTTTATATTTTACTTAAGCCCTACTTCATATCATAGGGTGAATACTAATAGCAACAATATGCAATATACAAGCTCACAACATGACGCTTTGAGATGCGTTGTGAGCTTGTAGTTTGGCTATTTTCACACAATGTATGAAAATGGCCTAATGCCATATTCAAAGTTGATGAAGTAGTCAGTCATAACATGAAGGCAATGCAATGTTTTCTAATGTGATGTAAGGGTATATTATTCCATAAGGGTGACGGCTTGTTTTTGACCTCTTGAAAGAAAATGTATTCAGTGGCTACATGTTCTCTCAATTCTGCCATGCTGATGTACAGTACAGTAATAGCATTTCTTATACCGTACACTACAGTGAGACACAACACAACAAGTCTTCAGCCAGAGTCAAGCATTGGATGTTGCGATTATGTGAGTGATGACCTGTTCAACTTGAACTTGGAATCTCCAAACTAACTGTCTGTCTGTCTGTGTTTTGTGAGTCCAGTCCCAGCGATGCGGGCCATCAGTGACCAGGAGAGTCAGGATGGTTTGTACAGTAAATGGCAGATATTCCTGGCGTACATCTTCCATATACTGCCTTTCAGCATTATCAGCGTGTTCGTCTTCACCTCCTTCCTTTACTGGTGAGTAGAGAGACAGGTGTGTCGTGTGTCGTGTGTCGTGTGTCGTGTGTGGTGTGTCGTGTGTCGTGTGTGTGTGTGTGTGTGTGTGTGTGTGTGTGTGTCGGAGGGCATGGTGCTGCCCATATTGCTTTGCTCTCACAGAACTCATGGCTCAAATATTCGGTGCCATGTGTAACACCCGGGATTCGACTGTGCATCCCTCCTCCGTTGACTTGTCCTTCTGTCTTCTCTCCTGTTCTGTGTCCCTTCCCCGCAGGACGGTGGGAATGCACCCGGACCCCTCACGCTTCCTCTGTTTCTCTGCCGTTGTCCTCGTACCTCATATCATAGGTGAGACAAGACATTGACTGAATAAACACTTTTTTTCCCCTGCCCTGACCTATACTGTATGGCGGGGGAACCATTTCTCCTTCTTTGTGTGTGAGGTAGAAGCATAACTTGCGGCTCTAAACTTCCAGGGCATCAGACATGCAGGGGGGCTGTACAACTAACATCAGCTGCTGAGTTACAGTATGTTTGATACAGTAGAAAATACCAAGCTATCTTTAATATTTAGCATTAGTTGTGGTGTCATCAAAAATCGAACTTTTGATGACACTACAGTATGACCTTTTTTAGTGTATAACATGACTTTTGAAATTTGAATGCATGATTTTTGTTTTTGTTATCAGTATGACCTTTTTTACATTGTGATTATATAAAACAAGATGTTTTCCTCTTGTTGGTGCAATAGTATATTGCATTTTTTGTTTGTTAGTATTATATAACTGTTTGCTCTTTTAATGACAGTATACAATGACCTTTATTATTTATCTATTTCATTAATTACATTTATGACTAGGGTTGTCCCGATCGGATCGGGTGATCGTAAATCGGGGGTCGATCACGTCATTTTCAAATGATCAGAATCGGATCGGGAACCAAAAAACGTGATCCCGATATCCCTAGTATCAATAATATATCCATATCATGATATTGTCTGTGATTTGGGATATTATACTATTGTGATATGGCATAAACGTGTTCAATAAAATATAAATATCGGATCGGGAAAAATCGGGATGGTCAGTTCATCATGTTATGTCTTTATCATGGTCAGTATCATGTCAGTATCATGGTCGGTATCATATCGTCTCATGTATGCCTTATTTGAGTACAGCAAAATAAAACCAAACAGAAAGAACTTTATCATATCAAGTTGTTATACAATCATCAGGTGAAATAATCAAATTGCCAAACAATTATTCTTGTGCCCAGGTGAGCTGCTAACTGTGGTGTTACTGGGGGTGGTCCAGGACCCTAACATGGTCAACAGTGGAGTGGCACTACTTAATATAGCTGGCATCATGCTGGGCTCTGGCTTCCTCAGGTAAGACACCACAGGTCCTTTTGTTATGTGTTTGTTTATCTTCTTGAGCACACTGAAGGTGTGGTTTTTATAAGGCCTCACTCACACCTAAGACACGTACGCAAGACACACTTGTGTCTTCAAACCATGTGACTCCCGTTGGAACTGCATTGAGGTGGCCATGACACACAGAAGACACAGGACACAAGTGTGTCTTAGGTGTGAGTGAGGCCTAACTGCATCATGGGTTACAAAGTGTAGTCAGTATGGCCACATTTTTGTTATCCTCATTACAGCTTTAACATTTTTATTGAAATATTTGCGTGCCATTTTGGTTCATTGGTTGCACTTGCAGCTTCTGTTGCAGCTGCTCAAGACATTCCCAGTGGTTTAGTTAACATGCAACACATTAATTTAACCATCGATAGCCCAATTTGTCTCATTATTATTTTTTCTCTACAGGAGTACCGCGCAGATGCCAGAGGTTTTCAAGTGGCTCAGTTATATCACCTTCCAGAAGTACAGCTCTGAACTGCTCATTGTCACGGAGTTCCATGGTCTCAACTTCACATGCAGTAGGTTATCATCACCAAACAATCGTCCTTGGCAATATACTTGCCCCAATTTTGAAACTGTAAATGACCACATCAAACAAAATGACGTCACAGCTGTTATTTTCAAACCTACTTTTACCGTTTATAACACTCTTTATAGTCTGCAGTTACACAACAAAGCCTATAACCCATCGTTTTTGTCATTTCGGAAATTTCGGATAAATCCTCAAAAATGATGAAAAACGGCGCGCTATAGTATGCCGTACGATATGGGCTATAGCCCACGGTCCAAAATGATGTGAAACGAGGCAAACTTTTTTTTTCAAAATTTCAAAAAACATGGGCTATAACCCATCGTTTTTGTCATTTCGTCATTTTTTTCAAATCTTCAAAAATGATGAAAAACTGCGCGCTATAGTATGCCGTACGATATGGGCTATAGCCCACGGTCCAAAATGATGTGAAACGAGGATAACTTTTTTTTTCAAAATTTCAAAAAACATGGGCTATAACCCATCGTTTTTGTCATTTCGTCATTTTTTTTCAAATCTTCAGAAATGATGAAAAACTGCGCGCTATAGTATGCCGTACGATATGGGCTATAGCCCACGGTCCAAAATGATGAGAAACGAGGCTAACTTTTTTTTTCAAAATTTCAAAAAACATGGGCTATAACCCATCGTTTTTGTCATTTCGTCATTTTTTTCAAATCCTCAAAAATGATGAAAAACGGCGCGCTATAGTATGCCGTACGATATGGGCTATAGCCCACGGTCCAAAATGATGTGAAACGAGGCTAACTTTTTTTTTCAAAATTTCAAAAAACATGGGCTATAACCCATCGTTTTTGTCATTTCGTCATTTTTTTCAAATTTTCAAAAATGATGAAAAACTGCGCGCTATAGTATGCCGTACGATATGGGCTATAGCCCACGGTCAAAAATGATGAGAAACGAGGCTAACTTTTTTTTTCAAATTTTCAAAAAACATGGGCTATAACCCATCGTTTTTGTCATTTCGTCATTTTTTTCAAATCCTCAAAAATGATGAAAAACGGTGCGCTATAGTATGCCGTACGATATGGGCTATAGCCCACGGTCCAAAATGATGTGAAACGAGGCTAACTTTTTTTTTCAAAATTTCAAAAAACATGGGCTATAACCCATCGTTTTTGTCATTTCGTCATTTTTTTTCAAATCTTCAGAAATGATGAAAAACTGCGCGCTATAGTATGCCGTACGATATGGGCTATAGCCCACGGTCCAAAATGATGTGAAACGAGGATAACTTTTTTTTTCAAAATTTCAAAAAACATGGGCTATAACCCATCGTTTTTGTCATTTCGTCATTTTTTTCAAATCTTCAAAAATGATGAAAAACTGCGCGCTATAGTATGCCGTACGATATGGGCTATAGCCCACGGTCCAAAATGATGAGAAACGAGGCTAACTTTTTTTTTCAAAATTTCAAAAAACATGGGCTATAACCCATCGTTTTTGTCATTTCGTCATTTTTTTTAAATCTTCAAAAATGATGAAAAACTGCGCGCTATAGTATGCCGTACGATATGGGCTATAGCCCACGGTCCAAAATGATGTGAAACGAGGCTAACTTTTTTTTTCAAAATTTCAAAAAACATGGGCTATAACCCATCGTTTTTGTCATTTCGTCATTTTTTTTCAAATCTTCAGAAATGATGAAAAACTGCGCGCTATAGTATGCCGTACGATATGGGCTATAGCCCACGGTCCAAAATGATGTGAAACGAGGATAACTTTTTTTTTCAAAATTTCAAAAAACATGGGCTATAACCCATCGTTTTTGTCATTTCGTCATTTTTTTCAAATCTTCAAAAATGATGAAAAACTGCGCGCTATAGTATGCCGTACGATATGGGCTATAGCCCACGGTCCAAAATGATGAGAAACGAGGCTAACTTTTTTTTTCAAAATTTCAAAAAACATGGGCTATAACCCATCGTTTTTGTCATTTCGTCATTTTTTTTAAATCTTCAAAAATTATGAAAAACTGCGCGCTATAGTATGCCGTACGATATGGGCTATAGCCCACGGTCCAAAATGATGTGAAACGAGGCTAACTTTTTTTTTCAAAATTTCAAAAAACATGGGCTATAACCCATCGTTTTTGTCATTTCGTCATTTTTTTTCAAATCTTCAGAAATGATGAAAAACTGCGCGCTATAGTATGCCGTACGATATGGGCTATAGCCCACGGTCCAAAATGATGTGAAACGAGGATAACTTTTTTTTTCAAAATTTCAAAAAACATGGGCTATAACCCATCGTTTTTGTCATTTCGTCATTTTTTTCAAATCTTCAAAAATGATGAAAAACTGCGCGCTATAGTATGCCGTACGATATGGGCTATAGCCCACGGTCCAAAATGATGAGAAACGAGGCTAACTTTTTTTTTCAAAATTTCAAAAAACATGGGCTATAACCCATCGTTTTTGTCATTTTGTCATTTTTTTTAAATCTTCAAAAATTATGAAAAACTGCGCGCTATAGTATGCCGTACGATATGGGCTATAGCCCACGGTCCAAAATGATGTGAAACGAGGATAACTTTTTTTTTCAAAATTTCAAAAAACATGGGCTATAACCCATCGTTTTTGTCATTTCGTCATTTTTTCAAATCTTCAAAAATGATGAAAAACTGCGCGCTATAGTATGCCGTACGATACGGGCTATAGCCCACGGTCCAAAATGATGAGAAACGAGGCTAACTTTTTTTCAAAATTTCAAAAAACATGGGTTATAACCCATCGTTTTTGTCATTTCGGAAATTTCGGATAAATCCTCAAAAATGATGAAAAACGGCGCGCTATAGTATGCCGTACGATATGGGCTATAGCCCACGGTCAAAAATGATGAGAAACGAGGCTAACTTTTTTTTTCAAATTTTCAAAAAACATGGGCTATAACCCATCGTTTTTGTCATTTCGTCATTTTTTTCAAATCCTCAAAAATGATGAAAAACGGCGCGCTATAGTATGCCGTACGATATGGGCTATAGCCCACGGTCCAAAATGATGTGAAACGAGGCTAACTTTTTTTTCAAAATTTCAAAAAACATGGGCTATAACCCATCGTTTTTGTCATTTCGTCATTTTTTTCAAATCTTCAGAAATGATGAAAAACTGCGCGCTATAGTATGCCGTACGATATGGGCTATAGCCCACGGTCCAAAATGATGAGAAACGAGGCTAACTTTTTTTTTCAAATTTTCAAAAAACATGGGATATAACCCATCGTTTTTGTCATTTCGTCATTTTTTTCAAATCCTCAAAAATGATGAAAAACGGCGCGCTATAGTATGCCGTACGATATGGGCTATAGCCCACGGTCTGAAATGATGTGAAACGAGGCTAACTTTTTTTTTCAAAATTTCAAAAAACATGGGCTATAACCCATCGTTTTTGTCATTTCGTCATTTTTTTTCAAATCTTCAGAAATGATGAAAAACTGCGCGCTATAGTATGCCGCTATAGTATGCCGTACGATATGGGCTGAAGCCCACGGTCCAAAATGATGAGAAACGAGGCTAACTTTTTTTTCCAAAATTTCAAAAAACATGGGATATAACCCATCGTTTTTGTCATTTCGTCATTTTTTTCAAATCCTCAAAAATGATGAAAAACGGCGCGCTATAGTATGCCGTACGATATGGGCTATAGCCCACGGTCCAAAATGATGTGAAACGAGGCTAACTTTTTTTTTCAAAATTTCAAAAAACATGGGCTATAACCCATCGTTTTTGTCATTTCGTCATTTTTTTCAAATCTTCAAAAATGATGAAAAACTGCGCGCTATAGTATGCCGTACGATATGGGCTATAGCCCACGGTCCAAAATGATGAGAAACGAGGATAACTTTTTTTTTCAAAATTTAAAAAAACATGGGCTATAACCCATCGTTTTTGTCATTTCGTCATTTTTTTTCAAATCCTCAAAAATGATGAAAAACGGCGCGCTATAGTATGCCGTACGATATGGGCTATAGCCCACGGTCCAAAATGATGTGAAACGAGGCTAACTTTTTTTTTCAAAATTTCAAAAAACATGGGCTATAACCCATCGTTTTTGTCATTTCGTCATTTTTTTCCAATCTTCAAAAATGATGAAAAACTGCGCGCTATAGTATGCCGTACGATGTGGGCTATAGCCCACGGTCCAAAATGATGAGAAACGAGGATAACTTTTTTTTTCAAAATTTCAAAAAACATGGGCTATAACCCATCGTTTTTGTCATTTCGTCATTTTTTTTCAAATCTTCAGAAATGATGAAAAACTGCGCGCTATAGTATGCCGTACGATATGGGCTATAGCCCACGGTCCAAAATGATGAGAAACGAGGCTAACTTTTTTTTTCAAAATTTCAAAAAACATGGGCTATAACCCATCGTTTTTGTCATTTCGTCATTTTTTTCAAATCCTCAAAAATGATGAAAAACGGCACGCTATAGTATGCCGTACGATATGGGCTATAGCCCACGGTCCAAAATGATGTGAAACGAGGCTAACTTTTTTTTTCAAAATTTCAAAAAACATGGGCTATAACCCATCGTTTTTGTCATTTCGTCATTTTTTTCCAAATCTTCAGAAATGATGAAAAACTGTGCGCTATAGTATGCCGTACGATATGGGCTATAGCCCACGGTCCAAAATGATGTGAAACGAGGATAACTTTTTTTTTTCAAAATTTCAAAAAACATGGGCTATAACAAAAAAAATCGATTCGAGTTAGAATCGCGATTCTAATGCCGTCCGATTCAGAATCGATTCTCATTTTCCAAAAATCGATTTTTTCTTTTTCCTGGGTTTCTGCATAGTGCATTTACTACCAGCTAAGCTAAGCCTGCCAATTGTATTTATTTTACACCTGTTAACATTAATGTATTGTTCTGGTATTGAGTGAGAAGAGATTTTGTAACTTTTGTACTGGTTCAAATTTGTGCAAGCTAAATACATGAGACATGTTCTTACTCTTGGATTTAACCTTTGTGTGTTTAAATCATTCAGTTGATAAAACCTTTACAATTATACAAGCTTTTTACTAAATGTACTCTGCTTTCATGCCAGAAGACTGGAGTAGATCATGCTAAAATTCTATTTAATTGTTTTTAATAAAATAAAATAAACTGCTTTAGAATCGAAAAAAATCTTTTTTGAATCGAGAATCGAAAAAATCGAAAAGATCGTTTTTGAATCGAATCGTCACCCCAAGAATCGGAATCGAATCGAATCGTGGGACACCTAAAGATTCGCAGCCCTACAACAAACGCAATGATATTTTATTGATTCATATTTATAATGGCAATGTCATTTTAATGTTTTAATTGTTGGTGGGCAATTATTAACACTTGACCTCTCCATGTTTTGTTGTTCTGTGCCAGGCGACAGCAGTCTAGGGGCCTGTCCAATCACCCATGGTGACCAGATCATTGACCAGGGCTACCCTGGTGCTCTTTCCCGATACACGTCAGACTTTCTGCTTCTCTACTCCTTCCTGCCTGTCCTCCTTCTGCTGGGTGTTGTCAGCTACAAGATCAGAGACCACCTCGTGCGTCACTAAAACCATCTTCTTGTCGTCTAAAAATAACCTGTGACTAACCTTTGACTATTGAACCCACCTGCCTCAAGAGATCGCATTTCTATCCCTTACTAACTAAGGTGCGACCTCTCGGCTGTAATTCCCAGACCAGATCTCAGGCTCTTTGATATAGAGCCTCGGTTACATTTGGTCCTTCAAGCCGGAAAGCTTAATTCTACCGGTAAACCTGCTGAGGCCTTATATTTATAATATCGTGATGTCACCTCTGACGCCACAGTTGTGATGTCAGAGCGACACTTCGTAACACTTCCTTCGTAACAAAGGTGATCAAAATAACTATTCTCCTACATTCTTTAATTGTGTACTCTTGAAAGCATAAAATGAAACCAAATGATTTACCCTTACAGCGTATATCTATTCTACGTCCGAGCATAGACATGGTAACGCCCCGCCTGCCTCTGGTCCATTTGGTTTCATTTCACGCTCTGAATAGTCTATCTATAAGGGTCCATTTGGTTAAAAACCCCCCCTCAAGGACCACTGGTGGTCCCCGGACCACTAATTGAAATCCACTGAGTTCGAACGCTTTATCAAAAAAGTACTGTAACTTCTACTTGACGAGCATGTTTGCACTCAACCCTTTATACCTTTTTAGGGGATACTTTCATCAGATCAAGTGTATTGATAAATTGATTCATGGTTCATAATCATAATGTAAAGCACAAAAGCCACAGTTTTAGAAGTCCTTTGGTGAATATTTTTTGTAATAACTATGCTGATGAACTGTAAATATGTTGTGCACATTTCAGTGAGAATGGGATGAGTATACCTGTATGATACATAATATTTGTACAGCCGTTTATGTTGCGATAATTATACTCTGAGATGGGATAAATGTAGAAGAACTCTGTAGATAGACAAATGTGAAATGATTTTGTATTTTTCTAGAGCACAATTTACATTCTGTAAACAAATGACTTACTTACTAGTTTTGTAAGCTAGTAAGTAGAACTAGTAAGTTCAATATATTGAATACATTTTGTATATGTTGCCTGAAACTAAATGGCATAATAGTGAATAAATAAATTGTGCACTCACTGCTATACCGTTTGTGTATTATTATGTTATGTGTAGGCCTTTATTTGTAATGTGCTGCCAACTAGTGTAATATTTAGAGTTTAGAGATGCTTTAGACCAGTGATACTCAACCTCAGGCCCGCGGGACCATTATGACTGGCCCACCAATGAAAATCTAAAAAAAAGAAGAAAAAATAAATAAATCTGAATGAAGTTATCTTTAATTACATTATTATAAGTAATACTATTAGAGTTGTACTATTACTCGAACGAAAATAAAAGCTTGGGGGGGGGGGGGGGGGGGGGAGATGCAATGCAAATGAAAGACATATACTGTGTATCCCTATTCCCTGACATAATTTTATAGCTAAACGGACAGAATTCTATTTTATTTGAAAGATGAAACCCAGCTGCCATTAATAGTTGGAAATGGAAATGGAAATTGCGGAAATTGCAGAAATTGTAATTGCGGAAATTGCAGAAATGGTGGAAATGGAAATTGCGGAAATGGTAATTGCGGAAATGGTAATTGCGGAAATTGCGGAAATGGTGGAAATGGAAATTGCGGAAATTGCGGAAATGGAAATTGCGAAAATGGTAATTGCGGAAATTGCGGAAATGGTGGAAATTGAAATTGAGGAAATTGCGGAAATAGAAATTGCGGAAATGTTAATTGCGGAAATTGCGGAAATGGTGGAAATTGCGGAAATGGAAATTGAGGAAATTGCGGAAATGGAAATTGCGGAAATGGTAATTGCGGAAATTGCTCTTCATTTATAGCTATCTATTTTCAGGTAGATTGTTTTATTTTACTCAGTCAGCCATATCACTACTCATTTTTTTTCATGAAAAAGGTCATAGCTGGGTAATCTATTTTCAGGCAAATTGTGTTTATTGTATTTTATTTTACTCAGCCATAACAATTTATTTTCTGTTAACCAACTTGCTGGCTGGCAGGCAGGCAGACAGCTACTCATAGACAGGCAGACAGACAGACAGCTACTCATGGAGAATTGGACAGGCAGGCAGTCAGACAGCTACTCATAGACAGGCAGACAGACAGCTACTCATGGAGAATTGGACAGGCAGGCAGACAGCTACACATGGACAATTGGACAGGCAGGAAGGCAGACAGCTACTCATGGACAATTGGACAGGCAGGAAGGCAGACAGACAGCTACTCATAGACAATTGGGCAGGCAGGCAGACAGCTACTCATAGACAGACAGACAGCTACTCATGGACAAATGTTATGTGCAATAATTTGTGCAGTTATGGAAACAGCTCTTTGTGTTTATGCAAGAAAATGTAACACATTTATTTATTTACATATTGTGTGCATGCACATTGTACTTTCATACATTTTGCGAAAATAAAGCAATTGAAAGAGAGAAGTTATCAAGTATCATTAATGTCGTAATTTTATCTACTGGCCCCTTGCCATTTTTGTAATGTGGCCCACAGGTAAATCTATTTGAGTATCCCTGGGTTATAGCCCATGTTTTTTGAAATTTTGAAAAAATAAGTTATCCTCGTTTCTCATCATTTTGGACCATGGGCTATAGCCCATATCGTACAGCATACTATAGCACGGCGTTTTTCATCATTTTTGAGGATTTGAAAAAATGAAAAAAAACATCGTTTTTCTGCAATACTCCGCAATTTTTCCGCAATACTCCGCAATACGCCGCAATTTTTCTAAAAATTCAAAAAACGATGCGCTATAATCCATCGTTTTTCCGCAATATTCCGCAATTCCTCCGCAATACTGCGCAATTTTTCTGCAACACTCTGCAATTCCTCCGCAATACTGCGCAATTTTTCCAAAAAACGATGGGCTATAACCTATCTTTTTTTGAATTTTTGGAGAAAAAAAATTGAGTGTTGCGGAGGATGAGAAACAATAGCAAATTGCGGAGTGTTGCGGAGGATGAGAAACATTAGCAAATTGCGGAGTGTTGCGGAGTGTTGCGGTGTGTTGCGGAGGATTGCGGAGGATTGCGGAGTGTTGCGGAGGATTGCGGAGGATTTTTCTCCATAAAATAAAAAACACTTGAAGAAACTACTACAGAAAACTGGAAACACCGCCAATGTGGCGCACTGCATCCTATCCGTAGGAATGAACAATTCTGGATCTGTGTTCCGAATTAACAGCACAAGTTTATACTGCATGTTACTGCACATACAGTATAATATAGAAATACATTATCATAGTAGTTGTTTGTTTGTTTTTTCACACACCCCGAGAACCAATGTAAGAAAATAAAAAGCACTTGTTTCACCCGGAGCAGAGAACAAAACAAAACAAAAATAAAACTCCTTACATTTACAGACCAATTGGAGGTAACAGATCCATGTAACACACCATATGTTTGGTCCAGGATCTCTATAGACAGGGATCTCTGTAGTCTACATTAAATATTCATGAACATAAAAAAAAAAAGGCAATCTGTTGAATGACCAGCTACGGGACAGTGTAAATGTGAGCAATAATAACGCAGATTTAACTGTTAGCTCTCAAGTTCCAGTCCTTTCCATGACTTGGCTGCATCCCTCTTATACTGCTCCAGTTCCTGAGAGAGAGAGACAGAGAGAGAGAGAGAGAGAGAGAGCTTTAAACACAAGACAAAAATACATCAAGTAGAAAACATTTGAGATAAAAGGGACCAATTCAATCATAAACCTGTGGTTTTATTTGAATTAGAGGACTGGAATCTGACTTTTAACTCATACATAGCTAAATGGCAGTAGCGATAGTTAGCACAGGCTAACATAGATTTGTTTCATTTTTTTTAGAAAGAGAGTTGTAAGATTTTTCTTTTTTTAAAGAGTTAAATAACAGGTTAAAGGGAAGACACCGGTCGTGCATCCAGCTTTTGTCGGCCGTCTATGCAAACACAATTGGCCCGTGTTGGGTGGAGGGAACCATGGAAGCCGGGCGCGGAGGATGGAATTGGTCATTGCACATGCTCTGGATACCCGTCAGCAGGGAGGAAGTGTTGGGCCGGAGGAGTAGGACCAAGGCCCTACGACGTCCTCCCGGTGGAGGCTCCTCACTGGCAGGTGAGTCAGTAGGATACGACAGCAGCGACTGTGTGTCAGTCAGTGTCCGTGTGTGGGGAGGAATTCATTGGCATAATGACTAAATTGGGCAGAAAAGGGGGTTAACCCATTTAGGCCTGACGTCGAAATGTAAGAATATATATTCAAAGATTTGTGCCGCATTTTTACGATAAAAAAAAAAATAGCAGGCATACAAGTTCATAGCGCGCCACTCGGTGGCGCGCTATGAGCTTGTAGATCTGCTATTTTTCAATAGCTAAAGTATAACATAATGCTTCATGTCCAACATTGTCACTATCATTATAAACAAGGTCTGACCTGGACAAACAAATGTAAAGTTAGTCACATGTACTAGGTGACGTCAGTGGCCCAAAACATCTTATTTATTATTCAACGCCAATAAAATGTACAGTATATTGGTCCAAGGTGTCGGCTCTATCTAAAGCAGGACAGTCAAATATTAATCCAAGATGTATACTGGGGCATTAACCCATTCTGACCGGGCACCCATTTTGGTGTTAGCATCATGTTATGCTTTACCTATTGAAAAATAGCAGATCTACAAGCTCATATCGCGCCACCGAGTGGCGCGATACGAGCTTGTAGGTCTGCTATTTTTGAAAAATTCTAAGAACGACTGACATTTTTAGAATCTGATCTCAGGTCAGAATGGGTTAATCAGACCAGTGTGTGTCCCGTGGAAACCTCGTATGAATCTGATCTCAGGTCAGAATGGGTTAAAGGCTTGGCAGGGCACCTCCTTTGTTTCCCCAGATGACCCAATGCACAGCAAGTATAAAACTATTCACCTTATGTGACTTGTTAGCACATTGAGCAAGACAATTTGCTCACCATACATTCATTTGAGGTTTCTGATAAAGATAAAGATGAAGGCTGCATAGGCCGAAACGTTGCTGTTTCCCTATTAAAAGTTGGTCACTGCATTTGAAGACAGTGTGCGGGTGTTTGTTCCTTTTTTAATTGTCGGGCACCGTACCCTCTCCTACGCACCTGTCGCCTGTACGTGTGCTGAAAGCCTTGCTTTTTATTGAGGTTTCTGATCCGAAATGTGTTGTGTTTATAGACGGTTGCGTCCCCTCTCAAACGAGCACTTGCCCAGGCTGTCGGGCAACCTGAAAGCAAACTCCAATTGCCCGAAGGTTTTATTTACCTGCCAGGGGCAGGTGGGCAACTCTTAGTGTCAACGCCTGAAATGTGCCAAAAGTTGGCTTCGCCGTAACGTTCTATTGGGAGGTAAGGGCAGGCTGGGCAGGTAGAAGATACCAATTTGCAAGTTACTGTATCTAGACATGTGTTTAGATAGGTCTGTGCAAGCCTTATTCTCTACATTAGAATTGGCATAAACCTTTAGCCCTTCACTCCACGGTACAGTATGAGCAGTAGGTGAGAGTCAGAGACTGATAACACCAGTCACGATGAGTTTGTACGATTGGAAAAGGCAACTGTGCCAGGGAGCCTTCCAGACACATACAGTAGATATGGCAGATACAGGAAAGGGAGAGATTTTGCCTTGGCTCAAGGCCCTGAGTTATATCACCGCCCATTAAAAAATCATACCATAAACGGGCCTTCACTACATGCAGGACAAAGGGTTACTATGGGACAGCGCTCTCATAACAAGTCAGATGACATGCAGGGAAGACAACTTAGACAGACCTTACAGGGAAAGTTCCGTTGCCAGCAGTGTGCTCAAGTCTAATCGGTTCTTTTGTCGTATTTCTTTATTTTTCTAAACCCATGAGTCAATGTGTGGTCATTGGGCCATTAAATAAATGTAAAGTAACTTCTTGAATCAATGAAATGCCAGTCCGTTTGTGACCCAATTAAATGCTGACAATTCATCTTTCGTTTATATACGTTTATATCATAGTTTCCCTTTTACAGTGCTGTTCAGTGCAATGTCCTTGTCAACGCAGCACACAGTCAGTGACCTGTATTGATTTACCTGGTCTTTCTGTGCCCTCATGGCATCGATCTGTGGCTCTATGTACTGAGAGTCCTTGGCTGGGTCCTTCAGCTCCAGGCGCGCACCGGTGCTCTGGACGCACGGCAACAGAAACACACAGATATCTTTCAAAAATAGCAGACCTATGAGCTTGTAGATCTGCTATTTTTCAATAGCTAAAGCATAACCTAAGCATAACACCAAAAGGGTTTCCCACCCAAAATGGGTTAAAGATCAGACATTGAAATAAATGTATCAGGATGTATTATAACTGTCTGTGTTCTAACACGGAAGAGGAAGTAATCAATCTATGAGGGCCCTTTGTGACGAAGTTGTTTGTTATGAATTATGTGCTGGTTACAAAAGGTGAGCACACCGGGAGCAAGATGAACAAATGATCCGAAAGTGTGACTGTAAAAATCATGCTGTTCATTTGGTGATGCCTCGTTCATACGGGTCGTACTCACTGCTCAAACAACAGTTACAATTATTCTGAAATAAAAGCCCTCTGATGTGACTATCAGTATTAAATCGAAAATCGAAATCAGACCAGCCTCTCCTCTTTTGTGGAAATCTGACGAACGTTTGACCTACTCACCAATAAAAAGACGGGTTGTGTCAATAGAAAGCCTACTTTCCTTAGTGGACGCACTCTGAGCCCCCCACCACATGTATAAACTCTACTTTTTGGCCAAAAGGGATTTAGTTTCCACCGAAAAAAAATAATACTTTTAGTTACTCCGCTGCGCCCTCTACCGATATTACCCAGAGAACTGCCTCATTGAGAATATTTTTCCTCCGGTGAAAAAAAATCCCTTTCTGGCCAAAAAGTACCGTTTATACGTGTGGTGGGGGGGCTCAGAGTGCGTCCACTAAGGAAAGTAGGCTTTCTATTGACACAACCCGTCTTTTTATTGGTGAGCAGGTCAAACGTCCGTGAGATTTCCACAAAAGAGGAGAGGCTGGTCTGATTTCGATTTGAGATTTAATACTGATAGTCACATAGCCTTACTGAAGGGCAGAATCGAAGCAGTAGAAGGCTATGGACCAGAGCTAACTTGAACATTACTTTTTGTCATGTCTATGAGATGATCGTACTATACATCTGCAGATTTGGAAAACCACCTGAATTGAGTCTCGTCTCCACAGTGTGAAGCTAAACATCTACTGCTCCCGGGCGTCAGCAGGTGGGGTGCTGTGCCAAGGGGAGAGATCTTGAGTATACAGTATGACTCACCTCAGGGGGGAAGACATGCTCATAGACCTTCTTCCAGAGGTCCAGTGGGTTTCGGGCGTGCAGAGACGTAATGTCCACATCGCTGCTAGGTGGAGAACCTGGTAGCAGAACGACACGTCACCTTGAATTCATATAGTTAAGTGTTTTCCAATTTCACGACAGTCAGGGGCCCTTTTCCACCAAAAATAACGTTGGTTCTAGAACTGGTTCCGTTCTTTATTTTTTTATGATGGTCTACTCTACTGTACATCACTTCTGCATCATGTACAAACTGCTCCTCCTCACCTACAAAGATCTCCATGCCCTAGCCTAGCGCCCCACGGTATCTGTCAGTCCTCCTCAAGGACTAAACCCCTCAGCGGAACCCGAGTTCCTCACCATCCATCACGGCAAAAAGCGGACCCTCTGCGATGGAGCTTTCTATATGGCAGCCACTGCTCTTTGGAACTCTCTCCCTTGGATTTGTTTACTCATGCATTTGGCAATTAGTTTGTTTGTTTACTTTTGTGAATTATAAAGCGTCCTTGGGTTTCTTGAAAGGACTATATAAATTAAAGTTATTAGTATTATAAATTACAGTAAATTATATAATACTCAGGGTAAGAAGTAGTATTTTTTGGTTCCAGTTCCGAATCAATCTGAACCAATTAATTTGGTACAAAATTAGGCAGGAAAAAAAAGAACGGAATCGGTTCAACCCCCGGTGGAAAAGGGGCCACTGTGTTTGAACCACACACCTACAGACTCACAGCAGCTGCAGTGCTCACTTTGGCCACAGGGAGACACTGTTGCTCACCTATCTGGCTGAGAGAGTCGGAACCGGCAGGTATGATCAGAGGCTTGCTGGTGTCACATGACACAACCTTACTGATAAAACAAACACACAGAAACACACGCAGCTCAGTATGGTTGAAAACATGAAAACCCCAAGTCAAGTGAGGGGCGCTCTTATCATCATACATCATCATCACATTCCGTGCTCAGCCAATCAAATCATTTCTGTGGTACAAACAGACAAAGCTGCTGGGAATAGATAGGGCTACCGCCAAGGGGCCAGCTAGGCACTCCAATGTTGAAGCGCTGGGCCCTAGTGGTAAGAGGAAGGACTGCAGGCGGACCCGTGGATTCATGACGAGGAAACCCCGTGCAGCTGGGCTTTAACATTGAGCGCTCGGTTGCACTTCCGCATTTGACCTCCAAATTTAGGGAAATAGACGGTCTTTCCGGTGGCTTCAAAACGCCACTGAGCAACTTCCACTGACATGAATAGCGGAGGGGGCGGAGCTTCGCGCCAGATCAGTCTTTATCCTTTTAATACTCTATGGCCCATCAAAAAGTGACATTTAACGAGGACATTTTGGCAAGGATAGGAAAGTGTGAGGTCAACATGACATTGTTTGGGTCCATGTTCCCGACTCCCCACAGGTGACAGGTGAGAGGGGTCAAAAGTCTACTCTCTCTATACACAGTCACATTTTACAAAGCATTCGTTAGCTTTGCCTTTTTTCTTTCTTGCAAATGAAGTTAGTGAGTGATTTAGAGTTAATTATTTCAATTTTTTATTTTCTATTTTTTACATAAACTCGGAATGTCATAGGTGAACATATAATGTCAAAATTAAATTTGAACTTGTAGATTGTCTATTTTCTCTCGAGGTTGAAATAAAGGTTATGATGATGATTGGTGCAGTATGTGAGTTATGATCCTCGTACCCTCTTTCTTGACCAAAGGCCAGGTGGGAGAAGAAGGTCTTGGTTTTAGACATCAGGGTCTCTGACTTGATGCTGGTGAACTAAAGAAAAGACAAGACTGTGAGATCGAAGAAGAAATCAGGACAATGTGAAAAGATGGCGGCTGTTCAAATGGATGGAGTGACTGGAGCGTGCGTTGATAAGCGGAAGCCATTTGCATTGTCATAATTGACAGAAGAGGTGCTCAACGTTGGATGTTTTATATGCAAATGAATACACTCACTATTAGAGATGCTGCGTAGTAGTGGGCGAGAAAGCGTAAGGTCTTACTGACCACTTTCCTCTTCTCCGAGTCAGATTCCTGCAAACAAGATAGAAAATGTGTCATGTGTCAGCATGGTCAAGTACCGGTAGTTAATTTTTTTTAATGTTTATCCCACGATTTTGTAACCCATTTTTCACCCCTGTGTCAATTATCTAATGTGATCCTGGGCTCTACACACCCTCCACCAACCTAGTCCCCATATATGGGGGACAAGGGGAGAGCAACGGACTTGAACTCATGCTTCCTTCATGCCTGAGTGTCCAAGTTGCTGCTTTACACCTGACAGGGGGGGGGGGGGTTTCCCTGGTTAGACGTAGCGCGTGGATTAAGGAACACGTTATTCCGACCAGTTCCTTTCCCCTCCATCAGGCAGTTTAGAGACCAGGATTACTGCATGTTTTTTGTGAGGGTACCTACCCTAGGGGACACGGGGAGAACATGCAAACTCCACACAGAAAGGCCCTTTCGCCAACCCCGCCTAGGGTCAAGTAGTTCTAAAGACAAACTCATGGCCCAAAAGGCTAAGTGAGTGTGAAGTAAGCACAAAATGACTGTGTGACGGGACAATAACAAATAATCGTTCATTACTTTTGTTGTGCTGCGAATTCAGTACCATTTTACCCTAGCCTGGTTAACCAGTGGTTAACCAGCCTCTAGTTGACCCTGATAAAAGGCCCATGCGGGCCGAAACGCGTTGGTTGTTTATTTTTTAGCACTTGTTTTTTTTATTTATCTAATGGAATAAAGGATTTTTATTATACCTCAACTGCACAGAGCTGCCTTGGATCCTCTTTCAAGTTCGCCACCTTCCACATTGATCTTTACTCAAAGGTATATAGAACTTTTAAAGAACTCGTGTGCTGTATTATTGAAACCCTCTCCAAAGAGCACCTGCTTGCCGTTTTCTACATAAAGGACCCACAAAGCGCTTCTTCTTTTCTTATAGATTTGCTAAAAATTGTCTAAAAGCTCACAACGCGTTGCGTCGGCTATTTTTGGTATTCCCCCAGAATAGGGATGCAGAGGGTTCAGGTGGTTAACAAAAGTGGCATTTTAAGTTTTAAGCATATTTTGATTATCACTATATCGTTAATCTAAATTATCTTTGCCACAATAATCGTGACGTGTAATTTTCATATCGTCCCATCCCTACTATGTGATGATGAAGTGGTAAATGAAGTGAAAACAAACAAAATATGAAAATGTGTGTGCAATAAGTGAAGTGGAGAATGAGTGTAGTCAGTCCACAGTGTGTAGCCCACCTGAAAGAGGTCATATTTGCTGCCGATGATGAGCAGAGGAACGGGGAAGGGGTTGATCAGTTCTCTGTCCTGTGGATGGAGTCACAATGCGCTAGTCAACAACATACAAGCATTCTCAGTGTCATCCTAGATCTAGACTAACTTGATACTCATGAGCTAAGTATTGTTGAATAACTGACATAGCGGTATGACTGGTGAATGACTCAAGGATTTGCCTTCATGATTCAGTGAGACACATTTTTGACATTGCCTGAACCGTGTCTGACTGCTAACCTTATTTTCTGTGGACCTGATCAAAACTGTACGTACAGTTGTTGTTGTCATCTTATTTCATTCAGAATATACTGACTGATGAACTTCAATAGGGCAAGGCTCAGCATAAATGAATGCACAAAAGTCACCCTTCGGGCCAATGATCACACAACTTGTGGAAAGGTTTTACAATTGACCACTAGGGAGCACTATGAAGGCAAAAACATAGCACAAATCACACTATGAATAAGAAATAGTTTGTGCAATCGTCATAACAAAGCTCACAGGATATGTTTCATAACACAGAACAGAACCATCCGTGCAAATAGAACATTCACCCAATAAGGGTGAATTATTCCAAACACTTGGCTGGTGGAAATGTGACCACATATCCTCGTTTGTTCATGCACAACCAAACTATGTGGATATGTTTAAAGCTGTGGAAACATGCTATTGAAATTGATAGTGGGGGCTTTAAGCTAAATGCAATTAATGTACTGTGTACTACTGTGTACTTGTGTAGTATTAATGTACTAGCCTTTAGCCTTTCAAATGAAGTATTATTTATGTTCTTGGTGATGGAGTCTCGCAATCAAATCAGATCAAATGAATCCATGAAGAGCTGAGGTCTCACCGGATAGTCTTTGGGTAAGACACGTGCTGCTGGCTGGACAGAGGCCTGCTGCTTGCCTCCGCCCTGGGCCTTTCCTACTCGCTGCACCTGGGAGAAGGCCTTCTGCACCTGGGTTTGTGCCTCTAGCAGCAGCCTTTCAGCGGTGGCCCACAGGGCATTGGGCTTGGACAGGTCCAGGATTAGAATGACTGACAGTGTCCTGGGAAACACAGGGAAATGGACTTGTGCTGTAGTAGCAGAATAAACCCAACGTTGTCACACCGTCCCCTCTCAGGGATGTTGCACGATAACAGTGGTGGAAGAGGAGATGTTATACCTAAAGTACCAATACAGTATCAATACCGCAATAGCACAAGCTCACAACGCGTGGCATCGCAACGTGGTCTGAGCTTGTAGATAAATAGGGATGAAGTGGCTAATGCATGTTTTAAATTAAACTCTACGAAGTAACAAGTAACTCAAGATTTCAAATACTTGTGGTTACAATATTGCCCTCTGAGATGTAATGGAGTAGAAATAAACGTATTTAACATTGGAAATACTCCAGTAGACGTTCCACCACTGCACAATATACTGCCTCATTTCCAGCAGACCATGAACACTCTGCTCACAACCAAAAACTCCCACGTAGCCTGCAACAAAAATCTACGTTTTTCCAACATAAAGCTGTCAGAATAAATCATTTAAATGCACTGTATAATTCAATAATATCGTGTATAAACACAGGCACATTCTTTTTTATGTGATAAAAGCATGCATAATATCTTTATAGAGATGATTGTGTTTTCTCAGGAAAACAATATTGTCGTAGCTTCCGTGTTGGTCTCCAGAAAGATGTAGAAGTGGATTTATCCAAGTGGCGAGTGTACAGTTATACGAAGGGGCTTACCGATATAATATAAACAATGTTACACTATAGCGTGCACACAAACGCATCTATTTTACACACAACACAACACATCATCATGTACTATCTCATCTTGTAGTGTGTATTACTCTTAAAATAGCAGTATAAGTCATATAGGACACAAGAGAGTGTGCTTGTGGTCTACCTGATATTATTTGTTGAGATGGGGATCTGGACCAGGTCTGAAAGGGATGTGCCCCCTCCCAGCTCCCAAATGTGGGCTATATCTTTGGGCTGAAAGACAGAGATCACCTTGCTGTCAGACTATTTAAACAAAAGGTGTGGTTTATTATTTGTCTGTCTTAAAAAAAAAAAAAGCACAGGGACGTTACAATGTAATGATACAAGCACATGTATGTGTATACTGTGTAAATTGATGTGCCCAAATAAATAAACATATACAAAAAAAACAAAGGTGTGCTCATTCATGTGCAGTTGTGCTACCACCAAGCTATGTGTTCCACATATTCTATAAACAAGAGATAATAGAGAATGAATTAAGAATATAGACAGTAGATATTGAGAATGACCATGTGTTGTACTCCACTGAAGAAGGGGTGTTCACCGGGATGGTTTACCAGGCGGCTAACGAGATATATAAGCACACAAAATACACATCATGTGACGGACCCACTAGATGGGGATCTTGCTGAAACGCTAGGTCCTCCTCCATAGTATTCTATGCATGGTTGAAGATCATGTTTTGGAATAACTTACTGTGTTGTGTCCTCGAGCCCGTCTTCCGAAAGTGTATTCCAGTGCAAGGGTAGGCTTCGACGGTTCATCTCTGAATATAGAAAAAAAGAAAGGTGAAGGAAAGACACAGAGTAGCCGTCTCAACTGTGCCGGTGTGGATTTGAACCGTCTGCGGTGGTGGGCAGTTACTTTACCGCTGCGCCACCAGAGCACCTGTGATAATGTCAAGTTTACCCTGGCGTTCCTATTTTGGGCAACATTTTCACAACTTTTATAATGTTTTAAAAATAACAGCTTAGATAGTCAAAGTATAATATAGGGCTTAAATCGTTAAGTACTTTAAAGTTTAAACATGTATACATAGCCAGGAAGGAGACTGTCTGTGTTACCTCAAAGCACAATAGTTTCTTGTGACACCTGTCTCATCTTTAAATTATACCCCCTCAAAACCTTGTTCTACTAGTTGTAGATATATCACATACCAGAAACCTTCATACAAATGCGTGCCATGATCTGGACTAACTTTGGTCCATCCTTCCCTGCACTCACCTCTCAAGACACCTGAGGAGAATGGAAGTTTTACCCTGGAAAGGGGAAGAAAGTGTGTGCTTCCATTAGAAAAATGTCATGTCAATGTTAGTGTACCTTAGATTTGAGAATCAGGACTTTGCTGACAAAATTACTCAATTAAAGAACGAGACTAGAGCCCCTCCAGCCCTGTTTATTGACAAAAAAAGTGTGGAAAAACACCTCAGACACACCAAGTCAAAAAGTCCAGGGCCGGATAACATATGTGGCAAGGTTCTCTCAACATGTGCTGAACAGCTCTGCAGCATTTTTCATTTTATTTTTAACTTATCTCTTCAACAACAGCGGGTCCCTAAGTTATGGAAACAGTCCACTATTGTCCCAGTTGCCAAAATTAGGACCCCAAAGTCATTAAATGACTTCAGGCCTGTTGCTTTGACTTCATAAATAATGAAATGTCTGGAAAAGCTAGTCAAAGATAACATCCTAAAGCAGGTGGAGAAATCTCTAGATCCCCTGCAATTTGCATACAGGTCTGGAAGAGGTGTAGATGATGCCACTATCACCCTACTGCATTTCCTGTACCGCCACCTTGAGGGGAAAAAAACACAGGCCAGATTGTTGTTTGTTGATTTTTCCTCAGCCTTTAACACGATCCAGCCACATCTTCTAGCCCAGAAGCTAATCAGTTATTTTAAACTGGATCTTAACCTTGTTGGCTGGATCTTAGACTTCTTAACTGTTAGGTCTCAGTGTGTGAGGGTAAATGAGGTCATGTCTTCTCTGCTGCTCTCCTCCACTGGTTCTCCCCAAGGCTGTTGTCTCTCCTCACTGTTGTACATTCTGTATACCAACGACTGTTGTAGCCATCACCCTAACAGGTATATTGTCAAATTTGCTGATGACTCTGTAATTGTTAGCCTCCTTGAAGACAATGAAGTACAGCATGGGCCAGTTGTCGATGACTTCATATCCTGGTGTGACAAGTCATTTTTACAGCTAAATGTGACCAAAACTAAAGACATGATCATCAGCTTTAGACGGACTCTTCCCAGTCCTGCTCCTACACTCATTAAGGGCACAGAAATTGAAGTCGTAGAGAGCTACAAATACTTGGGTGTCGTTTTGGACAACAAACTCTCATTTGACTCTCATGTTGCCTCCACTTCTAAAAAAATCCAGCAGCGTCTTTTTTTTCTGAGGAAAATGCGTTCCTTTAATGTCTCATCTGTTATGATGACTCTTTTTTATAGAAGTTTTATTGAATCTGTTCTCATGTTTTGTATGGTTGCCTGGTATGGTAACCTGACCTTAGCAAACAAGAACAGGCTCAGCAGCCTCGTCAAAGTGGCCAGTAAAATTTCTGGGAGAACCCAAGCCCAATTTATAGATCTGTACAAGAGGCAGATGCTTAAGAGAACCTCCTCCCTCCTGGAGGTATCGGATCACCCACTTCGGTCTGAGTTTGAACTGTTGCCCTCAGGTCGTCGGCTGAGGGTGCCCGCCACAAAGACCAATCGGTTCAAATTATCATTTGTCCCAGCTGCTATTCAACTACTGAACAGCAAATAGCACTTTATTTTTGCCCTTTTTGCACATACTGCCCACTAATGCACTTTTGCTGACTTTGCTATTACTGTACGTCATGAATTCTCTGTCTCTAGTGACCCGTTCTTAGTCTTGTAATGAATGTTTACCATGCCTGTGATGTAATGTACAGTGTGTAGTTGTTATCCTACCCCAGCCTTACTCCCCATCAGGAACACGGTCCTCTCGCTAATAACAGGTTCTCCTCCGTCTTCCTCTCTGGATCCATTCTCCCTAGTGTGCACCTCCGCTGCGGCCAGCTCCCATAACGTGTCTGTGCTGAATTGCGAGAAAGATATTGTTTAATATTCCGACATCGAAACTACTACTGAACAAAATAATTGTGTCCGAGAATCTTACCTTAGCTTTGGCATTCCAGCTAATATTCTCTCGTCTTCATAGCTACCATGCAATGTCGAGAAAAACCAAAATAAACGTTGCCTAAGCAACGCCGCCGCAGGCTGATGACGTGTAAGTACTATAGTCTAACCTCGCATCACCAGGCTTTCCACCGCCTCGGAGGAAAGCCTGGTCTCTGTTCCAAAAGTCCGGGACCGGATGATATGCCTACGTCACGTTGTAGGTAGCTTCCCAAACAGGATGTACCCAAAATAATCCCCCCTCCCCCGCGATCAAAATGTTAGTTCCTACCAATTAATATGCTTCTGATGCGGCGTACTTTAGTTTCGTTGAATTTTAAAATACATAGCGTAGCGAGAGTGCGGCACAATGGCAACTGGCGAGTAAAGTCGGGGGGGAACCAATACTCTATGGGGGGAACTAACATTTTGATCGCGGGGGAGGGGGGATTATTTTGGGTACATCCTGTTTGGGAAGCTGCATACAACGTGACGTAGCATATCATCCGGCTCATACCGAAATGAAATGGTGCCCAGGCTAGGTAAACCATGACCCAGTTAGACTAACTATACTATATTACACACTTCCTTAAAGAGTCTGAATTTTTTCCAAGGCATCAAATAAATCACAAAACAAGTGTTAGGAAACAAGAGTATATGATGCTACACACTGAGGTCACACTCAGCCACAGTACCATCTTCATCCTGCTGTCTGCTCGGTGTCTCGGTGTTCATTTATAGGACAGGTATACTCCTCATACGGATCCAATGTGTTAAAGGAGAATTCCATGCTAGAAGGCTTTCTTACCTTTATTTGTAGTTATGTCCCCACCAAAGAGGTCCAGGTGTTATTTTGTGCATTATTGGCTATTTCCCCTAATATAAGTCGTCATGAAATGGGGACGTACCACGGCGCTCTATTGTATGTGTTGGCTCACTGGAAACACACTGCTGCACTAGTGTCCTCGAGTCAGCGCAGGCACACTCTTCCTGGTTTTTAGACAGCTGGTGGATGGAAAATGAAGCTTGCACACAGCTTCCATTTGCCGCGGGAGCAAGTGTTTCCGGGAATCTGGCCGACGCGGCATTCTGCCGCTTAGGTAGAGCTGAATTTCCAACCACCAGCTTTCTAAAAACCAGGAAGAGACGCATTCCACGCATGGAAGCCCAAGTGTGCTTACACCCAGTGGGTTGCAAATGGCCCCATACCGGTGTGTAACTCTGAGAGTGTACAGATGGAACCAAATGGATCCATAAAGATAAGGGTCCATTTGGTTCCATATGTACACATTCAGATTCATGGGGTTCCTTGAAATTAAAATGTTTGAGAAACACTAGGTCTATAGACCAAAGAAACAGATCAAGCCTTAATCACTCCGTAACACCTATGAAGGAAGTAGGGAAGGGGCCTGGAAGTAGGAGTAGGAGTTCTTTCCAAAATGGCTGGTGTGCACTTAGTTTCTGATTTGATAACCTTGTCCTAAATAGATTATATGGTGGTGTGTGAACTGCCCAATAAAAGGTTCCTATAATAATTTAAGCTTTATTTCCACTCCATTGAGCTTCATACTAGCTGTCACAGCAATACAATAAAAGTGCAAACATTTAATTATGAGTTCTGCAGTTTGCATGTACAGTCTAGCCTATTATGCATCATTAAATGTAATCACATTTCTTTTTAGAATCACAACTTTAGGCTTAATGTAATTCCCTATACATTTAATTTATCCCATCTATTTTTATCCATGTCGTCATGGTTCGTCCCACAGAGTGTAAGGCAAATGTGTTAGTAAGGGTAGCAAGCTTGATACGTTTGTATAGCCTTTCATATAAAGCTTTTAAAACCAAATTAAATGGTTGGGGCTTTGTTTTCAGTCTCTTTTGGGTACATGAAACCATTGTCGCCACATGGGGTCAGCATCAGGCCTCGCTCGTACGCAGCCAGGCCTATGAACAAGCCCAATATAGTACATTGGTCATTCGAAAATAGCCGATTTACAAGCTCCCATGGGATCTTGTAGATTGGACATTTAATGTGATGCAGTGTAGGTATGGACTTGTGACCAATTTCAAAGAGATCTTAAAGTGAAATATATATAAAAACTACCCCAAAGCACCTCAACTATACAGGAAAAAAGAAAGTTCAAGCACATGCAAACAGTGAATTACCCGTTTCTGCACATCAGGTGGAAAGCCCCATGTCCCAAACTTGCAGATTCAAAGCATATAGCTAAAGTGAGCAGAATGTACTTAAGGGGAAGATCTACAAGCTCAGTGTTGTGACACATTTTGAGCTTGTTGAATGACTTTTGGCACCTAGTATGATCAAGCAGCACTTGCCACCTGCCCAGTGGCAAAACTACAATGGTATTGTGCTCGACTGACCAGTAAACTGGCCCGACCAATGAGAATTGTGCAATGAATCTAGAACTAGATACATGAAAGTTTCACATTTTGAAATATAAAACTTATCCATGACAATGGAATTTTCTGAGCAGGATCTGTGCAAGGTATGATTTGTGAACAAGAGTTTGGTAAAGACCAACGGATCAACAGTAGTGGGCTAGTGGCTGAGAATTTGGTTTGATTGTGATTTGAGCTCAAATAAGCTACAAAAAGGATGTATGAAAACGTTTTATTATTTGAATCAAACAAAAAACACTAAAATGCTAGAAATTAAAATAATGCATTAAAACAGTTAACACGGAACATGAAAAATGGAAAAAGCCAAATGCTTTAATTCTGATGACGTAGCGGCAATTTGGACCTCGGAGTTAGCGTTTCAGTCTTAGCAGGGACTCTCTTCTTCTTCCGTTGCTGGGATGCCTGAAAGGAAAAGGGGGAGATTACTGAAATGAAGCTATAAATTCAGCATTGAATGCAGTCATCCTGAGGTTAATCAGGATAACATTTACAAATACCCACAACCTCTAAAGACAACTTTTGATGGTAGTTTCTCAAACTTCAATTTCAAGGACCCCCACAAAACGTGTACAAGATTTGGTTCCATTTGTACACTCAGTTAGAGACTTGGGGCTCCATTTGTCACCGCTAAACCCCTTATCCATAAACCTTTGCCTTTTACCATTTTGCAAAACAAATTTGAATAGTTAAAATGGCCCTACAAGCTCACAATGTAGATTGGCTAGTTGAGCATTGAAAAATGTTTTGCAAAATAGTAAAAAAAAAAAAGGGCAAAGAAATGTAGAGATAAGGGGTTTAGCGGTGACGAAAATAGAGCCCCTAAGGTATATTCAGACTACAGTTTTAGCTGATAAGGTGACCACCAAATACTAGAACAAAGCTGTGGTGGCAAGTGCTTCACCACTCATCCAAACACGCCTGCTTTTACCCACCACCGTTTCAGCTCACCGCATCACCTAAAACTGTAGTATGAATATGCCCTCATGGTCCATTTGAAATCAGGAAGGGTCCATGGCCTGGACCCAAGAGGGTCTCAGGTTGAGATTAAAATGTTCGACAACCACTGCACAGAATAATCTTAACGGTTGGTACTACCCACCTTGAAGAAGGGTCCACGGTTGTCGTTGCTGCAGACCAAGTTCTCATCGTTCTCGAACGATTCCGCCGAGACTTCAAGCAAATCCTAGACACCACATTCGATCATTAGAATGCTACCTAGAAGCCAAGGACTATTCCATTTCAGAAGTTCATATATATGCACACAATAAAACACTAAGTTTCTCTGAAACTTAGCCCCCTCCCCCCATCAGTCAACAGTAGATGTTTGTGAGTCCAAGATGGCCAACATGGAATTTGAAGTTACTGAAAACTATCGTGGTAGATGACCAAAATGACAAATGAAAAACCCGTTAACTGCCAATTGTAGGAAGTAATGGGTGATCTAGAGCTCAGAGACACTGGATGATGATTTTGAGATGGGGTCCTTAGCCAAAAACACAACCACTGACATAACATACATTTTAAAGAAAACTGTTCTGCCCTACATAGCCAGAGTGCAGTGACTGCCAGGTAGGTCAAATTAGCCTGTGTGTCCAAAGAGGACGTTACTGCATTTTGGCTTTGTAGGGCAGTCAGTTGGCCTCAGGTCTTAATGGGTTGAAGCGTTTACCTGCTCTACTCTGTGTTGTTCAGCCTCCAGCTCTCGTTCTACCTCCAGTGCGTCAGTCGCGGCCTGCAGTTCAATGGTGGCCTGCAGTTCCTCCTGTTGGAGATGCAGGCTCTCCAGTAGCTCAGAGCGCCTGCGAGACTTGACAAGCTCCCTGGGGTACTCAAACTCCCTTCGCTGAGGAGTCATACCTGGAGGACCACAGAGGTTTTGGGGGATCCGTCAGTAAAGGGCCATCACGTTTTGTGAAATGTATTTTTGCCCCATTAAAAACAGGGAAAGCATCAGTGTAATTTTTTTGCCATTAAAAGAAAAGAAAAAAAGCAGATACAGTACAAGCTTACTGTGCATCACTTTGTGCTGCAAGCATGTACATTTGCCAATTTGAAACATAGCAATGTACTAATAATATGAATACTGTAGTCAAACCTGCAATGTGGGCTTGTCAACATGTCTTTGTTGGTTCTTACCAGTAGGGACGTCCTGTCGCAGCTCCTGGTGGAAGTGGTGGAGCAGCTCTTGGGCGCTCTCCACGTGGCTCTGGAGGTCAGCGTGCTGCTGGTCAAACACAGCCTGGTCCTGGGAGACCCGTGTCTGGAGTGAACGCACCGTCTGGGTCACCTTCTCCTGCTGCCCCGTCAGCTGGGCCCTGGTGTCTGGGAGCAATGTGTTGGAATGGCTCTCCACACGCTGAAAGAAACCATACAAATGTTAAGGCGTCAGTCTACATATAGGCAACCAGAACCAGTTGAAGAAATTGAAGTTTTGATTTTATGGAATTTCTGAAAGCGCAGTAAGCTTTGAGAATTCAAAGGGCAGGAGACCATTCCCCCCCCTAGATCAGTGGTTATCAAACCTAACTTCAAGGACCCAGAAGTCAGTGAGTGAAATGGTAAGGGTCCATTTGCCTTGTACACTCAGGGTTAGACCTGCAAGGGTCCATTTGGAAACCCCACCTTGAGAACCACTGTCCTAGATTAGTTTATACACTGGTACAGGAAGGGTACTCTGTATCGACCGATATTAAAAATGTTCTGTTATGTCATCCCCCCCCACTTGCATGTCAACCTGTGATCAAGAGATCATTACAGGTTACAGACGACGTGTCGCAGGGCCAAACCACATGTCTCATCTGCTTTGTCATTTTACCTCTTGGAGTGCCAGATTGGCAGCAGAGTTCTGCCCAAGGAGGGCCATCTGTTCTTGGGCTTGGTTTTGGACCCTCTCCTGAGCTCTGGAGCAGTGATTGCCGTTGCGTTCTCCGAGACCTGTTGGGGTGCACAGGCACGACAGAAGTGAACAAACACTAGAATGAAGTAAAGTAAAGCCATTCCGTCTTTTTGTTATGTGTCATATAGCCTATAGCTCTATTCATTGCTATAGTGAGTCTATCTCTGGCACTTTAAAGAGAAAATGTATGTTTAGGTCAGGATATGAATTTTATCCAATCAGATAACTCTAGGGAAAATAAACGCCATTAAATTGAAACTGATAAGTCTCTCCCCTTTCAAGATGAAATTGGCAACTTAATTCCCACTGAATTTAGTATTCTAAATTGTTCACATACTGCCCTA
This sequence comes from Protomyctophum bolini, assembly GCF_963924005.1. Classification (NCBI taxonomy): domain Eukaryota; kingdom Metazoa; phylum Chordata; class Actinopteri; order Myctophiformes; family Myctophidae; genus Protomyctophum; species Protomyctophum bolini. The sequence continues at coordinate 37,700,007 of NC_137875.1, forward strand.
CTTGATCACACACAAGCAAAGCATCAAAAACTGTTTGAACTTGTATGTCAGCTACTTTTCTGAATCTATAACAGGACATGAGGTTTCCACCCGGCAGATATATAGAAACATACATTTAGTTATTTCCAGAAAGCATATGTAGGATTTAGGAGTTAATTTCTTTATCGGACTGAGGTATAAAAACTATAAATGGTTACGATGAGCACACCAGTCAAAAGTCCTACCAGTGAGGGAGCGGTGCAGGAGTGAGCAGTAGCCGGTACTCTCCTCCAGGGCCTCGTCAGACACCTGGGCAGTGCAGCGGATAGCGTTGGCCAGGGAGGAGACGGTGGAGGACAGGTCGTCTGCCTGGACCGCTACGCTCTTCTCCGCTTCACTGCAACATCTGGACAGAGAGGGTCGATTGCGTTTGGATTGATAATAAGCATGGCATCCAGTGGTTGCCAAACATTTACAGCTCAAGACAAGACTCAAGAAGTCTTCCCGGGACCAAAGAGTGAAAATGGCCATCAACAGGCTCACAAACGAAGCATGTGAGCTTTTAGATCTGCCTTGAGTTTTTTTTTAATTAATTTATGGAAATATTTAAACTAGATGAAATTGCTGTAATAGATGAAAAGTTGTGATTATCATTTGTTGAATAATCATTTTGTACATCTTTTGGAAAAAAAAAGGGAAAAGGTTGCTCATTTCAATATATTTCCAGGAATTTCATGACCGTGGAAACCCTGTGTAGTGCGATTGTATGGTTGGAGTGAAGGTAGTGGTCTACTCACGTTGAAATTGCTTCCTTCATGCTTAGCACAGGTGTCTGTAGAGCTCTGCTGGCTGTAGCCAGACCCCCAAAGCGGGTCTTGTTGTTAATAGCCATCAGGCTGAGCTGGCTTTGGAGACAGTGGATCATTTGATCCATCTCCTGTTGGTAGCAGAACAAGGGCTTCATTTACAAATAGATACCAATACCAGTTTCTTTCCCGATAACTAGTCCCATAACTTGCATATCGGTTAGGCTTACGATTAGGAAAATATTCAGTTTGGAGTTATGTAGAGGTTAAGTTTAGGGGTTGGGGTTTGAGTAATGCCCGATTTAACTTGGCTGTAGACCGGTGTTGGGCGCCTTTAGAGTAAAAAAGGCTCAAAAAGGCATTCATAGAAAATGAGTTAGGTTAAAAAAAAGGGGGCATTAGAAAATGTGTGTGGCATACCTGCTGTTGGGTTTCTGACTCTTGTTGGATCCGTTGAGACAGACTGTCATGTTCGGCCTCCAATGAACAGAGAGCATCCAGGGAGGATGTCCTCAGCTCAGCCAGTGCCTGAACATGACTGGTCAGAAACATATTGACCTCCTTCATTGCCTCCACCTGATTGGATGACAGGGAGTAAAGCCAGACATCAAGTGAGTGCAGTAATCACTGTGCATTTAGTAAATATAATAGCTCAGTGGTTCTCAAAGTAGGGTTTGGGGACCCAGAGGAGTGGGGTTCTACAGTCAGCCAAATGATTTAGCTGTTGTATGGCCAATTAAAATGCGATGGACCAATTGAATGTTCTCAAAATCCACTACTTTAATGTAACTATTATGGTGCTGCCGAATCTTTTAGAATAAAGGCGCTACAGTGCCAAGCAGATAATATTTTATTGGGATAACGGCTGCCTTCCCTCTAGGCAAAAAGAAAATACATGAAGCTAAATCCATTCCATTACTACAATGCGCCAGTAAGTGAACTCTTTAGACTCGTTAACATTGTGAGGTGGTGCATGATGCAGTCAGAAATGAGTCTAGTCATAAGCGTTTGAATCAATCTGCACAGAGGCAGCGTAGATTCCATAAAGTAAATTGTGCGCTCAGGCAAGCGAAACAGGTCGGGAGCAAGCGGCTGCAGTTTACCCCCTAAAAAAAGATATATTTTAGTGTTCCCATTTTATTGATTAAAAAAAAGACCTTAAGACATCGCCACACACCCCGCGGTTTTATTTGATAAAATGTGGACACGTCCTGGGCATCAGAATTGTTAAGACCAATCCTGTATGGTGATCCCTAAAAGACAAAAAAAGTCCATAGCAAAATACATTCTTCAATTTGGGGGTGCTTGACATGAAGTTTAAGAACCACTGACACATTGGTAAATGTAATTGCATCATACGGACCTTGTCAGCCTGGGCTCTGTGGTCTTCCACGGTCTTCCTCATGGCCTCATTCAGCATTCTGATGGCTGCCACACTAGGAAGAAGGGAGCCGGCAAGAGCCTCCTGAAGGTCCTGCTTGAACTCCTCCTAATACACACAGCAGATATGAAGACCAACTTCCAAGAAATTACACTAGACCATCTACATTCTACATGGTCACAAACGCATCACGACGTGTTTATGAGCTGCCTTCTGTCAAAATGGTGATTAATGGCGACGATTAAGGTCCTCACCTGCAGCTCCAGCAGGCCTTCTCTGTTCTGCAGACACAGCGCCTCCTGCTGGTGGACTTTGTCCTGGAAACCAGCCACACCCTGGGCCACCAGCTGTGTGACTCCTCCCATGAAGGACTCCATGGTGGCCACAGCGGTACGCATCGCCTCCTCGTTGAACGACAGCACTGCGTCTATGGAGGGATGATGGGTTAAAGCTAAATAAAACCTCATGACTGGCCAGGTCCTAAAGTGCGATTTGTGAGTCAGTGGGGGAAGCAGCCCCCATGCACAATAGCAGCTTCCTAAATTACAGCATGTACAATTATGTGTTCCTGCCATCTACATAGTGCTAACCAAGTGAAGAAATCACAGGCCTTGGATATTCTGCACAATGAGTACTTTTAGTACACTTGGATGCCAATACCTTTACTCAAGTACATTGTTTTCGGCTATACTTTTAACAGAGGGAGCATTGCTAAAATATTGCAGAAGTAAAACATTATTCCACCGCTTTAAACTCACCCATGGAAGAGGTGTAGCTGGCCAGCGTGCTGCGGTGCTTGGATGCCTGCTGGCAGACACTGCCCTCCATGTCACTGAGCACATGGTCCATCCTCTGGCTGAAACTTTGGTGGACAGTAGTGTTCTGTTGGTCCACCTGGAGTTTAAAAAGCAGACCGTTACTGGACTGCCTTACCTTAGCAACCCAATGAAATCAGTTACACTTTCTTGACTTAAATGCATGCTTGACGTTCCATCCACAGAACATGTATATATCGTCAGTCACCTTGTGTGTTCAGGAAATGGACAAAATAAGCGCATTTACCAATGTAGTTCTTAATCACAAGCTTGTTTACTTTTATTTTATTTATAAAACCCAGCGAAATCTTAATTATCCAGGCCACCGCTAATATACGATACTGGCTAATTTTGTCACTTGTGTATAGCCATTATTTTACAAAATATAGAATAAATGTTTGGTCCTACAGCAACGATATGAAGTAACAGAACGTGTGAAAGCAAAGAATTGAATAGCACCTTGTTCTTCCTGTCCAGCTTGTCATGGAGACCAGACACATGGCTGGTGCTGATGTGGGCTGTATTCAGCAGCTGGAGATAAGACAACCCATCAGATTAAGGTAGTGATGAGACTAGTTCAGCTTCCTCACAGGGCAGGGTGCAATTAACCCGACAACCCATGGGGTTCTGCCCAACAGCAACAATATATTATTTTGTTTTAATCCTCACCTGGTCAGCAGTGCTATACAGCTTCTCCTGGGTGAAGGTTAGGTCAGAGCTGATGAACTGCTCCTCTGTTAGGTGTTGTGCGGTTTCCTCGAGGGCCTTTGTGGTCTCATCTAGCCTGTAAACAGAAAACCAGGACACTTATTACTTTCAAGAACTGCATCCCTCCCACCACCACTCTGGTCAGCTTCTTTTTGAACTAAGGTGGTGCACATGTGTAGTAAATAGTTGTAATGAACCTGTGGTCTCGCTCTTCCAGCTGGACAGTGCGCTGCTCCAGTTGGCTCTGGCTGTCGGTGAAGAGCTCCATCACCTGGGGAGAGGAAATGGACCCAATGAGTGGCTATAGCATTGACACAAGGAGAACGTTCATGGTCTGGGCAATTAAATGAGAAAAGACAGGAGTAGATCAATATAGATTCTGTCCAAATAAATACACATGTCAAAAAGCCTTGTATTCATTGTTTTGTTTTCACTGAAAGCAAATAATTTGATGGTATGGGGTTGGAGATTAGACTCACATTGACCCAGTCATCAAATTATTGACTTGGAGATGAGACAAACTGTGAATTCAAGTCTGGTGTGTATAAAAGTTTGAATATGCACTTACAAATGCCAGCTGATTACAGTAGTTGGGCAAGTAATATGTTGCGTTAAGATTCCTAGTTAATCAACTTGTGGTGCAAAACTGTAACATACCTTCTTCAGCTCCTCCTCTGCAGCAGAGATCTTTTCCAAATATACAGCTATAGTCCCGTCCTGGGAGGTGATCTGCTCTGTCATGTGGCTGTAACACAAGGAGTAAAAATATGAAATGGGGGGGGGGGGGGGGGGGGTGTAAATTGAGCTACAAAGTCATCAGGAATGGTGAAAAGGGCAGAAGTTGCATTAAATATTTTTCACACGTTTGGATAGGCATCCAATGTTGTATTCCCCCAGTGCCATACCTGTAGTTCTCAGTGGACAAGTACACCCCATTCTTGTCTCGAGCGGCAGTCAGGTCACGCTTCAAGCGCTCAATTTCCTCGGTGTATTCCTTGAGTGGGGGCAAGAATGGAGTCCACATATAAGATGACTGACATTCAGCTTTGTGCGTTTGTCAAAAACAGATGGTGAATCTGTACAGTCTACTACAGTGTATAGTTTTAAAGGTAAGACAACTTTGGTAGAAGTTTGGGTTGTGTAGTTACCTAGCCATGATGAAACTCCAATGTGGACAAGTCAAAATTGCTCCAGTGATTAGAAGTTGATAATTTAAAATATGCTCCTCATTGACTTACATTGCATGCTGAAACAGCTCTCAAAGTCACTCTTTTAGTACATACCAAACAAGTTTATGCAGACAATTATAGATCACCAAAAGAAAATGTATAACTGTTGATTTTGCCTTTTTTTTTTATTAAAACCCAGACTGGATCTGGAACATCAAAACATTTTCATAAAAATGTTAACTTCCTGTTTTTTACCATGTTGTCTAAATCAACTTTGTGTTTGTTGATTTACTAAAAGTGTGATTTTGAGAGCCGTTTCAGCATATGAGGAGCATATTTTGAATCATTGGAGCATTTTTCTTGTCCACATTTGGAGTTACATCACGGCAGGGTAACAACTTTGTTTTTTTCAACCAAGGGTCATGTTTTAGGTTCTTATTAGAGAAAGTAAAAGATGAGTGTTAATTTGTTTATTTGCTTCTTTCGTTTTAGCGATTTTAGCAATTTTTTACAGGGGGCGGGGGCATTTGAAGATTTTACAAATTATAGCGATTATTTTTTTACCAGTCCTACTAGACTCCAGGAAATGACATCTGCCCACAAAAGATCACAGGATCTACTGAATGTGAAGGTAGAGTACTGGGGGGGGGGATGATACGGTGTGTCAAATAGGCTCAATATGTCAGTTTGACACGTCGCCCTTCACATTCAGTAGATCACTAGATCCCGTGATCTTGTGGCCAGATGTAATTTTATGAGGTCTAGTAAATAAATTAATCTCTCAAAAAAGAAATTAAGACTCATCTTTTACTTGCTCTATTAAAAAAAACATGAACCTTGGTTGAAAAAAACTGTTGTCCCAAGGCAAAATTCCTAACGTGACTTGTTTCTCCATGTACCTTTATGAGCGTTGACTTGGTCATCTTCTGGTTAATCTCTGGCTTATTCATGATGTTCTTGGCTCTGCTGGCGTACTCCAAGGTGCTCAATGTCTCCTACACAGCACAGACAACGCAGCACCAACGTCAACATAGTCTAATCCATAAAAGGATTGAAACTTTTGAAAGGCATCAACCTTTCAATCCAGTAGCTACCTCTGTGTCTTATTAGTTTGCTATACATGTAAGCACATTATTTGAATATTTAGGTCAGGTTTTAGGAGTTTATACAATCAGTATTAAGTCTAAATGGGCTAAATTAACTGTAAATCTTATATTGGGACGCACACACAGATCCGACACACCACAGGTCTGACATACTGAAATCACCCGTCGTGCCGGACAATGAGTTTGTCAGACATGCTATATAATTTTTGACCAAATCACACAAATCGGGAAATAGTGTACAAAAATAAATTCTGATGAACACACCTCCAAGTTGCAGGAAGATGGAGACACCGTGGCGATGATCGACGTCTTGGTCCGTCCCCCTAGAGAGTCTTGAAGGATCCTCGTCAACTTCGACTCCCTGTAGAACATTAAGATCATGTCAGGAGAGTACCTTGGTAGTACCATTTACTAGTGCTGCAAACGAATATTCCATATTTGAAGGAATATTCAAATTCTATTAAAGAATAGACAACGGTTCGAATTTTATGAGAGCTCTCGCAAGACTGAGCCATTTAACGTTCAACGGCTGGTCTCACGAGATCACAGAATCGTCAGTCATGGGCAGAAGGGAGAAGTCTCCCCACAAGCTTTACTTAACGTACGACGGTGCCGTGCGTAAACACTATCCTAAAAACACCGGGAGACAATGAATTAAGCAAAAAAAATAGTTTTGCTGCGCACCTAAAGAACCACTGCCGTACAACACAACCACAGTTTACCTATAAGGGACGTGAGGTCTCTTCTCCACCAAGGCCGTGATCACTCTGCCGAGCGTCAGCAGAGACTGGTTTATGTTGCCTGCTTCACGGGCACGTTTGTCCTGTGCCCCCGAGCGGCCGATGTTTTCACTGCCCGCAAGATCAACCTAAAGACATGGGGACAGGTTGAGTTGTGGTCCACTGGAGCTCAGCAGGTCTCACTGAGCCAACAAGGCATTTACACATTTTTACAACTTTTAGTAGTGTTAGTTTACCAGGTTAAGCTTTCCAATCTTCACCAACTCTTCTCCTTCCAGGGTGATCTCCTTCATGATAATGGTGATTGAGAACACCGAGTGGGATCGACTTGAAAAGAAATGTTACCATGAATACAAACAAGGTAATTGAAGAGGCTTGCTAATACTAGTGTGTATATCATAAATGTATATATATTTATTTTTTCTGTTGAATACCTGGAATAGGCATTCATGAGTGTGGCAGCAGTCTTCCTCTTGGCAGAGCCTCTCTCAAGGATGGAATAAACTTCATTCTTATTGTGGACTGTGATCTCCTCCAGACCTTTAACGACCACGCCACGCTGACAAATACACAGCTAATTAGTCACTTACAAAAATAATAATAATCACCCATCGTTTACTGACAGCATGCACATGGCTGCAAGGATGTTGACCCTTTAATAATTTTGGAAATATCCGATTGTCCCCTTACGCACGATGGTTGATCGTGGGGAAAAACCTGATCGGAGAACTTCTAGAATTTCACACAAACTACCCAGCTTTAGCACTCTATAGCAACAGTAAAACAGTACTTCAGAGACCGTTACCTTTTTGCCTGGGTCATCGAAGAGGTTGAGCTTTTCGCCAACATCATCTCCAGGACTCAGCAGGTCAAACAGCTCCTCGTTATAGATCTCCAGGAGGGACACTTTGACAGAGAACTCTGAGCCACTCTCCGACAGCTTTTCGAAGATCTGATGCAGCGTCCTGGGGATTATCCCAGCCAGTGGATCCTGAAATCAAACACAAGGTTGTGGAACACCAGTACGATGCGTTTTGCCCATTTGGCAGATATTAACTTAACTGCACCCAAATGAACATGATTGCACTGTGCACATGCATTTGTGTGACTGATTTAGTATATCCATCAATGGAAAACTGAAAGCAGACAAAACCTCAGTCCAAAAGGAATATTTTTTTTAATCACCATGTTCACTTCATAATGCAGCTTGTAACTGCCCGAACAATGCCCTGCAGTACTTTGGTTGTGTGAAAAAGTTGAAAAACTTACCTCCTCCCAAGTGACCTGCAGATCTGGGCTTCGTTCGCCTTCCATGGTGAAGGTTTTGCCGGTCCCAGTCTGTCCATAGCTGACCAATCACAACAAATATACATCAGCCACGGATCATGTACTGTGCCATTTTGAACAGTTAGTTAAATACTAATTATTTAACTAGTTAAATTAAATACTAAAATAAAGAATTTGGTTTAATTTGGATACGATGTTCAGAAAAGGGTAAAAAGTGGACATTTTAAACAGTCGCGTCCATGGGCCAGCCGGAGGGAGTAATAATCCCAATCCCATAACCCTAGACTAGGCAGGCGACAGCAACTGTTGGTTACTGCTGCACCACTACACATCCTCAAGTGGCTACAACACAAGTTTAGTGCAAATGCTTGCTTACGCAAATACTGTGCAATTGTAGCCCATGATGACCTCGTCAAGAATCGGGCACACTACGCTCCGGTAGACGTCGATCTGTTTTGCTGCGGGACCAAAGACCTAAGAGACGATTGAGGGGAAACGTTGTAATGGAACAAACATTTGAAATGTGGAATCAGTTGTGCATGTATTTTTTTTTTAAAGCCTGCTCACCATATCAAACGTGTAGGCCTTTCTGGCTGTTGCCCTGTCATTGACCCCACCAGACTTGACTATCACCTCCCTTCTGCTGGGCTCACAGTTGACTACATTGTGGGTGCCCTTGCTCTCTGCTGCACTGAAGGGCCTGAAAACACAAGGATAAGTGACTCAAGTTAGTGGCACAACATACACATTTACTTAAGTACTGTACTTGTACTTTGCTTGAGCATTACCAATACATCTCAATGATCCAAACATTGTACTTTTACTCTACCTCATTTGACAGTCACAGCTGTAGTTACTATTCATTTTGTGGATTTGGATTACAAAACTAACATTAAGGCCATTTCTTGAAAATATCAAATCTACAAGCTCACAATACATCGCGGCGCATTGTGAGCCGTCCCGTTAAAACACTGGGGTGAAAAAAAGAAAAAGAAGAAGTTTGAGACAACCGTTAATCTGCTTTGTTTTTGCGAAGCCTGTGCTGAATTTTACACGTAGGGCTCGTTCCCGATGTGAAAGTTAGATTCGGCGCGGCTGACAAAAAAAGATCAGATGTTTAAGTAAAATAAAGAATTTGGTTTAATTTGGATACGATGTTGAGATTCAGAAAAGTACAAATTAGACAGTTCAACCATGGACTCAAACAAACCACAACAGTGGAAGTGCAAGTACAAATTGCCCTCAACGAAACTAAATCATTTTGCTAGCCCTGTAGCCCAGGACCAAGGCTATCGGAGATGTATTTTATAGAGTCTGAACCATATGAAATACATCCGACAGTAGGGCTTTCCGTGGTTTAGTGTAGCTTAGCTCGGGTCCGTTGCAAATGTAACGGCATATGGAGCTATGGACCAGAGCTAGGTGTAGTTTAGCAGCTTAAACACTCATCAGTCCCTCGCATGTCAAGATTTTCATACATTTTCGAAAATAGCCAACCTACAAGCTCAACGCTATTTTGTCAGCATATTTGGGGATTGCTTGACCAACAAAGCTGCATGTAGAAGAGGCGTTTGCGCCAGTGGTGTAAAGACTAACCAATTACATTTACTCAAGTACAATTTTGAGGCATTTCGACAGCCTTATACTTTGGGTACTTTAATACAAGTTTGTACTTTTACTCCTGCATTTCTGCCTTTTACTTGCAATATTAATTCTACATTGCTTCAAGAACATGCAAGTACCACCACTGGTCTACAGGGGCACCGCACAAAACGCGCCCACCCACAACCAACATAAATCAGTGGGGTAAACAATTACAATAAACACAAGCGTTAGCATAGTAATGAAAGTAAAATACCTGCATCTGACGACAACCTGAACGTTCTTCCCCTGCTGCTTGTCCTCTCGTTTCATGCTCGTGTTTGATGCCATTTTTGCTACAAGCAGGAACACACTACAAACACTAACTTTCCACGTAAAAACTCGACGTTTAAAAAAAAGACAGACGATTAAGACAGTAAAAGACACGGATAAAAGTGGTCCAAGTGTGTTTGTGGCCGAGTTTTGTCCTCGAAATCGTTCAAACGGCGAACTTACAACACAAAATAACGTTGAGAACGCCCGTCCGTTGCGATGTGTGGTCTCAAGCCAACTGAGCAATTATCCCCTCAACATTTCCAGCCTCCCTTATATACCAGACCCACCCACAGTGATTAGTAATTGGACAATCTACTCAAACAAGGTAAACCATAACCTCGCATCACCAGGCTTTCCACCGCCTCGGAGGAAAGCCTGGTCTCTGTTCCAAAAGTCCGGGACCGGATGATATGCCTACGTCACGTTGTAGGTAGCTTCCCAAACAGGATGTACCCAAAATAATCCCCCCTCCCCCGCGATCAAAATGTTAGTTCCTACCAATTAATATGCTTCTGATGCGGCGTACTTTAGTTTCGTTGAATTTTAAAATACATAGCGTAGCGAGAGTGCGGCACAATGGCAACTGGCGAGTAAAGTCGGGGGGGAACCAATACTCTATGGGGGGAACTAACATTTTGATCGCGGGGGAGGGGGGATTATTTTGGGTACATCCTGTTTGGGAAGCTGCATACAACGTGACGTAGCATATCATCCGGCTCATACCGAAATGAAATGGTGCCCAGGCTACTATAGTCGCTTGCTTCATTCATAGCGGACGGTTCACGACTACGCCGCCTTGTGGACTGGGGTTGAGTTGCGTCTGTTAGTGAAAGTCTTATTGGTGAAAGTTCACAATGTGAACATTAGTTATTTTGGCAAAATTTAACATACAATATATACCGGTAATCTTCAAATAACATTGATGCAAGGGTACAGACTCACTGTGTGTGTGACCAGCACTACTTGACCTTTAAGTCCTTATAATATAAGGACTTCATATAATTATATATATCAAGTAGTGCAGTTAACAAGCATACGGTATAAGGCTTATGCTATAAATATTGCTATAAAGAATTATGGCCAGGCCTCATTATGAGTGTTACTGTGTTTGTAACTGTAATTACATTTATACGCAGATTTCTACTCAACCTTATAAGCCATTATAAAATGCTTTATGTTGGTTAAAAAGCATTATATATGCATGCTTATAACTATAATTATAGCTACTGTATGAGCAGATACTGCATTATCATTGTATATAATTATATATTTTTTGTTTTAGAATGCATTAGACATAGAGAAGCAATGCAAAAGCTGTCTGTAAATAATCCCTTGTGTTGTAGAGTACACTTTGAAATCCACTTCCAGACTATCACTTTGTAAAGTACCAAACTAAATAGAAAATAAATACAAAATGAATCTACGTTGATGTAATTTTTATTTTATTAGGTGTTATACTGTATAAATAATATAGAATTGTTACTGGGACTCAGACATAGGAATAAGAATTATATTAATTAGGACTCCTTATAGTGCTGGGTTTCAATGGCCTTGTTTCTTTCTAAAACCAGACAGGGCAGTTTAAAAGTACATTTGATAATCAGAAAACAATACAAAGCAATAATAAAGCAGCAAAAAAGCACACACATTTTCCTATGAGCGCCTAGTCAGATCAATACCACAGATAAATATACACATGACAATCTAACTATGACAGGAAATCTTCAATAAGTGTAGCTCTTACAGATTTCTTGTGTGTGGTGAGAACTCTTAGACGGACTCTGCCAGATGGAAAAGATGATTGCTTCACATTAATCACATTAATGTGTCACCTATTGTGAACTTGTGAAGTCAATACCACCCCCAGTCAGGCTACAGAACTATAGTGTTCCTTCAACTCATAAAATTATTATTTTAGGCGAATCCTTTACACGCCGACTCGCCGCATCCGCATGTACTGATATTTTGACAAAAGATCTTGTCCTATTAGGGCTTGTTTGTGCGTGCCTTGGCGGAGCGGGCGGTAGAGTATCTGCTATCTGCGTGCTGATTGTGGCGGGCCGGGCTGGCAGGGCTGGGCTGGTTTCTTTGACCGAGTCCAGCCTGGCCTGGGCTGGTCACAATACGGTACATTTTCTAGTAGAAGGCTTTCTCTGGGTCGAAGCACTGCAAGAACAAAAAATACGTTAGAAGAGAAGAATTGTACAGTTAATAGATATACCATATCAAATGTGTGTATGTACTGTATACAAGTCAAAAGAGGAAAGAGAACCCACATAGCCTATCCTCTGCTGTGTGCTCCGCTTGTATGACGGTCTCCCGAAGAACAATCTCCACATCTGAGCCCATCTTGATCATCTGAAAAGCAGCAGGAAGATGGGTTCTTAAAAAGACTACAAAGATGATACAGATTGTTACCAAATTTAGATAAGTGGTTCTCAAACCTTTTAATTTCATGGACCCCCATTATGCTTTTCTTGTAGTTTCTTTCTATACTTATATTCCTTTCTATACTGTACATGTTTTCCTTTTCTTCTAACCATGATTTATTTTTTTTGTATAGAAGGGTATATTTGTATGGCTTTAAATGTTTTGATGAATTGAAAATGGAGGACCCTTATGTAAACAAGTTACAGTGCTTATCCTCTAGCTGAGATTTTGTATTGACTTGTACTTTCCTTGAACTGTACCCATTCTGCAAACTTTTACTGATACAATAATCAATCAATCACTACAGCCTAAATTATATTATATACTATACCTTTCTGATGTTTTCTTCATTAGTTTCAGTTTTGTTGTTCTTGAACCCCTCATTGACCTTTGACCTTGCAGCTTCATGAAGGTAAACACAAGTTTGTCACACGTTTGATGTAGGAGAACGAGGCTGAAGTTACATATTATTGATGCAGTAGTGAACTGCAGAACCAGCTATATGACTTTCTTACCTTCCAGTGCTCTAGGATCATCCTTGAACACAGCCAGCCTGGTTCTGTGCAAAGCTTTAAATACGCCCAACACCTACACGTCACACACACACACACACACACTTCAGATATGTAAACATCTTCATAGCTCTGGTCCATAGCTCTAATGCAGATGCATCATTCAACGGCATTAGAGCTATGGACCAGAGCTAACATCTTCATAGACGTCCAGCAGATGAGAAACGTGTACATGAGTAAGTTCCCTTATTGCATTTATCTTTTTTTCCCCTTTTTTACAATAATAGCAGCAATAAATAATACAGCTAGCCCCTGGTCCAGTGCTTACAGCGAGTCTACTCGCTGTAAGCACTGGACCAGGGCAATACAGCAGACAAGTGTGCAAATGAAAGTCCTTCAGATCAGATATTCATTGATATGAAAGAACAAGAACAAAAAACAAAGTCTTTCTACAAATCTCACCTTCAGACGAGTCCCCATGTTGACTTTATTTTGCTCACTTGCTTCCTTCCGGGTTAGGTTGAATGAACTTCATAGATAGGCGGTTGCCTGACAACCAACTAGCCCATCACCAGGCGAGCTGGCGCCCCTCTGACGTATGGGATGTAGAGCAGTGGAGCGTGGTGGTGTACAGTGTTGCCATGTCTGCTTATTATAAGTAACTTTTCAAGGTTTTCTTTTAAAAATAACAGATGTACACTAGCCTGGGCACCATTTCATTTCGGTATATGATCCGGGCTGGAGCCGGATGATATGCTTACGTCATGTTGTAGGCAATGGTTTGCCTACAACTAAAAGCAATAAAAGCTCTCGTAAGCGAGAGCTTTTATTGAGAGGGAAAAGGAAGTTGTCGCCGCCTGTTCCGACTACAAAACAATACTACAACATGACGTAACCACATCATCCGGCCCCAGGCGGGATCATACGGACTTTTGAAACAGAGACCAGGCTTTCCTCCGAGGCGGTGGAAAGCCTGGTGAGGCGAGGTTAGATGTACACAGGTTTAAAGTGTGACCCAGTCGCTTCTTTAGAGCTTGTTTTATCCAAATCTGGCAACACTGGTGCATAGTGTGTGAGTTTGACAGTCAGACAGTACACTACAGTCCAGTCAGCGCCAACATGGCTGATGAAATTGCTAACTCACAGGTTGCTCAGCCGGGTGGAGACACGATATTCGGCAAAATCATACGCAAGGAAATTCCTTCAAAGATATTCTACGAAGATGATCAGGTATGTACGTATGCTGTATTATATATACCACGCGGTACACACAAACGTATGTAATTTAACGAAGCAAGCAATAATGAGTCATTATTAATGACTGAGAAACGGACCAGGACCACCCATGGCTCACTGGCTGACGCCGTTATTATGTTAGCCTAATGTATAGCCTTGTTTTAGCCCAGTTCTGCACAGTGCACCGTTCCAGAAAATAGCTGATCTACAAGCTCATTACGCGTCGCACTGAGACGCGTTATGAGCTTGTAGATTGGCTATTTTGGGTGAGCGAAACCGTCGTACGAGCCCGTATAAATCAGCCTGGTTGTCAGTGTCACTGAATGTACAGATGGTGGGGCTGCTTCACACATTATTTTCTTTTTAAATTATTCACTAAATCAGTCTTGAAAATTGCACATTGAGATTGTCTCGAAATGTAAAGTGTGCTACAAATAAAAAATATTATTATTATTATTATTACATAGAAATTGTAATTACACGTAGGAATTCATGGCTGAAAGCCCTCAAAAAACCCCATTAAAAACAAGTGTTTTGTGATTCCTTACCTTTTGTTTAGTGTTAAAAAGACACCTAGTCAGCCAATGTGGCAGTGCAGTGAGTGGACACCCAATGACGTTGCAAATGGCTCCATGATTAAATCCAGTGCATCCTGCTTCCAGATTGTTCTGATAAAGACAGTTTTTGTCCTTTTTTGTTTTTCAGTGTATAGCCTTCCATGACGTCTCCCCTCAAGCACCTACTCACTTCCTTGTTGTCCCAATAAAGCATATCGTCCAGCTGTCTAAAGCAGAAGATTGTGACGCTGCCGTAAGTATTCGGAAACCTCAAAGCGGCTTTGTGGGTATCTAAAAATGTACAGACAGTTCCTAACTTCCTATATGCTCCTACTTACAGTAGTTTTCATGCTTATTGCTTAGTACAGTGGTTTTCAAAGTGGGGACGGGGGACACCTAGGGGTTATTTAATTTTGCGTATCATAATTCATAATCACTCAGTTCTTTTGTCTTTCTCACTTTCAGTTACTAGGTCACATGATGATCGTGGCCAAGAAGTGTGCCGAGAAGGTGGGGCTGGCCAAAGGCTACAGGCTGGTGGTCAACGACGGCGTGGACGGCGGCCAGTCTGTCTATCACCTCCACATCCACGTCCTGGGTGGACGCCAGCTGGGCTGGCCCCCCGGCTAGAAACCCTGACCCCAGCAGCACCCCTTCTCCTTATATCGGCCATAATCATCTTCAGCTGAGCTGCCCCCCCCCCCCCCGGCTAGAAACCCTGACCCCACCAGCACCCCTTCTCCTTATATCAGCCATAATCATCTTCTGGATCAACCACTGTCTGTTGTTGTAACCCAAGTGTAACACAATTCAGTTAGTTTTGTTGCGTGTAGTTTAAGTTACTGTACTGTATGTGTGGGAATTAAAAGGAATTCACTAAAGTTTCCTGAGTGGCGTTTTCCTGATCAAATGAAAGGCTGGATATGTACCGAGGCTACATTCTTGATACAAAGGGAACTGTAATGTGGTAGTACACATACTTTGTGATACTATCTGATATAAATTTGTTTGAAATCCACTCCACAGACATGAATAAACATCAGAATGGCTCTTTATTAACAATAAGTAACAAATGTAGATAGTAAAACAAATATAAAATACATGAAACATTGAAGAAAAATATTAAACAAAATAAATAAAATTATCTTTACAGGAAAAAAAAAAGACAAAGATAAACACTGATAAGACGATGCGTAAACGACTTAAAAAAATAAAAACAAACGTGTACCGAGCATTTGCCATCCCCTTTTCTTTTTTTGATAAAATGTGACAAAAAGCAAAGTGGCTTGAACTTGAAGTTGCGTTCTTTATATTGTATAAAGACTAGAATAGTTCCACAGAGACGAGGCAGTCGCTCTGGTATCAGACACAGACTGTGACGTTTAGAGTTTAGAGTCCCACCACTGTACTGTGGCGTAACTGCTTCTCTATGGCAAAGAAACCACCACAATCTGATGTGCAAAACAAGAGAAATAACATTTATAGACACGTTTTCTTCCTTTTTATCAATGCCATTCTGTAGTTAAACCTGGCACTTGGAGGCATCAAATATTGAACAATACGGTAAAAGGAGGAAAGGATTCTGGTACCTAAATTCACTATTGCCAAAGTCTAAGGATTAATACATTGTCTTTTAATTAATCTTATTCTAGGACACAGACAATAAGCTGAAGAGATGATTAGAAAATGGCTAGTCCCCCTAAAAGTCGCTAGAAAAAGCAGAAAATTCAATGGGGAAGTGCATGCCTGTGTCTGGATTATTTTACAGTACAGTACTTGTACGCCCCCTTAGTGTAAAAGGGAAGAATGCATCTTCATTCATTGTTTTAGAAGTCACGTGATACGTAAAAATGTTCAAACAGGTTTGTGGGTAGATCAGTCGTTAGCTTGAGAGAACGCATTGTCCTTTAAGACACATTAGAAGTTTGGACCAAACAGTCCTTGTAAAATCGCCAACGTGTTTAGATAGACATTAGCAAAACAAATTCTAGCAGCTTTCTCTAGTCCATAGTTTGTAAATAACGGGTCATAAAAATGGCGATGAAATTATATAAAAAAACTATGGACTGTATAATATGACACTGCTGTAGTCTTTTGAGGAAGTCACAACAAAAGATTATACAGAGTTATATGTTATATGTTACACAGTATCTGAATGCAATGAAGGGCCCCTGTAGAACAATGTTTCTGTCTTCTGCTAGTGCAAAAAAAAGAAAAAACATCAGCCATGACAGAAAAGGGCAGACAAAAGCCAAATGTACATCAAAGTACATTGGACATCATGCGAAGTGCACTGAGTTTCAGTGTACAGTACAAACAAACAATTAAAAAAAAGCTTTTCACCATAGCTTGTCAACTGAATCTTTGATCATCATCAAAACTTTGAAATCAATCTGTTGTTGAAATACTGTAGATAACAAAAAAAACGATTAACAGCAAACAGATGAACTGATACGGTATGTCCAAAAATACAATTTCTTTTCCTTTTTTAATTTTGTGTGTGTGAGTGTGAGTGCATGTGGGGGTCTCTGTGTTTGAAATAATAATAATAATAATAATATTGGTACAGTATGCTACTGGGTGAGCTTGGTTTGCTAACAATTTTAATGGCATTTGAAAACGATTGTTGGTTCACTGGTTTCCCAACAGCAGTCAATGGTGACCACCATACCATTCTACATTAGGGCGGCAGTGGTTCAGGGGTTGAGTGGCCGGATGGGAACCGCAAGGTTAGTGTCGAAGTGTCCTTGAGCAAGACTCTGAACCCCTAATTGCTCACGATGTGCAGGTTGGTGCCTTGCATGGTTTCCTCCACCATGGGTGTATGAATGCATGTGTGAATGGGTGAATGTAATGCACTCTATCTATGTAAAGCGCCTTTGATAAAGGCGCTATATAAATGCACCATTTACATTAGTGAGGTTAATTACAAAACATCAACTTCCTGATAGAAAGCATGTGTGCATGCACACACACACACACACACACACACACACACACACACAACAGGAGCTACTGTATAAGAAGGGGAAGTACAGGATGAAAGGCAGGAGAAGAGGGAGGCACTATAGAAATCCATTTCAGTCTGCTATAGGATTCTGTTAGTCTTACTGGGCCAGTGGACGGAGTTTTAAGTCACATTATAATGAGAGTTCTGTGGTTCTATAGGAGTTTTGGAGATTTAATAGTGAGATTTAATCTGTTCATGAATTTGTTTGGCTTCAACTTGGGCACTTCATGAGATGGCAAACAAACTGTTCTCTCTATTGTAAATGAGTAAGGAAAACGTTGCAGTGTATAGTGCACTGCATTTCAGCATAGTGTGTGTTTACATGGCATCCGATATTGCAAGATTTATTGTACATTGGATTCTGTTGTGTACTGACAGGGAGTATAGTTGTACGGGTGAACCAACCAACGGTGATGCTGCACTTTAAGGCATGGTCTTTGTGAAGTTAAACCTAGTTTATTCTGTATAAAACAAGCTATACACGGCTCATAATACTCAATACATCAGCTCAACGCTGTGAGACAATATTAACACGGTGTGATCCCGTAGAAATGTAAGGAGGTATGAGCCAAGTGGCTCACAGCCTCTGTGAGACATGATGTCCATGATGAGCTAAAAGAAAATCTTACAGGGGTCGTTTCAATTTATAT
The DNA here is from genome assembly GCF_963924005.1 of Protomyctophum bolini. Lineage (NCBI taxonomy): Eukaryota > Metazoa > Chordata > Actinopteri > Myctophiformes > Myctophidae > Protomyctophum > Protomyctophum bolini. The sequence goes on from NC_137875.1 coordinate 37,718,310, forward strand.
TTAGTTGCGCACCGGTATTGTGCACCGAAAACAGCAGCAAGCTCACAACAACACGTGTCGCAGAGAGCGTGTCGATCTGCTATTATCGGCGCATGACAACACGTGCAACAATATATGAATTAAGCCTCACCGTTACACGGTATAAATTATGATATATGGTCCAGACACATTAGAGAAGGTTTGAGGAGGAAAGCTGGAGGGAAGAGCAGAGATTGCGCAAACCACAGGAAGTTGACCGTTGATATACTACGGTAGCAGTTGGCCGGTATGCACATGATACCGTTTATGGTCACGCTACTCATGTAGTAGCATCGCATGACGGTGTCCATTCATTCACAGGGCTGTGTTTCCGTTCAGGAGTGTGTATCCACGATCCATCGACTTAAGGTTTGTGGCCTTTTTTTGGCTGCTACACTACATGGGGGTTTCTGTCCATTAGGGGCTATAGTTGTGTGTCCATTAAGATCTGCATCATCACCCCAGTGTCCACAGGAGTCCGTCCATTCATTCAGACCTTGGAGAACAGTTCACCGCAGGTCAGGTCTGATAACACTTGCCGCTCCCTCTAAATGAAGTCAGCATTATTCATAATCTCATCCCCCCGAAAACACAGGGAAGTTTGGTGGTCGTTGTGTCAATGAAGTCTGTTTCATATTTCTACTGTGAGATCTGAATCCCCAGCCTGGCGTTTTCAATACACTGTACAATTCTTTCAGAGGAGAGAGATCTCACATGCTTCTGTTTTCCCCGGGGCTCACTTCTGAGCGATGGCCTCCTCTCCGCTCGGTCGGATGCGGCTGAACGGCAGCATCCCTCTGCCGGCTCCGCCGATGCCCACGTCCTGCAGGTTCCGTGCCGTCGTCGTGTCCTCCGGCTTGGCAGAGGCAGAGGTCCCCTGTTGTCCCCTGTTGTTGACGACGGTGGCCCCGGGCCCCGGCAGGATCTCCGGGAGGGGACCGGGGAGGACGGAGGAGGCTTGGTGGGATCCTCCGGGGCTGGTTGCCTTGGGGGCCCCTTGCAGGGGCTTGGTGGGGGTGGTGGGGCTGGTGGCCAGGCCCAGGGTGGTCAGGGCGTCCAGGGTGCCGTCTGGGTCCACCATCACGTTGATCACTGTGGAAGTATAGGAGAAGGAGAGTTCAAAGTGAAGTGGAATGGAGTGATGGTTCCTCCCATGCTGTTCCCAAGTGGGTGTTTGTGTCAACCAAACAATATTACTCCAATACAGTACTGTACTGTACTATACTATACAAAAAGTCATCATTAAGTTCGTCCCAATAGAGGCAAAATCTATACCCCCCCCCCCCCCCAAATAAAACAATTAAAAAACATAATTATTTTATTTTTCCCCACAAAAAAGCAAGGGATAAATGTACTAAAATAAAATAATCTTTGAAAAAATAGCCAATCTAAAACTCACATCTTGTTACATGAGATTTTGACAGACACAAAAAGTAGTTTGCGCTTACATGAGTAAGGTTTGTGGGGCTTTATGTGGGTCTGTGTGTTTTTGTGTGCGTTTGATTGAGAGAATGTTGTTGTTGTCTACAGGTACATCGTGTTTCATGCTCCTATGTATGTGCGTGCGTGTGTACGACGTGTGCGTCATGAAGGTTGCTCTTATGTATGTGCGTGCGTGTGTACGTGCGCGTCATGTATCCATGCCTCTTTAACGGTACCTTGTAGCTGTTTCTCTACTCTCTTTAACTCCAGTAGAATAGAGGAGATCTCCTGCAGAAATGAGAAAAGGAAAGCCACAGTGACACCAGCTCATAAAACCATAATATCTTCATATCACTATACGTTCCTATCTGTGCTCTATTGTTCCGCTGTGTAAAGTGACTATACGTACATTTACTCAAGTACTGTACTCTAAGTATAATCGTGAGGTTCTTTTCATTCACCTATAAGTATGTGTACTTTTTACTCCACTACAGTTATTTGACAGCATACATTTAACCACTCCGGCTATTCAAAAACATCCAAGTTAAAAAAAAGAAATTAAAGATCTGAGATTTATTTTACGATAGTACTGTAAGTATATTTTGAGGCCAATACCTTTGCACTTCTGTGCAAGTAAAAGTTTGAATTTTAAGTTTGCCTTTTACTTGTAACAGAGTATTTTGTTATATTGTGGTGATACTTAAGCAATATTACACTTCAGTGATGCTTGCGGAACTCGACTCCGTCTCGTTCCTGACCGCATCACTGTCGTGGCAATAATCACGTTAACCCACACCCTCGAGTGTAATATTGCAATTCTACCACAGTTACCCTTAAAACTATTAAAATCGCTGAAAGAATATATTTTTTTAATGACAGATGTAGTCACTACGACCACAACCTTCCCAAGAAACTAGCTAGCCTAGCCACCGAGTTTGCTAGCGCTCTGGGAGAACATAGCAGCTGAATTCTTTGTTTTGATTAGGTGGTGAACAGTGCTGGTTTAACCCACGGCTAGAAGGCTGTTTCAACCAATCAGATTGCTTCCTCGAAACGACCTGTGGTAGAATTTTACTTAAACAAAGGATCTGAATACTTCCACTGTGCTGTTCAGATACCCATGCAGAGGGTTGCCCTACCTTGTTGGTGGTTTTGAGGAGCGGTATGTCACTCTCAGATCTCAGTTTGTTCTCAATCTCGTCCCAGTTCCTGTCCTTGTCTTTGAACAATATCCTGGAGCAAAATGACTTTGGTTACACAAGCACACAATGTCAAACTGCAGGTGCTTACGTGCATGCTAAAAAAATGCCCTTTGGAATGATATTCAATTCTAATGCTGCGTCATCGGTGCCCATACCCGAGGCGGGGGTTGGCGAAAGGGCCTTTCTGTGTTTGCATGAGTTTGCATGTTCCAGTGAAATTCCCCCCGGTCAGGTGAAAAGAAAGCAGCTTGGACTCCTCATGCATAGAAGGAGGCATGAGGTCAGTCCGCTGCCCCCCCAGGTTGGCAGAAGAAGTGTAGCACCCAGGATTACATTAGAATTCACTGGGTTGCAAAATCGTGGGATAAAAATTATAGGGAAAAATAAATTCTAATGCTGTTCTATTCCATTTAGAATGGCATGTTTTTGTATTCATGTGTGATGTAATGTGTGTATTTGCTACTTGTAGCCAGGCTACATATTGGTTACTGAAATGACCCAAACTAACTTTATCAAAGCTTATTTTTTATCTTAAATGTCCACTCAGTCATTGTTTAGCAAATGCTATGGCTAACATGTTATAATATTTATTATATAGTTGTTATAATGTCGTAAAAATGTTTATTATATAGGCAATTATACAAAAAGTATTTCAAAACAAAAGCAATGGCAAATAGTTGTCTTGGTTCCAGGATCCAGTGGGCCTTTAAAGCTTTAGTTGTTTTACCTGATTTTTCCTGCCGTCTTGTCAACAGACTGTCTGATCTTGGAGGACAGCTGAGACACTGAGGTAATCAGGAGACTGTCCAACACCGCCTGAATGGACAGAGGACAACACCAACTACAGTCAAACACTGAAAGGAAAACTGAATTTCATCATTTGAAAGAAACAAACGACAAGCAATGTATTGCAGTAACTGGCTCGAGAGCAACTCAAAATACAATTTAACTGAGCTTAGCTTAAGTTCAGGAAGAATACCTTGGCAAGGCATCTCAATATCCAATCAGTAGTACTGTAGGTTCGATAAAACCAGATGAACGACAAAGTTGTTTGTAGTGAAAGTTGTTTTGGGAGGATGTGAGACAAGAAGTGAGTTGACTGTCTACAGTCAACTGTACTTTACTAATTAAAGATTATTAATTATAAAAAAAGAAATCTAAAATTTGACCAGCACAACTGTCGAAACGGCAGAAAGCAGTATTTATTTGCCGTTATCATAATTGTATTATGTTTTTCTTGCAATTTTGGAAGTAAAATTTTAGTCAGGTTAAGGGGTTAAGCTACTTGCATTCAGAAAACAATGAAAAGGGTTTGAGAACCACTGATTTATGAGAACCAAACCCATTGATGGCAGGACTACACACGTCCTTGTTATTCCTCTGGTACTGTATGTCACCACGTTACAGTATCTCTCCCCACTGTCCCCAGTGTTGTTTTCGTCGACTAAAAAAAAAAGTTCGTCGACTACCTTTTCTCACTGACAAAAAACGAATGGAAACTAAATGAAAACTAAGCTACGATGACTAAAACTAAGACTAAATATACTGACAATTTCGTCGATAAATAGAAACTAGACTAAAATGTTAGGAAGGGACTAGTGGACAAGAGATCCAGTATAAGTCATTTCACACTTGGTTGCATGCTGAAAATATTTTCAGCAAGTGTAAAAACACTCATTACGACGGCATCAAGGCCCGCCAAAAGACATTTTAGCCGACTAAAATCTGATGACATTTAGTCGACTAAAACTAGACCAACACTAAGACATTCCAGGTGACTAAAATGTGACTAAAACTAAATGAAGTTTCAGTCCAAAGACTATGACTAAACTAAAATCGAAATGTGCTGCCAAAAACAACACTATCTCTCCCCCCTCATGTTTATTTCTCCGCTCTCTCTTCACCACCTCCTCTCGTCTCACCTCCTCTCGGTTCCAGGTGCGTCTCCTCAGAGCCCGGGGCTCCAGGCTGTCGGGAGCGCGTGGGCGGAGCTCCACCGGCCGCCCGTTGATCTCGGGCGCCTTATTGGTCGAGATCACGGGCGGGATCTTCCTGAAGTTGAGGCTCTCGTCAAACACCCGATCCACGAGCTGGGTGGGGAGAGAGAGAACAACAAATGGTGGGGAGAGAGAGAGAGAGAGGGGGAGAGAAAACAAGAGACACATAGAGAGTGGGGGGGAGAAGAGAGCGAGACACGAGGGTCGAGGAGAGGAGGTTAGGAAACAACATATCTCAGATTCTCAGTTGTATACGTATTAGATGAAAATGTGCGATAAATGAGAAAGTTAAAAGCTCTTAAGGGTAAGCTAAGCTTAGTGAGGGGTTGCCAGTCAATAATACTCCAGTTCCTCTCATGGCAAAGAAAGAAAGAAAGAAAGAAAGAAAGAAAGAGAAAGATATAAATACCTCCCACGATGGATATAAAATCCAGAAGCAGCGGTGTTTTAGCCACCAAAAGGAGTCAGAGTTAGGGCCGATTCATACTCCTATTTTAGAGCCGAATAAAAGTCGGTTCGGCTCTGTAGAGCCTACAATGTGACGTCATTTGAGGTTCGGGGGGGGGGGGGGGGGTACCGTCCTAAAGTCGTCTCTTCGGCGCTACTGAAAATGTCTGACGAGCCGAAATCATTTCGGCACTACAGCGCCGAAACAGCGGTAAAATAGTAGAGTATGAATCGGCCCCTTAGCCATCTTTAAATCAGAGCGACAGCAGCAGCAGCAGCAGCAGGGTGTCTGTCTGTCAGGACTCAGGAGGAGCGATGTGCACATGCGTTGGAGGGACGGCCAATAATGGACGAGGAGAAGAAGAAGGAGAAAGAAAGAAAGAGGGGCACCTTTTCCATGCCTTCCTCCTGTATGTCCGGCTGCAGCAGCGCCGCAACAGGGCGCCGCGCGGCGGGCGACGTCGTGCCTACCTCTTCCCGGGTGTCGATGGCCGATCCGGGCGTGGTGGCGGCGGTGCTGGCCGTGGTGCTGGGCGCCGTGCCGGACGAGCTGACCGAGTCGATCTCCCCCGCCACGTCGTGGATCTCCCGCGCCAGGATGGCCAGGTCCTTGGCCAGGTCCTGGCTGATCCTGCGCACACAGGGGAATAACCTGTTCAACCAATCAGACGGGACGGGTTCCTTTTTAGGGCTCGAGGCAAAGTGCATTGACATACTGTATATATATCATCATCATCATCATCATCATCATCATTATCATTATCATCAGCTTGTAGATCTGCTATTTTACAATAGCTAAAGCATAACATAATGCTAACACCAAAAGGGGTTAAAGGCGGTTACGCCGCGCGGACCAAAGCCAACTCCAGTTGTGAGACACGATATTTTGGACCAAACAAATAATTACAAAGAAGAAAAACAACAACAAAAGTGTTGTATAACCTGCCGTTTTTTTTCCTTCTTTCTAATTCTTTGTTCGGCCCCATGTTTGTTGTCATGATTTGTCACAACTCGAGTTGGCTCTGTACGAGGCTTTAAAAGGTCTTTAAATAAATACTTTTTTGGAAAAGTCTATGAGGAAAATGAACGGGGAATCATTTCCTGGGCCCTGGTAGGGGGGCGGGACTGCGGCGCTAGTCTATTGACGTGTGTTAAACAATACCAGTAATCTAGTAGCCAAACTACGACTATAGCATGACTATTACTCAGTGACTCAAATTAAGATTAACATACAGTCTCACTGGAAGGCATTGTTTTAGCTGTTTAGCTGTTTTGTGTAATGCATGTCACAGTGAGTACATTGAAGCAGTTTCCAGCACTGCCTTCAACATTCAAGCTGTTTCAGACATTATTATTAATAATTACGCTAAAATTCATGTTCAAAGATTTTCAGCAAGATATGTGGCACGGCATGGCAAGATAATACTAGTAACACTAGTACAGTAGCACAGGCTGGGTGCTAATAATAATAATAATAATAATACAGACATGACAAACCTTTGGTTATAATAATAATGTTTTTTTATCCACCTATTTTATACTTTCAAACATCTTCGACAATAGCAAAATGCAAGCTCACGTGATGCATGAGCTTGTAGATCAGCAATTATTTGCACATTTTTTAAAGTGGTCACAAGATATAAAACAAAAAATTCTAACGATATATAGGACGCTACAATATCAATATCAAATCATATTATCCAATAAAAAATACAACATATTGTTGGACTAACACAGTTTTGACCACTTTATACTGGAGAAGAAGATAAAAAAGGATCTCTGTCACGTTTTGTCTCTACTTCTCCAGTTTTCCGACGCTCCTGTTCACTGTAGGTGTGCAGAAGGACTTTTTTTCTTTTCTTTATACTGAAATATTGTGTGGATCGAGGGCCGAAACTGCAAACTGACAACTAACCCATTTAGGCCTGACGTCGAAAAATTAAAAAAAAAATCTTCTAAATGGTGACAATTTTCAGAAAAACCTCATGTTTCTGTATCAGTGGCGCTCAATATTTCACGTCAAGGACCCCAAACATGATATGTAATTGGCCACCGACCCCCCCATCTGGAAAATATGTTGTTCCAGGAACCTCTCATGCAGAAGCAAAGATTTGAGTTAAAAACGTCTGAAAGAATATACATTCAAAGATTCGAGGCATACATTTTCACGATTTTTCAAAAAATAGCAGACCTACAAGCTCGTAGCGCGCCACTCGGTGTCCGCGCTATGAGCTTGTAGATCTGCTATTTTTCAATAGCTAAAGTATAACAAACACCAAAAGGGGTTCCCGCGTAAAAATGGATACCTGGCAATCTCCTCGCTGTGCGCCGTCCAGTCCCTCATGTACTCGTCCTGCTCCCTCGCGCGGTACTTCATCACCACTCCTCCCGGGCCCGTCACCGTGCCGGGGGGCGTGGCCGGGCCTCCGCCGCCGCCGCTGCCCGTCCTGGAGCCGCCGCCGCGGTGCAGGACCGACGGGGGGTGATGGGGGCGCAGGTGGTGGTGGGCGCGCCCTCCGTGTCTCGGTTGGAGGTTGCGGTTGGAGCCGAACTCCTCCTCCGAGGTGGAGCCGTACTCCGGAGGCAGCCGTCTCCACCTGCTGCTGCTGGAGACTGGGAGGGAGGGAGGGAAGAAGGGAAGACCGTGTTTATTGTTTTTTTTTAAATGCGTCTGACAAAACTACGAGGACAAGTTTTCAGCCCGACATGGGGCCTTGATCATCAGGTCGGACCCAATCTGAGAATCCCATCGTCAAATATTCGGGGAAAACAGCGCTTCCGCCTGACAGTCTGTCTTGAGAGACTATAGGTCTGACCTGACTGTTGGTGGAATTGTAGCCTCGATACCCAAGGCTTTCATTTCGTCTGCGCGACAAAATGAAAACTGGAATTGTAACCTCATGGGAGCTTCATCGGACTGATGAAGACCTCTCTTTTTTATTTTCAGGATTCAAATTTACACCTAATGATGACAATGCTGCTGTATGAGGCAACAGACCGGAGAGTCATTAACTTTAGTTTTTTGTGGTTTTATGTTACTGCATTGTTAATCGTATACTGTGTATAAGACTGTTAAAGCCAGGCAAAGTCACATATTGTATCAGCGACGAAAGCCAATATTCTTTCTGTCGTGCTTACTATTCCACTAAGACTGAAGGGAGGAATGTTAGGGGCTCTCAGTGGACCATGTTCCAAATGACAGGCATGTTTTGTCATTGTACAGTATGAAGTTATTACCTCATACTCGGTGCTGGGAAACTCCACCCCACACAGGGTGAGGTTTCCCCATTCGCATTATTATGGTCATCAGCGGGGCAAGGCTGGTGATGATGCTGCAAAACTATTGAAAAGCTTTACCGCTTGTTAACGTTTTTAATTTTCCTTCATGCACAGCTCAGCTGCAAGAACTTTTTTTTTGTGTGAAAAATGTAACATAAAAGAAATGGCAACACAAAACCTTAGCTGGTTAATAATCCCGCCACCTGAAAGCACCCCAGGGCAGCCTATACAGAAGCGTCCCACAAGGGTTTGCGGAAAGCCTTGGACCGAGCCCGGGAGGACATGTTAATCTACACAGGGTTCCACAGTGGTCACAGTGACTGCGTCAACTGTAGCCCACAGACACCGCGATGAGACAACGTCATGCTCTCTCACCTCTCCACTCATAATTTCAGAAGGGGAAATGGGATGACATTTTTTTTGTTTTTGACCAACACTCCGTGGCACTAATATATATATGTCCACAAGGAGGAGCATCGTTCCAGGCGCATAATCTTCTCCCTGATGTTATACACTGAATGAACACCACATTTGGGGTGTGTAGTAGTAAGTAAAAATGTCTGAAATGAATTATTGGTTGGTCAGAAGAGCATTCGAGTCATCTTCATCACTGTATTATATGGCTGAATTAGACGGGTGGGGATCACACAGTTAATAATAATACTGTAACGCACGTTGCCAGACCTGGGTTACTCTACTGGTGCTGCTGTTATGCTTCATTTCTACATGGAGTAAATGTAGATAAGCTAAAGTTTGGTTCATGACACAAGTACAAATTAAGCTTTTACTCTTGTGTAATTACAACCCTTTCCCCCCCATCGACTACTGAATGATTTTCTTATTTGGTCTTTTATCATAAATATGGTAATAAATAATACACTCACAAAATTGTTTCAGTTGCACCAAGGGAAGTTAAATGAAACGTTCTATCAGTGTAACCCAGGTCTGACACGAATGGACGCACACGCACACGCGCACACACACACACACACACACACACACACACACACACACACACACACACACACGAACACACACACACACACACACACACACCACACACACACACACACACACACACACACACACACACACACACACACACACACAGAGTAGCGGTACAGTACCCATCAGCTCCTCCTCGGTAGCAACACCCTCATGCTCAGGCTGAGGGCTCTCTGGACGGTGAAGACCAACACATCACAATGGAAACGTTGGAAACAACTCAATGAACACGTCACCGACACGTGATGTACACACACACAATACTTTGCCAGGGAATGAAGGGTCTATCTATAGTACCCACCCTCCAAACCTTCAAAACCCGCCCTCAAGACCCACCTCTTCAACATTTGCCTTCCCCAGCTAACCCTTTTCACTGTCTTGTAATGTTCTTTAGCTTTTAGTGTTTTTTTTCTTACCTCTGTAAAGCCCCTCCCATGTAAAGCGTCTTTGGGTACTCAGAAAAGCGCTATATAAATTTGAGATATTATTATTATTATTATTATACTCGCACAACGCACACCACAATACATACAGTATACATTATATTATTCAAAGGCCAATAATTGATTCTGACCTATAACCTGAATAAGAAAGTCTGATGGTAATCTCTACAAATCCACCTAGCGTTTTAGATTTTCTTTTAACCTCACACTCAATTTAAGTTTTAAAATAAAGAAGCACAATACGGCTTGAGTCATTTAAAACCTGTTGACAAGTAGTCTGCATGTTTTAAGCCTTTTTAGTGTCTAGATGCATAACGTTATGGTATAGTATTTGAAAGGCATTAAAATAACCCCTAAGAGAGTTTTAGTTAAACACAGTAAAACCCTATGGTAAAAAAAAAAAACAGACCAGTCTGAAGCGAGTGGTGCAACAACAGCACCCCCTATTGGTAAACACACACTACACAGGGGGGGGTGTCATCATCATTATTTTGCTCACCTGTGGGAGAGCAGTATCCCGACGTGGCGGCGGTCTTGCTCCTGGCCTCCGTCAGCTTGGACACGCTGTTGGCCCTCATCCTCAGCCTGCTCTCCGTGGGCGTGGAGGAGCGCAGGCCCAGGCGCAGCGCCGTCTCCGCGGACAGCCGCTGAGACGAGGAGGAGGCGGAGGAGCCCCGCCCGGGAGGCGGCGCCATGCACTCAGAGTCGCTGCGCGCCGACGACACGGAGGCGACGCGGTTCCTCCGCGGCTGGGCCAGCATGTCCAGGCGCGCCGACGGCGTGCCCTTGCTCCGGCCGGACGGCGGCCTGGAGGTGGAGCTGGTGGTGGACACCTCCGAGGCCACCGACATGCGGTCGGTGTTGTCGTTGGCCACGTCCGTGTCCGAGGTGTTGTCCCCCAGGCGGGCGCGGCGGAGGAGGGAGGCCCTGGTGGGCCGCGGCTGTGGGAGGGAGGCCGTCTGCTGCTTGCCCAGGGAGGACGTGGTGGCCGCCTGCAGGGTGCGGCTGGTCTTGGAGGAGGAGCCGGAGCCGCCGCCGGAGCTCTTGACGGACCGGCCGTCCAGCTTGGACTGGAGGAGGTCGTCCGTGGTGGTGGTGTGGTGGGAGCCGCGCAGGCCGGAGTACGCGGGGCCGGAGTACGACGTCTCCTGGTCCGAGGAGAGGATGTCGGAGATGGGGAAGGACGACGTCTGGTCGTCGTCCGTGAGGTCCAGAGAGGCCTGGCGAGCCCTGGAAGAGGCGGACGACGGCTGGACGGTGGTTCGTCGCGAACCGCCTCCCGTGGCCTCCGTGGTGGCGGTGGTTCGGCTCTTGGTCTTCCTAGACTCCAGGCGTTCGCGGGCGCTGGCGCTGACCGCCGCGCCGCCGCCGGTCCTGGAGGACACGGCGCTCACGTTGCTCTTCTCGCGGTGCAGGCTGCTCAGAGAGCGCCGCTTCTGCACGCTGCTGCCGGTGGCTTTGATCCTCTCCGCCTCTCCTCCGGTGGCCGTCACCTGGCTGGCGGTGCTGGCCGTGTCCACGTCCGACTCGGGGGAAATGGAGCCGGCCCGGCGTTGGCCCCCCTGGCCGTTGGTCTTATTGCCGCTCCTCTGGTGCTCCAGCTTGTTCTCGTCCCGGAGCTTGGCCTCCAGGAAGGCCATGACGGCCTCCGTGTCCTTGAGCAGCGTGGCCGTGTCCATGCTGCCCGCCGAGTCGCTGCGCTCGCGCCCGCCCACGCCGCCCCGGTTGATGCGCGGGATGAGCTCCGAGGGGACGTTGGCGCTGGGCTTGTCCACGGTGAAGCTGCCCTGGCGCACCAGAGGCTTCCCCCCCCCTGACGACTTCCCCTCGCCGCCCGCCGTCTCCCCACCTCCTCCTCCCTTCCTCTCCTCCGACCTCTTCCTTCGCTCGGCGCTGGAGGAAGAGGCGCGAGCGTGATGGGGCGGCCTGGACGGGGAGGAGGTGGCGGAGCTCGGCTTCCGTCTGACGCCCGTCATCTCGCCGTCCTCCTCCAGGGGCGTGAGGGACTCGTGTCCGTCGCCCTTGTGCCCTCGGAGGTTCTGCTGGCTCTCCTTCTCCTGGGGCTCCGTGTCCTGCTTCTCCCCGATCTCGGACCGGCTCAGGAGGCCTTTGTTGTTGGCACCTGCACCGGGTCTGTTATTGGCCCCCCCACCCCGGGGGTCGTCCCCCCCGCCGCCCGGGAGCTGGGGGAGGGTCCTGCGTTTGCGGTCGCTCAGGCCGGGGACGGACGACGACGACTCGAACGAGTCCGTTTCTGTGTGGAGACATCGAGATGACAAATGGGTGTCAAACTAGTTTTAGTCGACTAAATGTCATAGGATTTTAGTCGACTAAATCTACAGTTGATTTAGTCGACTGAGTTGTATTTTGGCGGGCCTTGATGCTGTCGTAAATGACCGTTTTTACACTTTGCGCGTTGTGAGCTTGTAGATCGGAAATTTTCAGCATGCAACTAATTGTAAAATGACTTATACTGGATCTCTTGTCCACTAGTCCCTTCCTAGACATTTTTGTCTAGTTTTTATTTGTTGACCAAATTGTCGGTATATTAGTCTTGGTTTGAGTCATCATAGCTTAGTGTTCATTTAGTTTCCATTTAGTTTTCGTCAGCGGAGAAAAGGTAGTCGACGAACATTTCTCATCTCAGTTTTAGTCGACGATAAAACAACACTGATGTCAAACAAATGTACACACACAATGGCAGTAAAAATTATTTGCCTATACGTTAGGTTTTGTCTGCTGTTCTATTAATTTCTGTGAAGTGTCAAGGTTTCCCCTGACTGCGTATACCACTGTACCTCTCTCCTTGTGCAGGAAGGCGGGCGTCGTCTCTGCTCCAGAGCCCTCGGGGTCCGTCCTGGTGTGATTGGCGGATAGACTGGCCCACTGAGACACCCAGCCAGTCTCACCAGCATGGGCCTGGGAGGGGTGGTGGGGGATGGGGGGGTAAAGAAAGAGGAGGGGGGGGGGGATGTGGGGTGAGAGAGACCAGTCAAAAATGAGCAGGAAGATATAGTTGCAATGATCCAGCATAGCAACAGTGTGTGCGGATGGATGTACTGTGTAGAAAGAAAAAAAACATACCCTGACTTAGGGAGAGATTTAAAATCCAGACTTGTGCTTAGTTCACACTCACGTAATCATGATTGAAACATGGCAATTCATTTCAGACATCTTATTTGGTCAGCGTTTTGCGCCTTGTTCTCCTCGTCTCCTCACACAGTGGGAAGGGGTTAATATAATAACCGATATCCATCAGGACCACAGAGGCCAGTACAGTACAGCATGTACTGTACCATTTTGACCAGAGATTAATAAGAACCCTTAACAGCGACGATGATGCCTTTATAACATTGTAGTAAAAAAAAGCCTGTCACAGTGCATCGCGTTTCACGTTAAAAGAAGTAGAGTCGCCCGGAGGGCAGAGCATGGTCTGTCATCTCGTCCTGATCTAGGTCACTCGATTGGTCTCCCCCCCCCCCCCCCCCCCCCCCTCCCACCGCCTGAGAAGGCGAGGCAGTGGAGGGTTTCAAAGCTGCAGGAGTATATGACTGTCTGAGTCCCCATTATAGACAGCTCGGCCATCGAGTCTTTAATCTCATCTTCCTCACATTCTAAACTACGGTACGACGCACAGTAGAGAGAGAGATCTCTGCTGTGGCTGGTTTGAATTGTGTTTTAGGTATAGCGACTTCTTTCTTTTTTTCCTCATGTACTGGCGTTGGAGTATTAGTATACAATGTATACTATATTATGAAGGCATGTTAAGTTAACCTATTTTTTTTGCAGGAACCCCTGTTGGTGTTTTAATCATTATGTTTAGCTATTTTTGAAAAATGGGGAAAATGTGCCTCAAATCTTTGAATATATATTTTTACAGAGTGAACATTCTAACTCAAATCTTTGCTTCTGGGGAGGTCCCTGGAACAACATATATTCAGATGGGTGGGCGGAGGCATATTACATATCATTTTTGGGGTCATTGACATGAAATATTGAGCACCACTGATTTTTCAGAAAACTGTCAGCTTTTTTTTTTAAATTCAGGACAAAATGGGTTAAAAGAGATACAGTATATTGGGCCGGGCCACACTGGGGGATGGAATTGGTTCTGCAACGCGGTATGATGCCACTATAATCAATGGAACCCAGCTGCGGTACTGTACACAGGTTGTGCCGTAAGCTCTGCCATGTGAATCTATTTTTTTCACGCGAGTGCTCTATTTTGTGTTAGCGCAGCCCTTCGCCTCGCCTTCAGAGGGAAATAAACTGTATATATATAATACGGAACTCCCCGCGGGACGGACAAATTGTCGCCACCTATAGCTGCGTATACGGTTCTGTTCCGTCCCCCAATGTAGAATGTATAGTACAAGATTTTCCCATTCTGACCCGAGATCAGATTCTAAAAAATGTCTTCTATACATCCTGACAGTTTTCTGAAAAAGCCACGTTTCTATGTCAGCGGTTCTTCGATTTTCTTCCCCAAAAATAGCAGACCTACAAGCTCATAGCGCGCCACTCGGTGGCGCGCTATGAGCTTGTAGATCTGCTATTTTTCAATAGCTAAAGCATAACATATAATGCCAAAATGGGTTATGTCAGATGCAATGGACATAAATAGACATGGTCCACGGTGAGTCATAGACTGATGGTGTTAAGGCACAATGAGAAGGAGAGAGAGAGAGAGAGAGAGAGAGAGAGAGAGAGAGAGAAAACAGCATTGTTTTAGTTATGAAGCCACCCTACCTCCTTTGTTTTGTCTCCAGTCTCCTTGACTCTCCCCAACCCGGCCTTCAGCTCAGACCGTAATAGTACAGAGGAGTCTGGATTCTGGTTCTGGTCCACTCCAAACACCTGTGGGGGGCGGGGGGGGGCATTTCAACTGTAAGCCATTTTATCTGGAAATCATCTCAAAAACACATTGTTTCTTCTCGTATTGATGTGTGTGTGTGTGTGTGTGTGTGTGTGTGTGTGTGTGTGTGTGTGTGTGCGTGTTTGCTACTTTCAACCTGATGACCATGTTTTGAGCATGTATTTATACATTTTTTCTCAACCCCCCCCCCCCCCCACCAAACAAAATAACAGATCTACCAGCAATGAGCTATTTTTGCCATTAAAGTCCTACGATGAAATATATAGGGTTTAACCCATTCTGGGGCGGGAACCCCTTTTGGTGTTAGCATTACGTTATGCTTTAGCTATTGAAAAATAGCAGATCTACAAGCTCATAGCGCGCCACCGAGTGGCGCGCTACGAGCTTGTAGGTCCGCTATTTTTGAAAAATCGGAACGAACGACTGACATAGAAACATGGCTTTTTCAGAAAACTGTCAGGATGTAGAAGAAGACATTTTTTTAGAATCTGATCTCAGGTCAGAATGGGTTTTACGCAGTTCATGTCCACGTGTGTGAAACCAGAGAACCACTACATTAGTATGTGTTGCAGCACAGCTCAGACGGTCCTTTGTCACGAAAAGCTGATTCAACGGCACGACGCCCTTCATCACGTAAACCCATGTCATCATAGAATCCTACCCCGAAAGCAAGCAAACACACACTCTCTCTCTCTTTCTTTGTGTAATTCAAGCGATGCATGGTACATGATAGGTATAAGTGCCATGGCAACCTGAAAACACAATAATGTGTGCATAAAAGACACACACACACACACACACACACACACACACACACACACACACACACACACACACGACATAATGCTCATTTAAGAGAACAAAATGGAGAGTGCGGAAGCAAGCGAGAGCCAGGCGCTGTAGGCAGAGTGCCAATTAGAGTGTCAGCTAATTACAGCTATTAGCATAACAACACATGCCTTTTAGAATGCAGTAAAAAAGTGACTGAAGTACAACCACGCTGGTTACTGAGCCCTCTATGTTTTAGTAATCCCAGGCGCCTCTCTCTTAAAGACACAGCTCGGTATAGACCTTTTAGCTTATATCCGCTAAATCATCTTCACTGGCTGTAAAATGGACTTCCTGAAATGCACCGACATGCCCTCCACTCCACTAAAGCCTTTATTATAGATTTATACGTTAAGTGCATGCCGGTGTCACGGGGGCCAAAAATAGCTACAGTATCTACAAGCTCACAACACATTGCTTTGATGTGTAACCGAGCTCTCCTGCACTTATAGGGAACCGTCAGAGAAATAGAAAGAAAAAACATGGTCGCTTGAAAACCAAAGCTGCAACCATTTATGATTATTTTAGGTGTATTTATTTTTCATGCTGTGTTCCCTTAACTTCCCTATATGTAATGTCATTGCGAACGCAGTGAGCACTAACTATGAGACCTAGCAGATCATGTCTGTCTGTCTGTCCCGCTGTATCCAAATATGGAGTGTGTTGCATCAATCACAAACAAATCACTCAGCTCCATATATGGGCACAAAAGGGGCCAGGTCCACATACGTATACAGTAACATTTTGTGTGTGTGTCAGACTGCCACAATAGCTGCGTTCGCTTCCCGCGTTAACGCGTCTTACTGGTGTAAATGTATTCCACTGTTTGACCGTCTGTTTTTCCGTGTTGTGTTTCCTGTGAGGACTGCGGATGAAAATTAGCAACTGTGCTATATCTGGTGTGTTTACGTCCATGTGACGTCTATAAGGGCTCGTATTCGGGGAGGCCTCATAGCCTAAGGATCTGTATTTCTTCTTAGGAGCTGTGGGGAGGGAACGGAGCTGGTCACGTTTGAGTCTCTAAACCCTGTCTCCAGATACCTCCTTCTTATGCTTTCTTATATTCTTAATTATGTATACTAACTCTGCACTAATGCTCTGTGCGCCATACTTTGTAGGGTGACTTCACGTCATGGGACTATAACGTCACGCTGTCGACCGTCAACACTATGCAAACACACTGTGAGCTTGTAGATCTGCTGTTTCTTGGCATGCATCACGAGCGCACAACTAAGCATATAATTAAGCATAACGTGTCTATGAATAGTAAACTTGAGAGGCTCTACAACAGCCTAATAATTACAAAACTTTCTTTTTGGCTAGACTACACATTTCCTTCTGTTAAACCAGTAATTTTCACTGTACTGCAAGGCAATTTTGACATGGGTATTTAAGCTGAATATCCTAAAAAGATATATACACACCGGTATATATTTTCAGTCAAATGGCTTCCTTAGCCTAGCATTGTTATAACTGCTTCTCACTCGTCTCATTGCCCTGCCCCTTCGGAGACATGTTTGGTCGGCTGTGGGCGTGCAGTGGGTCGGTGGCTTTTCCAGGCTCCCTGGAGCGCTGTTTAATACAAGAGGGCAGTGTTTGATGGAGCAACTCTCCCAGGGCTATTAGAGAAGCATTCGTTTTGCTGGTAGGTTTTGTCAGAGGACGGAGTCGTGGTGGTGGTGGTGGTCAAGGAATCCATCCCCGAGCCACATAGCTTGGTTTAGTGTTATGTTAACCGAAGGCCACACCCACAACACCAGAGGGAGATCAACAACCCAGATTCGGCACAAACAAGGGACTCAATTATTTTCGCTCCTATTCCACCAAAATGTGGAACGCCCGACCAACAGTCATTAAGACAATGCGAATCCCTTGACTCCTTCAAAACCGCTCTCAAAGGGCACCTACAGTACGGACGGCTGCAATTCGGAACTGGCCCCCGTAAAAATCTGAATCCTCCCGGCAATACTGCACTGAAATTGTTTTTTTCCAAATAACTTTCCTGTTCATTTAACCAAATACAATAGCTACAATAATGTGGGTTCAGATCAGGACGATAGGCTTTCCACAGTGATTCCCATGGCAGGGGGTGTCAAAAGGAATCGGAGGTGACTGGTTGTGATGCGGAGCAGAGTCCAAACCTAAATTGCGTTTCATCAGAGGCGGGGGAGTTAAGCCATTTTGAACGGTAACCCCTTTTGGTGTTATGTTATACTTTAGCTATTGCAAAATAGCAGATCTACAAGCCCATAGCGCGCTACGAGCTTGCAGGTCTGCTATTTTTGAAAAATCGCGAAAATGTATTGCAACTTTGAATATATAATTCTTTCAGAGTGAACGTTTTTAACTCAAATCTTTGGTTCTGCATGGGGGGGGGGGGGGGGGTGTCTGGAACTACATATTTTCAGATTGGGGTCCGTGGCCCAATAGAGATAACTCTGGGGGTCCTTGACATGAAAAAGGTTGAGCACAACTGACATAGAAACATGGGTTTTTCAGTAAACTATTAGGATTCAGAAGCCTTTTTCTTTAATCGACCTTCAGTCCAAAATGGGTTAAAGTCATCATTCTTTCTCTCTCTTTCACAGGAGATTTAAGTGGCTTCTTGTGCATTTCCACATGCTATTCCATGAGTATAACAGAACAACGATTGAATGCTCGATAGGTTCATATGGTTTGAATTACTCTCACTCGCTCAAAACCCCGTCCATTATTTACACAAGAAAAAAAAAACCCTGGCAGAGAAAGGCAGATCTACAAATGCGATTTGAAGTGCCTTTGACAGGAGAAGGAGATGCACAGTTGATTGAGGTTGAATCAGTTGCACATGTTCCATCGACAACATGGCACTGATATGCAGCTAAAACATAAATAATTCTACCAGCTGTGCTGTGGTGGTAGTAGTGGCAGTGGGGAAGTTGTGCAAGTCTACACACACACACACACACACACACACACAAACCACACTAACATGTTTATATTCGGCCCAGCCAGCGTGCTTTCTGGTCTAGAGGGGGGGCACGCTTGCAGCACGCTTGGTATTTTTGGTCATAAAAGCCTGGATACCGAGGCTGATATTCTGTTAACCACTGAAACCCTATGTAGTTGACAAGCTCTATTGGCTCAATACTTTTCCGAGTCTACAACCAAATCTATTTGCCAAAAATAGATTGTTCAACAAACGTTCGCCTCAGAATATGGACACTTAAACACTAGGTTTTTATGTGGTTATGGATGCCCTTTGTTCATGCCGAGACGTATCACAACTCAACTGAATTAACCATGGGTTGACAAACACTGAGGTAGATCAGCACATGATGTGGAAGAATTATATATTTTGATACCATTGTGAATCAAAATATGTGCAGCAGGTTGACTTTGACCCTGGGCCCATTCTGGGCGGGAACCCCTTTTGGTGTTTTAACTAAGCATTATGTTATACTTTAGCTATTGGAAAATAGCAGATCTACAAGCTCATAGCGCGCCGCCGAGTGGCGCGCTACGAGCTTGTAGGTCTGTTATTTTTGAAAAATCGTGAAAATGCGGCACAAATCTTTGAATATATATCCTTTCAGAGTGAACGTTTTATTTTATTTTGACGTCAGGCCTAAATGGGTTAACTTACATGTTGTTTTTCGGTCCAGTTACCTGGTATTTATTATTTGGATGTGCTTACTTTTGTATACTTTCTGAAGATGGACTCCCAGAAGTGCCAGATCTGGATCTACTTTAGATCATTTTTAGAATTAGGAATTAGCAATTGCCTGATCCCTGCCCACTACTTCAGTGTAAGATCTGCCTTATTCTTCATTAAATACTTAAACACTACGCTGGTACCAACAGGACCCACCAACGAAAGATCAATGGATGGACATTATTGAGGAACTGTATTCTATGGAAAAACTAACATTCATACTGAGACTACAAGAGGATAAATTCTATAAAAAATGGGAAAAGTGGAATCTCTTCTCTCAGCCTAGCGATATTGCAATAGAATTTCATTGAATGTTTATTGTAATATGAAAAATGCAGCCTTTTTTCTTTTACTTTCTGTCTTTTTTCTTTTTCTTTCCCGTATTGTCTTGTTAGTTGAGTTTATGTCTGTCTGAAAAAAATAATACTTAAACACTATTCTTGTTTGTTGTCACTCGGGTTCGACTCTTGTCTACATCCATGTCACCCACCTTGTCTATCATGCGCCTGGCCTCCTCCTCCTCCGGGTTCCTGTTCTCCAGTTCGATGGTGTACGTCCCCTTGTCGCTGCCCCCCCCGTCCTCCGCCGCGGCCTCTCCCCTGGCGGCGGTCGTCGTGGTGGTGGTTCCGTTGTTCCCCGCCCCGCCGTCCGAAGCCCCCTCCTCCTCTCCGACGGGACTGGCCAGACTGGAGGGGCTGCCCGTCTGCAGGCCCCCCGTGCTGCAGGCCGAGCTCTGCTGTGTTCCGACGCTCTGGTCCTCGGACCTCTGCTTGAGGAGCACGCGGGCGGCCGTGGGAGCGCCTGCGGCCAAGGTGGCCGATATTGGCATCGGAGGACCCCGACCTGTACGAAGAACAACGGGCGAGAGATACTGTACGTGTTAGAGAGACGGAGTCAAAGCAAAGCAGCTAGTGCTCAAGTTCAAGTTATTTATTATTTGTCTCCCGAGGAAGACATTTGTCTTCGACAAAAGGAGCCCGCACGCAAGCGTAGCCCTTATGCCCACGTCACCGTTTTCTATGACTTAGCCCATTTAAAAAAAAACTATTTTTCAATAGCTAAAGCATAACATAATGCTGACACCAATAGGGGTTCCCGCCCCCAGAATGGGTTTTAAAATAGGGTTCATGAAGTGCATGAGGAAGAAATACTTTAACTGCACTTGACTCAAAAGCAGACGCAGCACTGTCTGCTATAGTGTTTGAATACTCAAAATGTACGCAGCAATTTTGTCCAGTTTAGCCGAGTCTACACTTTTGCCGATCACAAAGAGCTGCACTGTGCTTAATATAGATACAGTATAGAAGAGAATAAAATAGGAGCATTGATTTAACCCCACACAGGGCTCTATCCTTTGTCCCCCTCCCTTTTCTGTCTATACACCAAAGTTCTTTGGCCAAAATATCCATATCTACAGGCTCACGTGGTGTCGCAGTGTGATGCACCGTGAGCTTGTAGATCCATTTTCACTGAATGTCTGCCCATTTTTGCCAAATGTTTGTCGTCTATTATGGTATGCCCAGGCCAGAATAGGGACGGTCACGGTATAAGGTCCATGTGGTTAACTCTGGTGAATGTGACAAGGACCTACATATCCCATGTTTTTGATTGAGCCGAGTGAGAAAGGCTCCTGTTTTGGGGCGTTGTTGTTTGTTCTTTGGGGCAGCAAAGCATTTGCCTTTGCTGCCTCCAACCTTGTGGAATGCCCTCCCTCTAAGGCACTCAGAGATGCCCCCACCCTCCAAACCTTCAAAACCGCCCTCAAGACCCACCTCTTCAACATTGCCTTCCCCAGCTAACCCTTTTCACTGTCTTTTAATGTTTTTTTTAGCTTCTAGTGATTATTTCTTTTTTCGAATAAAGTTGTTTTTAATGTGCGTTGTTATCTCTGTAAAGACCCCCCCCCCCCATGTAAAGCGTCTCTGGGTACTCAGAAAAGCGCTATATAAGTTTGAGATATTAGTATTATTATTATTATTATTGTTACCCGAGTCTGCGTTGTTGATGGCAGCCGAGGTGGAGATGTTGTACACCTTGGGGTGAGCGGGGGGCTGGGGGCACAGCAGCGCCTCCCCGCCGGGCCCTCCTACTCCCACCACCAGGGGCGACGTCTGGGAGAACGAGTACGAGCGGCGCTTGCGCGGGTTCTCCTCGTCGATGAACTCGATCATGAAGGCCGTGCGAGGGCCTCCTCCTCCCGGGGGGGCTCCGGCTCGGGGCCCGGCTAGCGTACCGTTGGCTCCTCCTCCTCCCCCGCCCGCCCCCGCCTGGCTGTGTGCGGCCCTCAGGCGCTCCTCCAGAGCGTGGCGCCGACCGGCGAAGCGCAGGCCCACTCCGTTCTCTGAGTCGCTCTGAGTGCCGTCCTCATGCTTGCTGCCTGTTGTTTAAGGGGCAGACAAAGAGAAAGGGTTGCGGTTATGCGGTATACAGTACACCACGCTGTTACTGTATTATAGGTGTTCAAGGTCAAGGACGTACTGTAGACTCCCGTCTGAAAAGGTTTTGTGTGGTGGGGATCCCCCCAAAGGAGAAGATTTGTGTTTAAAACCCATTTAACGTTCACTCTGAAAGAATATATATTCAAAGATTTGTGCCGCATTTTTTAACGATTTTTCAAAAATAGCAGACCTACAAGCTCATAGCGCGCCACTCGGTGGCGCGCTACGAGCTTGTAGATCTGCTATTTTTCAATAGCTAAAGCATAACATAATGCTTAGTTAAAACACCAAAAGGGGTTCCCGCCCAGAATGGGTTAAAAAAAAATAAAGATTATTCAAAAACAAATCCAGCACAGCACTGTAGTTGTCACCATACATTACACAGCAATAATGTGAAATGATCCAATATTACAGCGATATAACAAATTCAATATCAGGTCAAAATGTCTTGATTTTCATTCTGTCTTTCAACAGTGTAAAGGAAAATAAATGAAAAACAAAACCATAATAGTGTATATTATACACGAATTCATCTAAATGATGGATTATGGAAGGGGGCCTTTGACAAAAGGGACAAAAAAAAGCCATAACATAGCAAGCATCTGCCCCAGACGACAAGCCTAGCAATCACAGAACATCACTAACGCTTGCCAGCTAAAATTACACTACGTGCGTTATGTTATGGCAGGTGATATCTTTCCACATAAATCCTGACAAGAACCTTAACAGAAGAAAGAGCAGCCTTTCCTTGAGTCCTTGTGAATGAAGATAACTACAGCACCACCATTCAACTTCACGACAAAGACAAAGCGGTCCCATAAAGACAGTCAACCCATCCTAAAAAAAAGACCACCTTCGAGGGCAAAGACAACATGAAATAAACTCTAACCTCTGCGAACTCTAGTCTAAATCTTAACCACGTTCAACCTGGCGTCACAATATCACAGACAGGAAATGTACTTACTGACAATAGTGGAAATAGCCAATCTACACACTCACAATGTGCTTAGCAGACCATCTAGTTTCAGCCACGCAAAACACCGTCACCACATGACAAAGACAAAGTATAAAATAGGGCTTAACTGTAAGTGGTTCATTCGCCACTTCGAAATAGCTCCTAAATAGGGCAAACCGACCACCTTACCTTCCTACACCGTGGCTCTTTCTCCTGTCCCTATACGCGCCGCCCCTCTGTCTGAGACCCAACTAGCATGTCGTGTGCGTTGGCAGCGTCGCTGTGTGCAGACTGTGTGCCACGCTAATCCAGACATGCCACCACAATGTGATCGACCCTGCCTACTTCACGGGCAGACAGAGAGAGAGAGAGGGAGAGAGAGAGAGAGAGAGAGAGAGAGAGAGAGAGAGAGAGAGAGAGAGGGAGAGATGGATGGAGGGAGGGAGGGAGGGAGGGGAAGCAGCAGGGGAGAGGGAGGGGGGGGGGGTTAGAGCGATGGAGGGGTGGAAGCAGAGAGAAAACGGGGTAAAGCTGGACGGGGTGAGTGGGGGTGAGCTGGAGGAAGTAGGAAATGACAGGGTGGGGGGTTGGTGGAGTATAGTAATAATCTAACAAGAGACTTGGTGGAGGAGGAGGAGGGGTTGGTCGGTACTCAGGATGTGGCACGCTGCTAGAGACGACAGCCAGGGCCAGTCACATTAACCCATTAGAAGACCGGCGGAGGCCCATTCCACAAATGCCTTCGAAAAATCTTGGTTCTCTAACTTTTTTTTGTAATTCAAAATTATTCAATATTTGAATCTTTTCAAAAATTAAAAAAATAGCAAATGTATACAAGCACGAAGTGACGCCCTGTGAGCTTGTATATCTGCTATTTTTTAAATAGCCAAAGTAAAACATTTAAAGTGACACAGAGAGGTTCCAATGGGTATTCAATATTCAATATTTTTTTCAAAACACTGTTAATAATTAAAAAAATGTCAAAAATAGCAAATGTATACAAGCACGAAGTGACGCCCTGTGAGCTTGTACGTATATCTGCTATTTTTTGAATAGCCAACGTAAAACAAATTAAGTGACACGGACGCTTTCCCGGTTCCAATGGGTATTCAATATTCAATCTTTTTTTCAAAACACTGTTAATAATTTAAAAAATGTCAAAAATAGCAAATGTATACAAGCACGAAGTGACGCCCTGTGAGCTTGTATATCTGCTATTTTTTGAATAGCCAACGTAATTTTTTTTAAAGTGACACGGACGCTTTCCCGGTTCCAATGGGTTGAAAAGTTCATTGAGAGAGTATAAAAATGCATTTGGGTCAATTTGTACACTCTCAGCCAGGGGTTGCGTTTCTGCTGAGGATTTCACTGTGAGTGGCAACACCGCCAGTCAGTCAATAAGGCAAACGGTCAGTAATTCACAAGAGGCTTCGGAAGTACTGCAGGAGGGGAGAATAATACACTAATAATACATAATAATAATAATACACTAATGTGACTTTAGATGAGCCAGTTTACTGGCCATTACAAGGCCAATTCCTGCAGCTGCATATCCCCCTCCATTCTCTTATAACACTTATGAAGAATATAGCATTGCCCAAGAAAGTGCTATTTAGATATTTCGTAGGCATCCATCCTTGGAGAATAATATAAGACACATACAGTAGCAGCACTCTGGCACTGTCCTAGTTCACGGCTGTACAGTACTTGCAGCATGTTTCACACAGCAGTCTTTATAAGCTTTATATAGTGATAGCTACGATATTCAAATGTACATCCAGGTTTGGTAGATGACCGTGTGCATGTTTTAACATTTCACTACGTCCACTGGTCTGCAATCCGTTCAGAAGAGAAGACAGCATTGGTGCTCCGTGGTCAAGCAGGCTATAATGGCACTAATCAAATACTTTTTAATATATGGGCTATGAATTTATCCATGGTCACCGTTCCACTCTCTCCTCTTCCCGGTTTGGAATTGAGCCTGTATATGCATTTGTTTATGTTTTCACAGTAAATATATGTGCTCCCCTGAAAGTGGTGCAGCCACTTCCTTACGGAGCTATGTGTGTGGCTGGGTGTCTGGCTGGGTGCCTGGGTATGAGCACGGATATAGCATGGTTGTTTTTCCGGGTCTGGAACTTCCGGAGACCCCACGGGGACCCCCCACACACGGAGTTGTACCATTTTTTTTTTTACAAAGGACTGGTGATGACAGAGGAGGAAGATGGGTGACACAGAGTAACTGCTACAGTAGTACAGTAAACAACTTAATCCTAATTTTAACCCACGCAACCAACCAACCTAATGTCAAAATGTAAGTACCGGTACATGTAACCGTCGCTAACCTATTGCCTTTAACCTGAACCATCTCTAAACCTACAGTATCGCCTGACCTTAACGTAACCATTCCTTACCTAATTAATTACCTAACTTAACCAACCACCTTTTCTAACATTATACCTAAACTTCACCATCTGGTCTAGTAGTGGATCACAGCCCTTCAGGTCCATAATTACGCTGTGTGTGTGAGCCACTATGGGCCCTGTGACAGCATGTCACACTGAACCACAATATGTATTAACACTTAAGTCTAAAAAAGAATGAATTAAAAATATAAATGTAACATCTTGTCACGTGGCATTCTCTCCCTCACTGTATTTTGTGCCATGATGCACTACTGTGCAGCTACTAAAGGTGATACTCAAGTGGTGAAGGAAAGACAGAGCGCGAAGAGAAACAGAGGAGATAGAGAGAGAGAGAGAGAGACAGAGGAGATAGAGAGAGAGAGAGACAGAGGAGATAGAGAGAGAGAGAGAGAGATAGAGAGAGAGAGAGGCAGAGCTGTCATGCTGTGTCCTTCAGACAAAGAGGCCGTTAGGAGGTCAGAGGAGAACAGAGAGGTCTGTGAATGTCCGGCGCTCTGCCCCACTAGCCCCACCATGACTCACACTGGACGCACACGCACGCACGCACGCACGCACGCACAGACACAAGCAATGTAGTTGTACACACACGCGTACACGCAGAGACACAAACAAACATACATATGTATGTAAGCACACACACACAGCACACACACACACACACACACACACACACACACACATGCACGTCCTGTGCAACCCGCAAACTATACACGAGCATCAGTATGCTACATACACAACAAGCACCTGCTTGCACATGTGCTGCTCTCTCTCTCTCTCTCACACTCTCTCTCTCTCTCTCTCTCTCTCTCTCTCTCTCTCTCTCTCTCTCTCTCTCTCTCTCTGTCTCTCTCTCACACTCTCTCTCTCTCTCTCTCTCTCTCTCTCTCTCTCTCTCTCTCTCTCTCTCTCTCTCTCTCTCTCTCTCTCTCTCTCACACTCTCTCTCGCTCTCTCTCTCTCTCTCTCTCTCTCTCTCTCTCTCTCTCTCTCACACTCTCTCTCGCTCTCTCTCTTATGAATATGCAATATTAAATTATGCATGTGTGAATCTAAACGAGGCACAATAGATTACGGTCACAATACACAATCTGTCTGACAACGATCTTGCAGCAATTTATCCTATACTCCAGCAATCTAAAGAACACACACACACCCTCACACCCTCTCACAGAACCATGGTGACGTATACGGTCAGGGAGAATGCAAGAAAAGAACTGAACTGACAGCCATAAATATTAATTACAATTGCTGTTAGTGTTTTGTGTGAAACACGCACAAACACACAGTCAGACCCTGAGGATACAGTGACAGTAATAAGAAATCACTCACCAGAAAAATAAAATAAGATTTAAGCAGTGATCTCTCTCTCTCTCTCTATCTCTCTCTCTCTCTCTCCCTCCCTCCCTCCCTCTCTCATTGTCAAGTGCTGCTCCGACACACCCGACGTGCGACTCACACACCTTTTTATATATACACACACGCTGCATTCCTCGCCCCGCAAATCATCATCACATCACCATCAGCTGAGCACAATCAGCACGTCTCATCTCAAACACACACACACACACAGAGAGCTCACACATGCCACGCGTCACACACTGACGCATTACCTCACACACGCATGCTCGTCTCCTGCAGACTACACACACAAGAGGGGGCAAGCGAACACACACACACACACGCACGCACACACGCACACACTTACTGTCAGTCCTACTGTACGTGTAGCAATTCCAATGCTTTCCTTCGTCTCCATTTCCCTCCTTCATCTCTCTCTTCACTCCTGCACACCTCTGTTACTATAACAACTATCCTCCTCTCTCTCTCCTACCTATACCTCCCTCTCTGCGGTCTCTATAGGACACAAAAAACGAGTCTCTGCCCTCCCTCGTTTCTTGCCTTTATTCCTGTTGATTAATTTCTCTCTCTCTCTCTCTCTCTCTTCTACTGTAAACTGTCTGATTCTGATTCTATACGGTCACCACGGGCAACGCTGTATAGCCTTGCACTCCACACTCCAACTAAAGTCCAGTCTGTCTCTCTCTCTCTCTGCTTCCCTCCATCTCTCCTCCTCCCCTATGTGTGCTTTCTGGCTTATCGGGACAATTCTCACTGCAGCCACAATTGCACATCGATGAATAAGCTCTCTCTTCCTCGAGTCATACACCTCTCTCTCTCTCTCTCTCTCTCTTTCCTCCTCCTACTCACCCAGTGCACACCTGTCTTTTCTTCCCTCCCTCCCTCCCTCTGTGCAGCTCTTGGTAGAGTGAACGAACCCTCCCCAAACTACCGTTCCATTACCAGCCCTTCTGGAGCATTCTGTGGGTTCCCCTCTCTCTTCTTAAGCCATTTTTCTGAAAAACCCATGTTTCTGTGTCAGTGGTGCTCAACCTTTTTCATGTCGAGGACGCCCAGAATTATCTCTATATTGGGCCACGGACCCCCCCATCTCAAAATATGTATAGTTTAGTATATTTTAGTTAAAAATGTTCGCTCGGAAAAATATATTCAAAGATTTCGAGCCACATTTTCACGACCTTTCAAAAATAGCAGACCTATACAAACTTGTAGCGCGCTATGAGCTTGTAGATCTGCTGTTTTTCAATAGCTAAATTATAACATAACGTTTAAAACACCAAAAGGGGTTCTCGCCCAGAATGTGTTAAGCCACTGACAAATCCACTTCATGGTGTCTATAGTATAGGCAGAGTTTCAACAGTAGCTCAACACAATTAACTCAACGAGCCACACCTATATAGATCTGGAAAAAAGACCGCATTGTCCGTCAGCCAGCGAGTCAATCAGTCAGACAGCCACACATCATATGCACACGACATGATAGTCAGTCAGTCCCATCCATTATTAGGCCGGTCATCTAGTCAGCAAGCCAGTCACATCATAGCTGACACACATGTACTGTGTAGCAGTATAAGTCCAACTAATTAATTGGCTTCCCTCCCCTTTCACTGCCACCTCATAGATTTCCATTTTCATCAACAGCAGCTGCACACACACACACACGAGTGTGTGTGCACGTGCACACACGCACGCACATATACACACGCACAGCCCCATGTCATCATAAATTGTCCCCTATTTCATTAATGAACCTCCTAGCCTCACCTCCACTCCACTTTCTCCCTCCTCTGTACCACAGTATACCTGCAGCATGTATTCTATCGGCCACCTATAGCCCAGCAGCACCACCGTCCATATATAGGAGCTCCTGGCAGGAGTATATACAGTATAGCCTGCTCAGCACTTGGCAGCTATACCACCAGGCACACAGTATATAAATAAGGGAACAATGAGGGAACAACAGAGAAGCCTGCATGTATTTTAGAGCAGCTTGTTTCAGAGACCAAGGCGCACGTCGTATACCCCAGGGGGTTGCGAGGCGAGGCAACCTCAAATCTGCGTCTCCGTCTCACTTGGCGTCTCTCCCTCCATGCCCACAAAATGGGCATGCAATTGGAATTGGATAGTCACTCGTTAGATGGTCTCAGCGTGACTGAATGTTTCGGGCAAGTTACAATTACTGTAAGACATTTAACCATTAAAGAGTTGCCACATTTTTTTGTATTTTTCCAGTTTTTCATGTGTCTATGAGGTGACAGTACTTCATTAGACACCCTGGAGTCGTTTGTATGTGCAATGGTGTATTCACTTTGTATTAAGGGTTTCTTCCTGGAGGCTGAACCCTTGACAGTCAAACGGGCCAATGAAATAAACAGTAATATAGTGACATCACACTATCAGCCCCTCCCCTAACCCCTCCCCCTTTATCATACAGCTACAGCTGTGGGTGCGGCTTCAGTTCAGGAGGATCACCATTCACCACCAGGCAAACCAGGCATACTTAATGAACTGGTGGACGTGTCCACATAAAAGCATGATTTTAACAAATACTGTACACTTTTTGGAAAAAGTTCTTCCTCCTTATATTATAATAATACATCTTAGTATACTAATACATGTTTTAGGGTGGAAAGAAATCGTGGCATCTACAATGACACACACCGGTTCCGGTTTTAATAACCGGTTAAATAATAATAAGCTAAAGGAGGATATATACAGGTACAGTAGGTCTACATGATCTGGTATATTTTATAACTTGGGATGCAAACTACATGGCCTTTTGAAAAGAGAAATGACTGAGCGTAGCCTGTAGTCGAAATAATTGGTACCAGCACGTGTTTTTTTGTTTATGTTATTTGGCTTCCCCAAATAATGAGAGTGAACGCAATCGCTATAGTTCCTCGCCCGCAGAGCACAGAGAAGATCACTGACACATTACAATAGTTTGACAAAAGTTCATATCATACGCAGATAGTAGGTTCTACCAAATTACAATACGAGATCGCTTGAAACACACAATTTAACTACTTTTTTTGTCTTTTCAATGCGTGGAAATGAGAAGAACACACCTGAAGACAATTCATGACTTTCTGTAGGAACCCTGAATATGAACACATTCTGGACGGGAACCCCTTTTGGTGTTTTAACCAAGTATTGTGTAATACTTTAGCTATTGAAAAATAGCAGATCTACAAGCTCATACAAGCTTGTAGGTCTGCTATTTTTGAAAAGTCGAGAAAATGTGGTGCAAATCTTTGAATATATATTTCAGAGAGAATATTTTTAACTAAAATATTGGCTTCTGGGGGGGGGGGGGGGGGTCCCTGGAACTACATATTTTGAGATGGGGGTCCGTGGCCCAATAGAGATAATTCTGGGGGTCCTTGACGTGAAAAAGGTTGAGCACCGCTGACATAGAAACATGAGGTTTTTCAGAAAAATGTTTTGATTTAGAAGCCTTTTTTTTTTTTTTTAACCCATTCTGAACGGGAACCCATTTTGGTGTTAGCATCATGTTATGCTTTAGCTATTGAAAAATAGCAGATCTACAAGCTCATAGCGCGCCACCGAGTGGCGCGCTACGAGCTTGTAGGTCTGCTATTTTTTGAAAAATCGAAGAACGACTGACATAGAAACGTGGCTTTTTCAGAAAACTGTCAGGATGTATCTAATTTAACAATTCTTAAGTTGGTCACGTGCCAAAAGCGGTGGACAGAAACTGGTCGACAGAAACACATGCCCCAACACGGGCAGAAACAAGGCCTTTTAACCAGGCTACTTATACACACTACAACTCGCTTACAATTCGCAAACCTGGCAACACTGCCCTGTGTTCATGCTGTTGTCAGAGGCCCGCCCCCGGCTCACACGTCACTACTCTCTGTCTCTCCGCTCGCAATCGGCAGCCATCTTGCTTTTTATTTATATGGGCGAGTGGCAATTTAATGCAAATAAATTAATTATAGGTCCAGCAAGCAAATCATGATGGTCTGTAGGTCACAATCACATTCCGATTTTAGGTGTTGTGTTTTGTATGACATTTTGGCCAGTAGTTTTATATCTATCTCAGCTTTTGCCTGATAGCACACATGCTAACAGTGCTGATCACAACGTTAGCAGCATTTCATGACAGGTTGCCATAGCGATATATAGCAACGTACAGTGTGCGCAGACCTCACGTGAGCTTCTGGGACAGAAACTTGCGTTTTCATGACAGCAGCAGCTGCTGCAGCCTCTGATAGCTACTGTGCTAAAGATGCTAAAGCAACACAAAAACACATCCACTGTCCACACGCAAACCAAAACAAACCAGGGACCAGGGTTGCCACATATCGTGGATGTGAGAGTGAAACAAGCAACCAGGTCTATAAAAATGTTAATAGTCCAGTTCAAAGTAGGTAAATCAGAAATGGTCCGGAAATTAGTCTTAAAATAATCAATTATAGTGTTGACTGTCAAACTTTGTTGTCTAATGTTGTTTCAGAGCAGTGGAACTCAAACATTTCCATGTCAAGGACTACCAATAGATAAACAAGTCCAAAGTAGCTTATAATGATCAGACTTGGCAACACTGTCTCTAGGTTGAACGTTCTACTTCACAAGCTCACACATATGAAATATGTTTTTTTTAATCTTCAAACTGAGACATATTTTATGATAATACTGTTAGCACAGTCATCATACTCCAAGAGCATACAAATGGAACCAAATGGACCCTGATTTTCCCAGAGAGCAAATGGTATCAAATGGGGGTCTGTGGCCTAATGCATTTCAAACTGGGGCTTCTTGGTATTATATTCTCTGCATATCTTATCAACTTGGGGTGAATATTTCACCACAATACTTTACTGAATATTTCACAAGAATATAACACAAGAGTCAAATGTACGGTCAAATGTAATCACAATATAGGCTACAGATGTAAATATTTATGACACAGTAAAATGTCGAAAATTAGTGCTATCCCCCCCCACACACACACACACACACACGACAGGCAAGGCTGTTGTTTGCATCGTTAGCAGGCAGCAGCTACCTTGGCACTGCTCTCTGTGACTGTAGTTGTTTCACCATGTTTGCGTATTTATGAGAAATAAAAAACACTTTCTGTTATTATAATAATTTATAACCCATCCGTTACTACATGTGCAGGGCACACTACTGAGTTTAAAAACACAGCTGAAACATGAAGTGGAGTCTGTCAACTCTGTCAACGCAATTTCCTTCTTTCGGCCGGCGAAATTCTAGTAGAAGACATGAGAAAAACACACCTGAAGAGAATTCATGACTTTCTGTAGGAACCCTGAATATTAACACATTCTGGACGGGAACCCCTTTTGGTGTTTTAACCAAGTATTGTGTTATACTTTAGCTATTGAAAAATAGCAGATCTACAAGCTCATAGCGCGCCACCGAGTGGCGCGCTACGAGCTTGTAGATCTGCTATTTTTGAAAAGTCGTGAAAATGTGGTGCAAATCTTTGAATATATATTTCAGAGCGAATATTTTTAACTAAAATATTGGCTTCTGGGGGGGGGGGGGGGGGGGTCCCTGGAACTACATATTTTGAGATGGGGGTCCGGCCCGTGGCCCAATAAGAGATAATTCTGGGGGTCCTTGACATGAAAAAGGTTGAGCCCCACTGACATAGAAACATGGGGTTTTCAGGGGGAAAAAATTGTAATCGACTTCAGTCCAAAATGTGTTAAGAAGTGTGCTCTCAGCTAAGCCTCGCAACTGGCTGTCAGAACGAGGGGAGGATCAGGGCTTAAACGGTCCCATCTGCAAACTACTAATCCGCCGTCTTGTGGCTAATGCTGCAAAATTAACTGTCTTAATACTGACAAAAGAAACGGCTACTCAGGTACGAGAAATGGAAGAGTGGGATATGGACCGAAACATTGCACTGATGATGAAGTGTCTTTCCTCCACAATGTGATGATTCAATGAGCCATGGGAGAGCAACGGAGTCACAGGAGAGTATAACACAGTGCTGCAGAGAGTGTAAACAGGAGCCTTTTATACTGTATCAATTTACAGTGGCGCGTGTGTGTGTGTGTGTGCGTGTGCGTGTGCGTGTGCGTGTGCGTGTGCGTGTGTGTGTGTGTGTGTGTGAGGACAAAAGAGGAAGAACAGCATTAGTAAGAGAAGTGGAGAGAAATGAGGAGTTGTCTTTGTGGATGGAAGAGAGAGAGAGAGAGAGAGAGAGAGAGAGAGAGAGAGAGACCATTCTGAAGGGATTATATCTTCTCCAGATTAGGTAGTTTTGTCTGTCTATCATTTATGAGATTCTGAGATGTGTCTGGTTCTGTGATCTTCACGCCCACCTCTGCGAAAACTACCAAGTGTATTACCAGCAGATCAACGAGGGTGACTGATAAATGTAATGTTTGGACCGTTATGTGAATTAAAATTAAAAAAGAAATACCACTACTGGATATACCGTATGCCCCTTTTTGATCCGGAGACTAGTAGTTAGTGAGTATAGTCTCTCCGCCATAATATTGTTGAGGAACTACAGTCGATTAGGAACATGAAATGAATCAAAGTCTTGATGATACTTGATATCTCAGACTTCTTTCGGGATCTTTCTTTCTTTCTCACCTTTATTTATACTCGGAATACAGTTGATAAATAATAAACTTGAGGGAGTTCCAGGGGGGACCTGCATGATAAATGATCAACCAAATGGACCCTTGTGGGTCTGTAACTAACAATGGTTTTCCAATATAAAGTGGGGGTACCAGAGATAGAAATGCCATTAAATCGGGGGGTCCGTAGCATAATGCGTGTGAAACTGGGGGTCCATGAAATTAACATGTTTCGCAATCACTGCTAATTAAAATCCTCCCTTATCGGGGTCACTGGCATAATGTTTTCAAATGGGGGGTCCGTGGCCTATAATAAATGTTGATTTGGGGGTCCTTGACACAAAGAAGTGTGGGAACCACTGTGCTAAAGACAGTGGGGGAAAATGGAGCCAGAGAGACGGTGAAACACAGAAAGAGACAGAGAGAGAGAAGAAAGAAAGAATGAACGAGCGTCACACCTTTGAGCCTCTTGTGTTGGACGGGCACGTCGCTCTTGATGCTCTTGCTGTCGTCCTCCGTGGACTCGGTGCGCGGCGGCGCCACCAGCGTGGGGTCGTTCTGGGCCAGCCAGTCCGCCACCTTGCTCTCCGACGCCATCATGGCGGCCTGCAGCGTGGTCAGGTCCCTCCCCCCTCCCCCTCCTCCTCCGCCGCTGCCCGCCCCGCTCTTCTTGGAGCGCGGCCCGGTGGTGGTCACCGCCGCCGCTGCCGCCGCCGCCGGCCGAGAACTTGGACACCACCACGTGGTCCTTGATGGTGACCTTCCCCGGGGACGTGCTGTCGAACTCTATGGTGAAGGAGGCGTGTCCTTGAGCTGCTGATAGGAGGAGGAGAGGATTCCCCGGGGGGGGGGGGGTTTATTTGTCGCCGGGTTTGCAACGCCGTTCATGCAAGATGTCTTAAAACCCGGATTAATTTTCTACTTGCTAAAAAAACTGATTTCAACCTTACTACTACTTTTTACTACTAGGACTTATCAGAGGAAATGATGTCAAAAAAAAAATATATATATATATATATATATTCTTTTTTTTTTGCAATTTTTATGCACATTTATAATAATTATTAATATAATAATAATAAATTAATACTTTACTTTTGGGGGATATCTTTCACATTAATGAATAGAACGTGTTCTAGAGACATTCTAATGATCACAACAAAAAAAACATATATTACAGTTATCTTACAGTCCAGAGATTTTTAATTTGTGTGAAATTTCAGCCTCTGTGTGGGGGGGTATTTATATGCAAATAGCATGTGAATTTTGAGAGATCACTTGCAATGGCGCACTGTAAAATAGCTCTGATATCATATCAGAGCTTTTCCCACGCCTACGAGTGTGCATCTCTCAACACAAGAGCACATATTAGGGAAGTGATATGCCGAAGATTTTGACATGTCCCCCAAAACAGAGCGATAAGACTACTGGTTAACCCATTCTGAACGGGAACCCATGTTGGTGTTAGCATCATGTTATGCTTTAGCTATTGAAAAATAGCAGATCTACAAGCTCATAGCGCGCCACCGAGTGGCGCGCTACGAGCTTGTAGGTCTGCTAATTTTGAAAAATCGAAGAACGACTGACATTTTTAGAATCTGATCTCAGGTCAGAATGGGTTAATCAGACCAGTGTGTGTGTGTCCAGTGGAAACCTCGTATGAATCTGATCTCAGGTCAGAATGGGTTAAAACTTTGCGTATATACCTGCAGAGGAGTTAGCATTAGCAGCACCGGTGCCCTCCGTGTCCTTGGTGGGGATTTCGTGGATGCCGTTGCTCGCCACCACGGGCCCTTCTTTGGTGGGGATCTCAAAGTAGCTGGGAGGGTCTTGGCTCTCCTCCTTGGCCTTGTCTCCTCGCCGGGCCTCCCTGCTGTCTGGAATCACAGAACGGGGAGAGAGAGAGAGAGAGAGAGAGAGAGAGAGAGAGAGAGAGAGAGAGAGAGAGAGAGAGAGAGAGAGAGAGAGAGAGAGAGAGAGAGTTTGTATTGAGTATTCGACATTCTCCTAACACGTTTGGTGGGATCAAGGTTCAAGGTTCTTGATTATTTGTCTCCTGAGGAAGAAGTTTGTCTTAAACAAAGGGGCCCGCATGCAAGCGTATAGCCCTTATGCCCTTATGTCACCGCAGAGCAGCGTATACCTATGCTGCAATCATTTATTTGGGATCGCAATGTAATTAAGTCCTTTTTGTGCAATACGGATAGTTCCGCTGTACTAGCAGTATGCACCTTGGTGAATTGTATCATGAATTTATCAAATAAATCTAAATTAAAAAAATCTAAATATTCACTTCAATAATTACAGCAAAAGTATTTCTTATTTGTTTTTGGAACAAAGAATGAATATTACTCTGCACATGAGTAGAAATGTGCCTTCCATACTTTAATATATATTTTTTATCCCACGATTTTGTAACCCATTTTTCACCTGGGCTCTACACACACTCCACCAACCTAGTCCCCATATACTGTATGGGGGACATGGGGAGAGCAACGGACTTGAACTCATGCTTCCTTCATGCCTGAGTGTCCAAGTTGCTCCTTTACACCTGACAGGGGGGAGTTTCCCTGGTCGGACGTAGCGCGTGGAAGGAACACGTTATTCCAACCAGTTCCTTTCCCCTCCATCAGGCGCCCCGGCTGGCCAGGGGGAGGCAGTTTTAAGACCAGGATTACTGCATGTTTTTTTACCCTAGGGGACACGGGGAGAACATGCAAACTCCACACAGAAAAGGCCCTTTCGCCAACCTCGCCTCGGGTATGGGCACTGATGCCTTCCATACTTTAATATACATTAGTGTTCTTTCAGCAGCAACCGATGATAAAGGACTTGACCTACTTTGCTGTTAAGTTATCTAACTGGTAAATACACAGAGAAGCCAATAAGTTATGTAGGACATTCCATGACGGAGTCATTAGCTTATTAAGATCTCAATGTCACTGGGAGAGCGATGGACAATGGGGGTCATTATCTAAACGTATAGGTTAAAGGTCAAACTCGGGCCCCCATACGGGACAATTTAATCAGTGTCTCCTTTGAGACCGTCTCGCTCATTTTTTCAAAATGAGTGTCTTCAATTTGAACGGCAGTGGGACACCAATCTAAACAAAACACATGACCATTGTGTATCTCGTTCTATTTCTTTCCATCGTAAATAGCCCCAAAGAACACGCTAATGCACACTAGCGTGTGTAATACAACTATACACAAGCATCTAAACATACAGACGCACGCCACACACGTCATTGCAGCGGTCTAAAATCTGCTCTGGAGCATTTTGCTAATAAACAATATGGACCATTTATTCTCTCATCTGTTCTCGTTAAATAACAAAACAGGGCCTCTGTGGAACCAGCGCTTGATAAATGATACTGTTTAGAAATTAGAGGAACCAGCTGCTCAGAAACACGTGAGGCGTCAAGACAACGCGAGTCATAAAGGTGAAAAGAATCACTATACAAAAAGAAACTGAACACTGCATAGAAAGTTATAGCGGGATATTGGCACCTTTTCTTTATGTGTCAATTAAAGAGACTGACATTTTGCTCATAATAATATTAATGGAAACTGTGACCTTCGCAGGGTCTTGCTCATCCTCACTTCAATGCTATCTGCTGAGCTGATGACGACGCCGTTTTAAAAACTTCTCTTTGGACTCGTGTTTGAAACATGATTCAAGCGTCCTCTCGCCAGCAGAGAGGCAAGTTTGTGAAGATTTACTACACGGTTGTGAACAAAGGCAAAATAAATTAAATTAAATGTATTGCTAGTGTGAGGCTTAAGGGACTGAAATGAATGTAACAGACCGCACACTGTATTATATTAATTACTACTAAGTATATATGCATTATCTACGACACAAACCATTTATCACTTTCATATTTGCAAAGTAATTTAAAAAGTAACAGTAATAATACCCATTATATTATTATTAACCCATTCTGAAAGGGGATCCCTTTTGGTGTTTTAACTAAGCATTATAGGTTATACTTTAGCTATTGAAAAATAGCAGATCTACAAGTTCATAGCGCGCCACCGAGCTTGTAGGGTCTGCTATTTTTTTTAAATCGTGAAAATGCGGCACAAATCTTTGAATATATATTCTTTCAGAGGACTTTTTTTTTTGTATTTTCTATTCTCGATAAGAGTAAAAATACTCAAATTCTACATATACTCA